>NC_135900.1:50645884-51235025 GCF_964194155.1 Cetorhinus maximus | reverse complement strand
TGAATATTTTTTAAGGCAGAGGTGGATAGATTCTTTGTAAGCAAGGGGGTGATAGGTTATCAGCAGTAGATGGAATGCAGATTTCAGGTTACTATCAGATCAGCCTTGATCTTATTGAATGACGGAGCAGGTTTGAGGGGCTGAATGGCCTACTCCTGCTCTTTGTTCGTATTAAGAACACAGTGGGTCTGGCAGCATCTGTGGAGAGAACAGTTAACCTTTCAGGTCCATTGAAACAGACCTGAAAAATTGAGTAGAATCTTCCTCATCCCATGGAGGCAGCTTTGAAGGTGAGATTGGGAGAAAACTTAGAGATTTGGGCATCAGGAGGGGAATTGCACATTCCCACCTTTGGGCAATCTTGCTGGAAGCGAGTGAATATTGGCAGCAGCTACTTGCCCAGCAGCAGTGGTAGTCAATAATCATCAATTAAGAGGCTAATGAGCAGGACAGGAAGAACTCCGCCAGGATCTCTCCCCTTCCCCCTGAGCCTTCTGGTTTTATCCCTCTTCATTTTTGAAAGTTCGAGCATGCTTCTGAGGTTGCCTCCATTTTGATGCACCCTCATGCTCTCCTTTCCAACTGAGCAACATCCACCTCTTCCCGTCGGGCTGCCAGCTGCCCGAAGATGATTGGGCCTGCAGCCTTGGGAACCCACCTGTTATCCTTAATTGGACAGTAGAAGTGGAGATGGCCAATTAGGAGGCCACCTAGAAAATCACACTTCTCCATCTACAGATCTGCGCAGGGTCGGAACCTGGAAATGGCCCTGCCGCAACTTCATCACAAGATTCTGCTTGTTAACAGTTTCTCTCCCCACAGATGCTGCCAGATCTGCTGGGTATGTTCATCATTTTCTGTTTTTATTTAAAATCTGCATCCTTGCAGTTCTACAGCAGGGCTAGGTGGTGAGCAGATTTTGAGAAACATTCTGAATGTGAATGTATAAAATCGGTTTTATCCTACAGTATAAATTGTGAATGAAACAGGCTATTCAAAGTGGTAACAATACATCATAATATACTGAAGATTTGCTTCGTAGTGTGCCAGAATTTTCAAGTGCTACAGATGTAACTCTGTTGATTCCCTCTTATTTTCACCTTTCATCTTCCCAATTTTGTAGTGAAGTGCCAGTGTTAACTTTTTAGGATGATTACATTGCATTGAGAAATGCATTAGCTCTTGCTTCTTACAGGTCAATCAACCTGGTAGTAGAAGTTCCTGTATCAAAATTTCGCTGTGAATCCTTCAGTGATATTCATCTACATGGTGAGGATTGGGGAGGGGGAAGTTTTATGTTCCAAATTAAGAACATTTCCATATTAGAAACATGTTATGTAATTTCTATTAAATAATTCTTGTTTTTTAGATTTGCAATAGCCATGGTTTTCCATAACCAAAGATCACACTTGCTATCAAGAAGAATACAGTATCTGCGATTTTTGAGAAGAATGTGTTTTTGCTTTATATCCTGTCACCACTGGTACAGTAAATTGGTCTTTGAATGCTATTTATCCAACCAAAGTGAATATTATATCTTTAACTGATCCACATTATGTGACAAGTTTATTTCTAAAGAGCACATTTACACAAAAACTAAATATGAAGTTATATTGTAAAAGCAGCCTGAATCTGGAGTTGGGGCTCAACCTGATGCTTGGGTGAAGCGAAGTGACTCCTTATTGGAGACTTCACATCTGATTTATAGTACACCAGTTCAGTGTTAGTTTGAAGCTGAGCCTGTTTTGCACCAGTGCTAAACCTGTTGCATAAATGTAACAACCAAACAATTTGTGCAAACATTCCAATTTTAATGCTTAAACATTCATTGGAAGCTCAAGTCTTAAACAAAATTTGAGGCTTAGAAATAAACTGCCAACTTGTTCAAGATGTGTCAAAAACTGCATATGGTTTCATGTCTGATTAAATCTGTTCTAATGCAAACCATGCAGTTTTCATTGAAAGGTTCCACTCTGAAGATTTTGTTGTTTTAAAATTAATCTGTTTAGATCGGCAGTCTAATTCATGTATGGAGCAGGATGGTTGATGTGGGAAATAAGTCATGCATTGATGGAAATAGGACATTTTCTTCAGACATTTTAGTTAAGTCACATTGTTGAAACTCCTTTTAACCTGGCTCTGCTGTAATGAAGCCTTCTAATTTTAGGATTAAAGCTGATATAAGCCTGATTATTAACCACGATAAACAGATTCTAAAATTAAGAAACCCATTCAAACCTGGAAACTGTCATTGTCAAACAAGTTCAGCCGCTTTCCCTGTTTAGTGAAGTAGATCTTGCCCCTGAACATATTGATAGCCAACACCAAATTAGGAAGTAAGATACTGATGGCTGAATGATTTTTCATGGGCGAGGAGCCACTAAGAGTGTAACTGGTTCTTGTGCATCAATTACAGTTAGCATGTTTTGTGAAGATAGTTGTTTGTTTTCTATATATTTCAAAGTCTTATGTTTCATGTGCATTTGTTGGGTCGCTTTTTAAAAAAAAGACATTGTATCAACTCATTGCACATCTATAGTCTCAATAACACATTAAAAATACTTTTTTTCACCCATCTTAAAGGTTAATCTGTTAAATAACAAAAAAATGAAATGACTTAAGGCTCAATGCTGGTTTGGTGGAATAATGTCTGTGACAGGGTGAATATTGGTCTTGATGCTGTGCATGAACACTGCAGTCTCAGTCAACCAAACTCAAACCATGGTAATTCAGAGTGTCCCTGGAGAAGATAATGGGGGTAACCTTCTGAGTAGATAGGGAAAAACTGTTCCCGCTCGTAAACAGATTGAGTACCAGAGGGCACAGTTTTAAAGTGTTTTGCAAAAGAAGCAAATGCGAGGTGAGAAAAAACTTTCACACAGCGAGTAGTTAGGGCTTGGAATGCACTGCCTGGAAGTGTGTTGGAAGCAGGTTCAATTGAGGCATTCAAGAGGGTATTGGATGATTATCTAAATAGAAACAATGTGTAGGGTTACGGGGAAAAGGCAGGAGATTGGTACTAAGTTAAAATGCTCAGAGAGCCGGTGCAGACATGATGGGCTGAATGGCCTCCTTCTACACCATAACAATTCTGTGATTCTGTAACATGTTTAAAGGATTGGTTAGCTAACAGGAAATAGAGAGTACGGATAAATGGGTCATTTTTGGGTTGGCAAGATGTAACAAGTGGAGTGCCACATGGATCAGTGCTGGGGCCTCAACTAAATACAATCAATATCAATGATTTGGATGAAGGGACTGAATGACTGATTGTTAAATTTGCTGATGATACAAAGGTAGATAGGACAGTAGGTTGTGAAGGAGACATAAGGGGCCGAATCATCCCAGAATTGCACTAAGTGCGGTAGCGGGCGTGAAAAATGACATTTTACCCATTTGCTGCAATGGTATGTTTTCACACCATGTTGTCCACTTCCCACTTCATTAACTATGCGGCCACAGGAAACACACCGTCTTGCTGGCGAGCGGCGTCTGAATTGCCCACCATACCATTACCTCACCGTTTCCTCACTCTAGGCGCTACATCTAAACTGCAGCCACGCACACAGTTCTCAATGCTTGCAGCCCAGGACTGTTCCAATGAAGACATGGTCCTGAAAGCCAAGAACAGTTCAGTGATCCATCACTGGAATGCCTTTTGGAGGCCTGCCTTGATGTCCTCCACCCCCACTCTGGCCGCAGGAGGTCCAGCAATCTCACCACTCTAGCTTGGGAGGCGGTGGCAGTGGTAGCCACTGCCAATGCTGCACAGGAGAGGTTGGCCATCCAGTGCAGAAAGAGGATGAATGACCTCATTCATGTCGCCAGAGTAAGGCAAGCATCTCATCACTCTAAACTCACACACTCACAAGGTCATCACATTCACTGACCATCTCACTCACTGCCAGCTCAAGAGGCATTACCATTCGCTTTCCCTCACACACCCTCACATCTTCATCTGGCCTCATCTCCTCTGGAGATTGCCTCCTCAGCCCTCATCATTTTGAGGCCACTTGCACAGATCTACATGTGCCCCCCCTACACACCCTGGGATACTTCCCTTCCCCAATACAGCCCTCACCCTGCAGCTTCTTCCCTTGCCTCATACCACTTGTCCACCTTCCCCAAGCAACCATTGAAAAGCCAACCCCCACTTTATGGCTGGCCTGGTAGCTAGAGGCCTACCTGTGAGCTCCCCTAAAAGTGATGTGGTGCTGCCTGCAAAGCCTGGCACTGATGACTGCGAGTGCTGCCCAAAGCAAGATAGGTAAACAAACCTTGAAGTCCTGAGCAAAGTGCAGCTTTGCAGGTGCACATCGCTTATGTATAGTTGTGAAACACGCCAACGTGCCCGGATGATCCAATGTGGAGGGATGATTCTGGCTAGCAGGGCTTATAATGATATGCAAATTTATTAAAATAACGTTCCCGATGTCTGGCAGTGGGAAATGCAGCCCGCCATTAGTGGGTGCAGCGGATGATCGCAAACTGATTTCACGATACCGTGAAACTGATTTTTGGCCTTCCCGCCATGTTGTCCGCTCACGCTCGCCATTACGCCCGATGTCAACAGGGATTGAAAATTCCGCCCAAGGAGTCTGCAAAGGGATATAGATAGGTGAGTAGAAAAAATTTGGTGGGTAGAGTATATTGTAGGAAAACATGAACTTGTCCACTTTGGCAGGATGAATAGAAAAGCAGCATATTGTTCAAATAGAGAGAGATTGCAGAACTCTGCAGTACTGAGGGATATGGGAGTCCTGGTACATGAATCACAAAAAGTTAGTACGCAGATACAGAAAGTGATTAGGATGGCAATGGAATGTTGTCACTTATTGCAAACAGAAAGGAATATAAAAGTAGGGAAATTTTGCTGGAGTAATATAAAAATAGGGAAGTTTTGCTACAGTTGTACAGGGCATTGGTGAGACCACATCTAGAGTAATATATCCAGTTTCAGTCACCTTATTTAAAAAATTAAAAGCAGTGCAAAGAAGTTTCACTTAACTGATTTCTGGAATGAAGGGGTTGTCTTATGAGGAGAGGTTGTCCAGGGTTCAGCCTGTATCCATTGGAGTTTAGAAGAATGAGAGGTGATGTGATTGCAACATATAAGATCCTGAGAGGACATGACATGGTCGAAGCTAAGGGGATGTTTCCCATGTGGGAGAAACTAGAACTAGGGGACAAGGTTTAAAAATAAGGGGTCTCCCATTTAAGATGTAAATGAGGAGAAATTTTTTCTCTCAGAGGGTCGTTAGTCTGCGGAATTCATTGAATATTTTTAAGGCTGAGTTAGGTAGATTCATCACTGACAAGGGAATCAAAGGGTAGAAGTGGATAAACAGAAAACTAGAGGCAACAACTAGATCAGCCATGATTTGTCAAATGGTGGAGCAGGCTGGAGAGGCCAAATGGACTACTCCTGCTCCTAATCATTCTGTATGTATGTATATGCAGCATTCACACCCAGAACAAGGTGAAAGCTGAGCTGGATAGGATAGAGAGAGGTGGCATAGTCTAAAAAGTCCAGCAACACACAGATGGGTGGAGATCCATGATGGGCATTATTAAGAAAGTTGGCACTATACACATTTGTTTAGACACAAGACATTTGAATGTGGCTCTAAAACAATGCCCTCATAAAAGTCCCACATTTGAAGAGCTGAACCCCAAGTTTGCAAATGCCAAATTCTTCTCTAAACATAATGCCAAAAATGGCTACTGGTCAGTGCAACTGGAGAAAACATCGCAGAAGCTAATGACATTCAATGCTCTTTTTGGGAAATACTGCTTCCGAAGCTTACCATTCAGGCTTTCCATAAGCCAGGGTATTTTCCAACAATATATGGACAAGATCACATGTAAGGTCCCAGCACATGACTACATAACAGATGATGTTGCCATTGTTGGCACAACAAAACAGGAGCATGATCGAAGTTTGCACCTTCTGATGGAAGCTGCAAATAATCAGAAAAGGAGCATCAATGCTTCACAGATCAATTGTTTTGGATCCATCTATTCCTACACAGACATCCATCCTGACCCTAGCAAGCTAGAAGACGTCAGTGCGATGCCCTCTCCACAAAACAAAAATGATCTGCAACATGGCCTTAGTTTGTTTAATTTCCTTTCATTCTGTATACCTAACTTTGCCCAGAAAGCCTCATCTCTGCATGAACTTCTGAAGAAAGAAGTAGCTTTTGTTTGGCGGGAGGATCATCAACATGTTTTTAATGGCCTTAAAAGTCATTAACTGAAGGACTGTCAACTCTTCGCGACCTGACTGAGGAGATGACACTTGCCGTTGATGCATCCCAAAAAGAACTCATCCGGGGTGTGTCTTCTCCAGAAGGGAAGCATATTCCTTTTGCTTTCAAGAGTTTGTCCACTACCCAAGCTGATTACTCAAATATAGAATGCGAAACTTTAGAGGTGGTATTCAGCATCCAGCAGTTCCACGCTTACTTATTTGGAAACTGACCATAAGCTGCATGAAATGATCTGGCAAAAACCCCTAACTTGTGCACTACCCAGATTACAGCACCTACTGGTGAAAATACAAGGCTATGATTGTGACATATGCTACAGGCCAGTAGTTCTATGGTCACATCAGATACCCTAAGCCGTTTACTGATCAAAAAATGCAGACATTTCCCTGGATCTGTAAGTAGATCTCATGGACATTGAAATAGAAGACATGCACATTGACCTTATGCATTGTGGGCAATCTAAGTGCCAAGTGTAGCAGCAGGAAAATTCCAATGATCCTGTACTGCTGCAAATATGGAAGATAGTGAGTGATTGGTGGATGTTCCAGAGGCTATAAGAGTATTTTGGCCCTATGGAGGTGAACTTGGGATATCTCAAGGAGCCATATTTAAGGG
The DNA here is from genome assembly GCF_964194155.1 of Cetorhinus maximus. NCBI lineage: Eukaryota > Metazoa > Chordata > Chondrichthyes > Lamniformes > Cetorhinidae > Cetorhinus > Cetorhinus maximus. Next base: position 51,228,138 of record NC_135900.1, on the reverse strand, counting down.
AAAGCAAGTCATCATCCCAGGGTCCATGCAACCTAATATCCTCCAACAGTTGCACCAGGCAAACATGAGAATTGATTGAACCAAAATATTGGCCAGAGAGACGGTATATTGGCCAGGAATCCGCCAAGGCATTAAAAAGACCTTGACGGAATGTGAAGCATGTCAAACCTTCATGCCTAGCAACCAGAAAAAACCACAATTGCTTTATGAGGTACCCACACATCCATGGACCAGGCTCGCAACTGACCTCTTTAGTATCCATGGAGATGATTTCTTGGTTGTAGTGGATTACTTTTCCAAATTTCCCATTATCCGTTTATTAAACGACAAATCTGGCGAAACCATTGCAGACACATTGGCCTGAGTTTTTCTGTCAGCGTGTTGGGGGTGGGGCCCTCTCACCGACGCGAAAATGATGCGGGATGACGTTGGGGGGAACCAACCAGTGTCACATGAGGGGACATGTTAGGGAATTTTTTTTTTCTGTTTTTAAGATTTTTTATTGTGGAGCCGATCTCCCTGAGGCAGCACTTAGCCACAAGGAGATGAGTGCGCTCTTTCACGCGCATGCACGAAAGAACGCACTCTCGGCTCAGGGAATTCCTTCCCCGCCCGCACACGGAGCTCATGGCGCTTCCTTGCGGACGTCACGCTGGACGGGCCTTAATTGGCCCGCCCACATAAAATGGCGGCGTGCCCCCGATTGGGGGCGTCGATCGGAGGTGCGCCCGCTCCTGAACTTCTTGGGAAACACACCATTTCGCTGGTGGGCAGCCACCGATTCACCCACCACGCTGTCACCTCGCCACTTCCCCATGCCGGGTGCCATATTTAAAGTGCAGCCATGTGCACACCTCTCAGTGCTTCCAGCCCAGGACTTCTGCACAAAAGACATGGCCCCAAAAAGCAAGAAGACTGCAGCCCCCCCGATTCAGTGACACGTCGCTGGAATGCCATCTGGACGCCATGTCACTGGTCACATTAGTCACACCTGCACCTCAATGGGCCTTATCATTGCTGCCAGAATGTCCTGGGCCAGTAGCACAGAGTTCTGTCATTCTCTCTGTGTGCTCTCAGCACCTTTGAGGTGCAGCTGGCCCTCCATCTCATCAGCATCTGTGTCCGGTGACAGCATGATCCTGAAGGGTTCAGTTCACGAAGGATGCCATAGGAGCAGGAGAAGTTAAAGCTTCCCCACTGCATCTCCATGATATGACCCTGTTCACAGAGCACATGTGAGCTGCCATCAGCCAGACAGGAGTCAGACATTCACAAAAGCTATGTGAGGATCTATGGAGTGTCCCCAAAGCATGTCGTCATCATCCTCCTGGAATGTAGGAACTAAGGGCATCTGCTGCGTTTCCATGACAGGAGATTTATCACAGAGCATATGTGCGCTGCCATCAGCCAGGTAGGAAACAAACGTTCACAGTTGCAATGTCAGGATCTATGGTGTCTCCTATTGCATGGTGTCATCATCCTCTATGAATCTAGCAGCACTGAGAGCCTCCTGAGTGTGCCTGCCTCATCTGGCCAGTGTGATGGACTCATCACCATTGTAGTCATCTTCGAGAACCTCCTCACCCTCATCCCTGTTGAGGCAGCTCCTGCATCTCCTTCTTAGCCAGTTCCTCTCCTCGTTCCAGTGCCAGGTTGTGAAGGTTGCAGCAGGTGATGACGATACGTGATATCCCCTGTGGACTGTAATGCAGGGCTTCACCAGGCTGGCCTAGGCACCAGAACCTCATTTTCAACATTCCGATGGTTTGCTCCACCAAGGTGCGGGTTACAGCATGAGCCTCATTGTACCCCGAGGCTGCTGCACTGGTGTCATCAGCCACATCCTTTGCAGGTATCCCTTGCCCCCAAGAAGCCAACCCTGCAGCACCTCTGGACCCTGGAAAATGTCAGGGATCTGAGGCCTACTTAGAATGTAGGAGTTGTGGACACCCCCTGGGAACCATGCGCAGACCTGCAGGATGCGTTTGTGGTGGCCGCACACCAGCTAAACATTGTGAGTGGAAGCCCTTGTGGTTGATGTAGTTAACGCTTGTTGCCACAGAGATCTGAGCGCCACGTGAGTGCAGTGTTACCGACCAGTTCCCTAGACATGCGCTGTCTTTGATGACACTAGTTCCCGGTCATCTGCAGGAATGACAAGTGCCATCTATAGACCCTGGGTCTAGCTAGGCACTGAACAGAGATGGCTCACTGTGGCTCTTCAGCGACGTGCGTGGGAGCCCCAGTCACCCCTTCTTCCTGAGGGTGCTGCTCCTCCCTCTGCCAAGCCAGATGCCTCCGTCGCTCTTTTCTCCTTCGTCTCTGATTTCTGTAAGCCATGAGGCATACAGCTATGTCACCAGGTTCCATGCCGCTGATGTACTCCTCTTGGAGGATGAAAGAGAGAGAAATGCGTGGGTTAGCTTGGGTGTACTAAGAACCTCTCTTGGTTAAGTCTGAAGGCCCCTTAATGCATCCCAGAGAAGTGCTGGCCACCACTTGGATGGCCAGGGTTTAGTGCACTGCATGGCTGCCCGAAACCCCACCCCCGCTGCCCCACTCCACCTGAGTGATTGGCGGCAGCTTTACTCACTGGACTGCATGCTGATATCAGCTCAGGGGCAGGCATTCTCCTAACCTGCACTGCAAGGCTGCACTGTTAGCTTGAACCATGCTGGAGACTGGTCCAAATCTGAATGATGAAAGAGGCTGTGTGCGCCTCCACCAGTGACTGCTCCATGGCCAGCTTCCTCAAGAAGATTGTACAATGCCCAGTTGTCCAATTGTTCTGCAGTCCACTAAAATGCTTATTAGTTTGTAGACTGTGCCTGAGGGGTGAAAAGCTCTGGAGAATTTGGTGGCACTTTCAGGCCTTTGTGTTGCTTAAGTGGGCAGAGAAGCTAGAGGCCCAACTCTGAGCATGTCAATGTGGCTGCGCCTGAACTGTCTCAGCTGCAAAGGAATAGCCATTTTATACAAGGTTTCCCTAATGCGTGGCTGCTTCCCTCCCCCGACTCACCCTCTCACGTGCTTGTGCACTACCATCAACCGCAGTGCAGCCCTTGCCCCAGCCCTGCACTGCCAGCCAGCCGGGAAAATGCAACTTACCTGTGCCCTCCCCTGAATGCGCAGTGCCTCGACCTTGAGATCCAACAGGTGACCCTTGCAAGTGCTGCGCAACGTTACTATGCACTCACCTCCAAGTTCCCATCGAAGTGCAGCTCGCCAGGTGCACGCCTTGTAAATACTGTTATGAAACATGTTGGTGTGCAATCACGCCGACATGCCTGGGTGATCCAGCCTGGGGGGCTGATTCCGGTCAGCAGGGCTTATAGTGAATTGCAGATGTATTAAAATGAAGTTCCCGTCATGCGGTGGCAGGAAACGTGGCCTGCATTAACGGGCGGACAGATTTTTGGCCTTCCCGCCATATTGTCCGCTCACGCTCGCCATGATGCTCAACAACAACAGGCATGGAAAATTCCGCCCTGTGACTCCTAGTTCTTGATTTTCCAACCAGGGAAAACATCCTCACAGTATCTCCCCAATCAAGCCCTTTAAGAATTTTATATATTTCCATTAGGTCACCTCTCATTCTTCTAAATTCTGGGAAATATGGATCTACCCAGTGTCTCTTCACAGGACAATTCTCTCATTCCAGGAATCAGGATGTTGCACCCCATTTAAGGCAAGTATATCCTCCCTGGGTAAGGAGGCCAAAATTGTATACAGTATTCCAGTTCTTGTCTCACCAAGACTCTATACAATTGTATAAAACTGCTTTATCCTTATTCCCATTGCCTTTGTAATAAGGACTAACATACTATTTGCCTTCCTAATTGGCTGCTATATCTGCATGTTAAAGTTCTGAGCTTCAAGTAAAAGGACACCCAGGTCCCTTTGAATATCAACATTCCCCAGTCTCACAACATTTAAAAATATTCTGCTTCTTCTGGGTAAAGGCAGCTGCACTTTTAAATGTGCTGCTGTCTCCATGAACTGGGATGTGTGAAATTCCCACACTCAATGAATATAAAAAATATAATACATAATGCAAAATATATAACATAAAAATATTTTTAAAATATTATTGAATGTCTAAAGTTTCTGCAGACACTTAAAGAAAAAGTGACTGAGGCCACTTTCAATCCTGACTGCAGAAACGCTATTCATTCTGCCCATGCAAAGCCATGGTGCATGCGTACAACTCTTATCGTCGTTGTTGATGTGCTGATGTTCCCCACCAGATATGTCAAGGGGGCTGGAAACAGCATTGAGGCCAACAATCTGTTTGGAATCTGGGCCAGCAAGCAGCAGATTAACGTGACTGTAAAAGTGGACGCCAAGTGAACCATTTTCCATCACCCTTCCAAACTTTGTCATCGGAGGCTATCAAGGGTACATTGTGCATGTGTGGAAACCCAGGGCGGAATTTAATGTTCTCCCCTGTGATGTGTTTTGTGGCGGGAAGGCAGCTAGTCAACCGGGAGGGTGGTAGGTGGGGACCCCGTCACCTTCTCGCCTCACCCTGATTAAGTCTGTGGTGGGAAGGCTCGTGGATGGCTTCATCCCGCGCCACGCCGGTGGTATTAACCATGCAGGGAGCAGGACAAGCACTCCCATCCGGGCATGCTTGTGGGCTCCTGGGGGGATCCCTTGTTCAAAGGCAATCAGTTCCTGATTCAAGGACCTGGCATTGAGAAGGTGGAGGCTCACTTAGAGCCAGACCCTGCCCTTGCTGCTGATCCCCCTCACCCCTCCTGTCCCACGATCCCCACCCTGTGCTCCCCCCCCACCCTGCCATCACTCACTGCAATGATGATCCTAAGCTTCGGGTGTTGCACTGGCAGCAGCCAACGTCTCCCCAGTGGTGCTACCTTTCAATAGAGCTGCTGGCCTCTGATTGGCCGACTCAGGAGAAACTTTTCCAAAGTGTCTGATTTTCATTCTGGGGATGTGGGGTAGGGTGCTAACTGGAGTCAGTCCCAACAACCCCAGAAACAGTCCAGAGGTAGCCACAAGGGCTGTCGAGTGCCAAAGCGAGCTAGTTAAAAGACCCGCCTTGGTGACCTGGCACTTTATCCCAGCCATAATAAAAACAGTAAAATAAAAAACAGCCCTCACACTCCCTCACATCCCTTCAGCCACACACATTTCCCATGTTCCATTAAGCCAACTCATACCACTTCATGCCCCCACCCACCCACCATGGCCCCCATACCCTCCATACCAACCTATGTCCCCAACCCCCATGACTCCTCAAACCCTCCATGCCAACCATGACACCCCACTCATCCCCATGGTGCTTTATAGCCCTTATGCTAACTTAGCGTCAACTCATACCAACCCATGAACCCCAGTCACCATTTCTGCCCTTACACCATCCATGCCAACACATCCAGTATCCACCATGGGCAGACCTTAGGAGCCATGCTGAGATTAAACAAAATAAAGTTCTAAGTATCTATTACAGACTTTGCTTTTAAATTCCGTGAACTGGAATGTGTGAAATTCCTCCCACCCCCATTCCCCACCCCACCCCTCAGCAAAAATAGTGGATGCCATGTTTGGGAGTGGGACTTCTGGAATTGGGGCTCTGATGCCATTTTGGTTAAGGCATGGTGCTCTTCTGACTCAGTGATTATTTTCCTTATGGAAGTGATAAAAGACACCAAGCTGCACGACACCTTCAGCAACTCTGCAGACAGAGGACTGGGTAGATAGTCTCCCAGTCCTTCCTCTACTTTTCTCAGAGGTTTTAAGTGACCGCAAGCAGGAGAACCTGGATAAACAGTTAACTCTAGTTAAGCTGAGAAAGGCCATCCAAACCTGTGAACCTGGATACCACGTGGTTTGGTCATGTTGCTGCGAATGTTCTATTCAATTAGAGCATGTCATATTACCTATCCCTTATGGAATAGTTTGTGCAAAAAAGCCCATTTGACCCTAATTTGATAAGACAGTGGTCTGTATGTAATGTCCTTGAGGCCCTGCAGAAAAAGTTGCAGATCCTATCAGATAGTTCTCCGAACAGACTGTCAAAGTCTGTCCTGAAGAAGAATTTTATTGGACTCAAAATGTTGACTCTCTCTACAGATGCACCCAGACCTGCTGAGATTTTCCACCATTTTCTGTTTTTATTTCAGGTTTCAGCACCTGCAGTATTTTGCTTTTATATTAGATTGTCATAGTCATTTGGCAGAATGCCTCAGCATCAGAACTTTCAAACAAGTACCAAGATGCAGTGGTGAGAAGGGCCTTCATCATCAGATCCTTCATGCATATACAGTGTCTCAGCATCACTGCATATTATCCTCGAGGTGGCTGCAGTGGGAAAGAGACTGAAACCCATCATCTTGTAGTGGTGTTGTAGTGTAGTCGGGCTGTACCTTCCTGACGTTAGCCTGTCTTCCGCAAGACATTTCAGTGGGAGTGGGGTTTCAGAGGTTGACCTCAGTGCTGTAGTGGCTGTCAGCTGAGTCTGGTGCAGCCCTGTTGGCAGGTGGTAGTGGAGGGTCAGGACTTTTCTGTCCCTGGGGTTCTTTGGGGATTTTTTGGTGGCTTTCGGTGGGCTCAGGAAGGCAGCGGAGCTTCGTGCCGTGGGTGTGGGAAGGACATCTTTCAACAGTTTAGTTGGCTTTGCTATGCTGAGCTCTCAACTGTTCTGATTTTCCCTTTTGTCAAGTTACATTAAGCCTTTATAATAAATTCAACTCCTTAAGGTAACCATTTTAAGCATTTAATGTGTTTGGTGCCAGCGGAATAAAGAATCACCAAACTGGAATGTTTGTGTGTTCAGTGTGCTTTTTCCTGCTATGCAGTCTTCTGGAATATGTGTTTACAAAGGGTGACTGGAAAAAGATGCAGTGATTTTGTCGAGGTTCACCCTGAGCAGCTCCATGACACAGAACTCTGTTTCTTACAGACTGTTTCCAGGGTCACTCACCAAGACAAACATCAACTGCTGGAAGACCATCGACTCAGTGAAAGACAGTCTTTGGTTTGGGTGAAACTTGTTGGTCTTCCAGTACTGGGAGCTGTACATGCATGACAAGGCGTTGCACATTCCAAGTTCCAGAATGCACTGAAGATTAGTGCAGCCCCAGCAAAGGCTCAAACTGGGAAAAAGCCACAGTCTAGGACCCTTCTGCCAAAATACACCAACGGACTGGAGCCAGTGTCAAACCTTTCAGGCTGTATGCATTAGAGAATGTTTAAATGCAATGAAAATGTAGATGTAATCGGCATTATAAGTGGAATGAGGCACCCCAGTGTGCCATGTATTGTATTTAACAAATAAATCTGTAATAAACTGCTACACTTGAACTGTATTGTAATATACTTTTACAAATTTTATGAATAAAGTATATTTTTGAAAAATTATTGTTATTCATTGCAGGTTAGTATGAAGTTATGCACATAGCTACACATGATAACTTCTCAAGGGCAACTACGGATGGGCAATAAATGCTGGCCCAGCCTGCGAAGCCCACATCCCATGAATGAATAAAAAAAAAATTATAATGTCATGTAATATGGGTTATAGGTTAAAGGCAAGCGAGAGGGGAAAATATTTGCGAATGATTACTGACTGCTTCCGCTAGGTTCATACACAGTGTCAGTATGTGAGAGCCAAAGCAAACACGGCCCAGCTCTGAAACAAAAACAGAAAATGCTGGAAAAACTCAGCAGGTCTAACAGCATCTGTGGAGAGAAAAACACAATTAATGTTTCGAGTCCGTATGACTTCTTCAAAGCTAAAGAGAAGTAAAAATGTGATGAAATTTATACTGTTTAAGGTGGATGGGGCAGACGAAGCTGGATAGAAGGCCAGCGATAGGTGGGGGCAAAGGAGAGATTGACAAAGATGTCATGAACGAAAGGACAAAGCGGGACAAAGGGAGGGGTTAACAAACAAACCAGGCGCCCAGATGCATAATGGAGCCAGATCTAAATATGTTAATGAAATGTCCCACCTCTTCAAGAAGAGGCACATGCAAGCCTCACAATTTGTAAAAGCTTGGTACGTGTGTATTGGATTAAGTACACATTCCTCACAGTTTAGGTTTTAACTCCTTCTGTCTGTAAAGGGGTTATCAATCAAGGCCAGTATTCCAATGCCCATCTTCACTGATTTTCCAATCTTCATTATCCAGTGTGGATCAGTACTAGGTGTACCGATTGGGATCTTCAAAAATGAATATGTGCTTTCTATTCCTATTTTGGATTTCTTGGTTGTAACGGATTACTTTTCCAAATTTCCCATTATCTGTCAATGACACGACACATTTAGTGCAGCTATTGTGCTTTGGGTGGAATTTTATAGTCGCCCACTGGCGGGTTTGAAGGCAGGGGTGGGCTCGTAAAATGCAGCATATGACTTGCCCATTGCCTACCCATCCGCCCCAACCTGTCTCCCACTTAATGGGTGCAGTAAAATTAGGATTACTGGTTAGTACTGTTCTGATTTAGTATCTGTTTCATTGGTGTTCTTACTTGGTTCAATCTTAGTTCTGGGCATATGCTGATGATTTCTGCTGGATTCCATGTTTGGTGTTGTACTCAAACATTTTGTCCGATGTTAAGGTTCAATAATTTGTTACCGTATTCTGACTATGGGCGTCATTCATCTTCCCCTATTTTTTGAGTAATGCATTGTGTAGTCCTGGGAGCATCAATGAGTGATGACTGCGGAGGGCTGTCCGCAGTTGTCTGCCAAATAGTAATCCTGCAGGTGGGGGAGCAGTTGCACTGAGCGGCGTCACTCTAAGTTGCAGCATGGCCAAGTGTAGATTGAGTTTTGTTGGATGACACTTCACAATTCAGGATTTTACAGTTCAAACCATATGCTCTTCCATTCCATTGGATCTGGGGTAACGGGGTGATGAAGTGGTATGGTTGACTCCCCACTTCTCACATATCACCTTAAAAGCTCATCCAGTGTATTAGAATCCATTGTCGGAAACAACCTCCTGTGGTGTCCCGAATATACTTAAGATCAAACTTAATGGGCAGAATTTTGCCCTTGATGGGCGGGTGGGCCCCACCAGCTTGGCGGCGGGTGGGCAGCCGATCGCGCCGCCGAAACGGGCAACCTTAAGGGTGGACGGGCAGGTCCACTAATTACTTTAATGACTTTGTCAATGGCCTCAATAGGCCATTGATAGGTTGGCGGGCGCACGGCTGATTCAGCTGAGCGCCCGCCGACCTGAAAATTGAAATGAGGCGGGGTGAAGTCGGGGTTCTGCCTGATATCATCCCGCGTCATTTTACGCGTCGGCCAGCAAGCCCCGCCCCCTGCTCGCTAACCGGGAAACCCTGGCCTTTGACTCCCACCATTCCATGCACTGACACATCATTACAAAAATGCCACCTTACACATGCTGAAATAATATTACACTGTCTCACTATCATTACACGTTGGCTTATAACTATGAGCACAGACTCATCGTTACACATACTAACCCATCAACATTACAGACACTGGTAGTTATTTTTCTGGACATACATAAATGCTCATTGCACTGCAGTACAACAAAGATCAACGGACGGGGAGAGGTGGTGGGATAACTTTTCCCCTTTTTCTTAATTCTTGGCTGACTGTAACAAGATATGTTTTGAGAAGGAGTTTTTTAAATCTTTTGAGCATTGTAACTTTTAAGAATAGACAAGAACAGGCTTTCAGGGGAGTTTAAATCAAAAGGATAAACTTTAATTTATACAACACCCAAAATGTAAAAGCAATAAAACACCCACTCCCTCAAACACACATACACACAAGATGAGTTTTAGAGATGAAACATGTACTTAGGTTCCTAACAAGGGTAATAAGAAACAAGCCACGTATTCTTAACCAGTCCTTTAAAATGAACAGATGCTGGCCTAAAGGATTTTTTCTCTTGGTTCTTTGAAGACAATGGAGGCTGGAGGTTTCTGGGCTTTACATATGAAATTGTGGCTAAGCTTCTATAGAGGGGAAACATCATGTTGCAGGTGAAAACAAATTAGCCCCCTGAGGCAGAGTTCCTTTTTTCTTTCCTTAAACCAGTTTATATTTCACCCCTCTCCTAATATTACTCAGTTCTGTTGAAGGGTCATGAGGACTCGAAACGTCAACTCTTTTCTTCTCCACCGATGCTGCCAGACCTGTTGAGTTTTTCCAGGTAATTGTTTTTGCTCCTTTCTTCTTTACTGGGTGTGATCCCTCTGTGCTGCTGGACCCAGACTTCTTTTATTCATTCAAGGGATGTGGGCATAGCTGGCTAGGCCAGTATTTATCGCCCATTCCTAATTGCCCTTGAGAAGGTGGTGGTGAGCTGTCTACTTGAACCACTGTAATCCATGTGGTGTAGGTACACCCACAGTGCTGTTAGGGGGGAATTCCAGAATTTTGACCCAACGACAGTGAAGCGATATACTTCCAAGTCAGGATGATGAGTGGCTTGGAGGGGAACTTCCATGTGGCGGTGTTTCCATGTATCCGCTGCCCTTGTCCTCCCAGAAGGTAGTGGTCATGGGTTTGGAAGGTGCTAAGGAGCCTTGGTGAGTTTCTGCAGTGCATCTTGTAGATGGTACACACTGCTGCTACTGTGCGTTGGTTGTGGAGGGAGTGAATGTTTGTGGATGGGTGCCAATCAAGTGGGCTGCTTTGTCCTGGATGTTGTCAAGCTCCTTGAGTGTTGTTGGAGCTGCATTCATCCATGCAAGTGGGGAGTATTCCACCACACTCCTCACTTGTGCCTTGTAGATTGTGGACAGGCTTTGGGGAGTCAGGAGGTAAGTTACTTGCTGCAGGATTCCTAGCCTCTGATCTTCTCTTGTAGCCACAGTATTTATATGACGAGTCCAATTCAGTTCCTGGTCAAGGTAACTCCAGGATGTTGATAGTGGGGGATTCAGCAATGGGAATACCATTGAATGTCAAGGGGCGATGGTTAGATTCTCTCCTTGTCTCTGTCTGTCCAGAAACCACAAACAGAAGTTACCTGACTTTCTGGAAACTATTTTGAAAGAGTACAGTGTCCATTATTCCATGTTGCTTCCTTTTTAAAAAAATAGTGAGTTCACTGCCCAACTATCTTTATGGAACAACATGACCATCATACCTGCTCAGGTAACCACTCTGAGAAATTTCTTTTATTCTTATTTCAAACTCACTCCCTCATTCTGAATCATGTAATTAATGCTAATTACATAGCAATAATTGCTACATAATGCACTAAGTTCCTGTGTGTCTTCTTCCAAATTCTAAAAACTTGGCTTTCAAATGTTTTAAGTATGGACTTGAGGTATCAGAATTTTTTTATAAGTCAAATAAACAATTTAAGCTGACTCTTATTTTGGTCAAAATATTTAATAGACCTTTTTGAAACAAAGAGAGAAAAACATACAGGACAGAATTTTGCCCATGGCGGGCCCCTCATGTGACTCTGTCACATGAGCAGGAACATGTTATTAATTCAATTTTAAAACTTTTAATTTATCTTTATTTGCTTTTGGAAACCTCGTCCCGCCTGCGGATGAGGTTTATAAAAAAATGAAAAGGCCGCTTGGCCTTTTCGTCTGCCCACCAACCCCAACCGTTAGTTTGGACCGGCAACAAAAAATTTAAGTTAATTGATTACTTAATGGCCTTAACAGGCCTTTTAACTGTCAGCAGGAGCGCTGCCGGCTCTGGTGTGCGCCCGCCGATTGAACCATCGCGCGACTGCGCATTGACATCAGCACACTCGGCCGACATCAACGCACATCATTTCAAGCTCGAGCGGATCAGGTGCACGCCAACTGTCGAGCGAAAATTTCTGCCCACAGAATACACGATTTCACATACAGGTTGCACTCATGGCAATTTATTTGCCCAAATTGCTTCAAGAAGAGATTATACAATACAGCCTGAAGGCATGGTATTGTGGAATCAAGCTTGTTTATCTCATGGCAGATTCTACTATATCAGACCAACAGAAAAGAAAAAAAAAATAATAGGATAAAACTCTAGAAATACACAACAGCCTCATCAGCATCTGGAAAAAAAAAACTTAGCATTTCATTTAGAGACAAAAAAGTTCTGGTTAATGAAATAAATTGCAGTTACAGCTGTCTTTTACTTGCAGTCCTGACTTTGTGTCTGACCTTTGTGACTCCAATAGCTGGGGCGGTCCATAAAAGTTGATGATTTAAAAATGCCTAGATTCTACCAATAGATCATTCCAGCTCCTGGCATAAATATATGAAAGAAAAATACATCTCAATGCTGGGTATTGCAGCTTCAATTTCTTATAGGCAGTACCTAGCCTTTGATTATTATCTCCATTTGAAAATATAGAATAAAATACTGAATTTGTGGAATCTAGTCTTCAAGAAAATATCCTGTCACTCAGTGTCTGTACGTTGCTTTAAGAATATTTTCCAAAGATGCACCTATGGTCGAGATTCACTGGTGCAACTAGCCACACATCTGTGGCAAGTCCCAGGTTTGACCCCGATTTGTGCTGGTTAGCTAGCAGTGGTTGAGGAATTGAAATTTACCTCAGTGTCTCAAAACTGAGGAGGATAAAACCCAGCAATAAATTCTCTTTTTGAATAGGACATGTATGTGAATGTCAAGTACGGGCAAAATTGGCCTCTGCTGAAATGCTTCCACGCTCTTTGAGCAGCCTGGCAGCAGTGAATGCTCAGCCTGACATACAAAGAATAATTAAATATTTGTAGAATCGTACTCCAACAATAGCCTTCAGGAAAGGAAATTATACAGCATATTTCACATTCTCAATGCATTCTAAAGTGCATACATTTGAAGTGTAGTCATTGTTGTAATATGGGGAAACATGAAACAAAAAAACATAAGACAAAATAGAAATATATTTTATAGGCACATCAATAAAAAAGGAATGCTGGGATGGGAATAGGACCGTTAAGGGATAGACAGAATAATACAAGTAATGATAGAGGTGGCAGAAATACTGAATAATAATTTAGTTTCGGAGATAGAACAGGTAGACATGATATTGAATGATGAGATGAGCAATGAGATAAGTGCATTTAAAATAAAAAATGAGGATAAATTGAATAAACTAATCCAACTCAAAGATAATAATTCCTCTGTTCTGAATTAATTTCACCCATGCATTTTTGAAGGTTTTAGGGAAGAGTAGTGGCATTACTAATATTAATAATTGATGAGTAAAAAGATGTAGTGCCAGAAGACAGACAAATAGCTAATGTAATTCCTATATTTAATAAGGGGAATAGAACATGGCCAGGGAACTATAGGCCAGTGTTAGGAAAATAATGGCATCCCTACTAAAGGAGAGAATAGAAGAACATATAGAAATGTAAAATATAATAATGAATAGTCGGTATGACTTTCAGAAGAGAAAATCTTGCTTGACGAACCTTTTGAATTTTTTGAGAAAGTAACAGGGAGAGTAGGCAATGGTAATGCAGTAGATGTAATTTTTATGGATTTTCAAAAAGTCTTCAATAAGGTGCCTGTCATGAAGCTGTCATGTATATCATTTTATTGGAAATTAATTTTTTTTAAATAGAGGGTTAGTCTGTGGGTGTGCGTTAATTGGATTGCTTTGATGTATACTAGTTTTGAGATGTAAGAGAGATAGAGTGCATTTGCATTTTGTTGAATAAAGCATTCAAGAAGGGCAGTGCAATCTGGCACCTAGCAGAGACCAAGCAATGTTTATATTACTAATAAAATTGGTACTATGAAAGGGGTTTTATTGTTAGAAGAGGTGAAGTTCAAAGGGGCTGGTGATACAATGAGAATTTACATTCAATGAGATGTGCTGGGTATAACCAATAGCAGTTGTGTGTATGCAGGGCAGAGGCAATGTAAGATCAAAGCCTGTAAGCCTGCCACTGTGTCTGCAAAGGAACCAAAGTGAAAGGAACCTCATTTTGAATTTGTAAGGTGAAAATACTTTGCCTGTTGTCTGCTTAAAGTCTATGGGTTGCTGTTGCCTTAATGGAGATTAGTTTGGGAATTTGTCAAAAGGTATGATAGTAGTAATTTGTAGCTATGTGTATATATTTAACTTGTGTAAATTAAAAAATGTTTCATGTATTTTGATATAAAACCTCATGAGAACTGGTGGTCTGATTCCTGAATTTAGAGCTGCATCTGAAATATACCACTTAAAATATAGGTTTTGACGGTTGTTTAAAGTTTCCCTCTGGGATTTTTAAATAACTCAGCTTTACCAACTGCTGGGTCATAACAGTGCCCCATAATCAACTAATGAATAAGGTCAGAGAATGTGGAGTCAAGGGACAAATGGCAGTATGGATTGCTGGCTGACTTAGAGACAGAGAGCAGAGAGTGGCAGAAGTGGGAAGTGGTGTTTCATAGGGATCAGTACTGGGAGCACTACAATTTACATTGATTTGGACTTTGGAATCAAAAATAGGACTGAATTTTCCAGTCGGTGTGCGGGGGCAGGCTTGACATGCCGACACGTAAAATGACGCACGATAACGTCGGGTGTGCGTCCTGACGTCATCGCGCGCCATTGCAATATTCCGCTTGGCGGGCGCGCACCAGATTCGGCTGCGCAACTGTTGAAAGGTAAACTGCCTATTAAGGCCATTGATAAATCAATTGAGCCACATGAGAATGCTGCCCGCCCAACCTCAAGGTTGGCGGGCAGGCGGAAAGCCCAAGTGGCCTTCGCATTTTTCAGGAAACCTCATCTACGAGCAGGATAAAGTTTCCTGAAACTTTTATTAAATAAATAAATAAATTTTCATAAATTTACAAACATGTCCCAACTCATGTGACACTGTCACATGAGGGGACATGTTTAAATAAATTTTTACATCATTTATGTTTTATTATCCATTCAATCTCCCAGAGGCAGCTCCATGCCTCAGGGAGATTGTTGTGCTCTTTCATGCACATGCGCGAAAGAGCGCTGGCCCCGAATCTCCCTCCTCCCCCCACCTGCACAGGTAGTGCCGGCCACATATTATGCTGGGCGGGGCTTAATTGGTCAGCCCGTGTAAAATGGCGGGGCAGAGCCGATTGCGAGCAGCAATCGGCTCCACACCCGCCCCCGCCCAGTCCGCCCACCATAGGAAAAATCCTGGCTACAATTTCTAAATTTGCGGATGGCACCAATTTCGGTGGGATAGTCAATACTGAGGAATTATGCAACAAATTACAGGAGGACATTAATAAACTTGCAAAGTGGGCAAATGATTGGCAAATGAATTTCAAAGCAGATAAATTTGAAGTAGTATATTTTGGCTTATTACTTTGAAGGTGCAAGTCTATGTGGAGCTGAGGAACAAACAGAGTACAAATACACTAATCTCTAAAGGTTGCATCACAGGTTAGCAAGGACATTTAAAAAAAAGCAAACCAAGTACTGGATTTTATTTTTAGAGGAATAGAATTGAAAAGTAGGGAAATTATGCTAAATCTGTATTGAACCTTAGTTAGACCGCATTTAGAATACTGCATGCAGTTCTGGTTGCCATATTATAAAAAGAATAAAGAGGCACTGAAGTGGGTTAGAGAAGATTTACAATGATGATACCTAAAATGTGTCGGTATACATATCAGGAAAGAATTGATAGACTCTTTTCTCTTGAAAGAAGAAGGCAGAGGGGTGACCTAATAGAGGTATTTAAAAGCAGGAAAGGTTTTGATAGAATGGAAACAGTGGAAATGCTTTCACTTGTGAGGAAGAGCACAACTAAAGGCCATCAATATCAGTCACCAAGAAGTCTAACAGGGAATTCAGAAGAAACTTCTTTACCTGAAGAGTGCTGAGAATGTGGAACTCGCTACCACAGATAGTGGTTGAAGCGAATGGTATAGCTGCATTTAAGGGGAAACTAGTCAAGCATTTGAGAGAGAACGGAATAGAGGGTAATGATGATAGATTTAGATGAGGAAAGATGGGAGGAGGCCCAAGTGAAGCATAAACTTGAACTGGTGGCATGAACTGGTTTAGCCGAATGGCCTGCTTCTGTGCCATATATCCTAAATAATCCCATGAAATCTGGCAGCCTATAAACACACAGCAAGGTCCCACAAACAGAAATTAAGAATGGGCAATATATACTGGTCTTGCCAGTGGTGCCTACATCCCATGAATGAGTAAAAAATTGACCAGTGATTTCTTTTAATGGTGTTGGTTGAGGGCTATATTTTGGATCGGAACTGGAGTAACTCCTTCAAATATTACTATTCGATATTTAACATCCACCTTAGAGGGAAGATAGGGGCTTTGTTTAATATCCCATCTGAAAAATGTCATCTCTGATGGTGCCTTAGGAACTTGGCAAGCATCAGGTTAGATTCTTTCGAGTTATCAACAGTCACAGATTGCAACTCTTTCAAGTACAATCACAGTTCTTGGTTTCCAGGAGTGGGACATGAACCCACAACCCTCTGATTCAAAGGCGAGGGTGCTATGAACTGAGCCACAGCTGACACCTCCCTAGCATCAGGTTAGATACTCTTTTGAGTTATCAACAGTCACAGATTGCAACTCTATTGAGTACAATCACAGTTCTTAGTTTCCAGGAGTGGGACATGAACCCACAACCCTCTGATTCAAAGGCAAGGGTGCTATGGACTGAGCCACAGCTGACACCTCCCTAGCATCAGGTTAGATGATGTACTCAAGCCTTTGTGGTGGGGATTGAATCCATCTGTTCAGGTTAACTTTGTCAAGCATGGAATGCTTCATCACTGATTGCTGAATGCAGATAATTTACTACTTCAACAAAGATTAAAAACAAAGATTTAATGCTGTGAAACTAGTCTAAACCCCCAGGAACCTATCAATGTTACAAATGATAATATCTTCTCAGCATGATGTGGATACTGGTGTCAATTTTTTATAGAGCTGTCTGCAATGGTCTCTTCAGACTCAAGTGTGGACAAAAATCACACACAGATGTAATCACAGTTCAAGTCTTAATCCAGGACTAAATAGAAATAATATTTGTGATACATTCTTTGGGTACGTTGAGTTGTTTGCACAGAACATTAATCAGTTTTCTCTAAATTTGGCTGGATCATCGAATAGTAAGTTAATAAATAAATGGGGTGAAAGAAGAAATTTGCCATTTTGAACCTGTTCAGTTGAGACACTTCCTTTCCATGGAACTGAACACATGATGAAAAAGAAAAATCTGGGGTTGACTTTTAAGACATAAGTGCTGGAGGATAGGGGACCAAGGTGCCAGCTCACTGGGAGGCATGGCCACACAATGGGCAGAATTTAGTGGAGCCCGCCAGAGTGGGCATAGTGGTTGGGGGGGCAGGGGGGGGGCGGGGGGGGTTGCCAGGAGAATTGGGTAGGAGTACCTGAATCCAGTTCCTGGTGTTGGGAAAATTGTCCCTAATTTATTGGGGTCAGGAAGGACCCGACATGGGGATCTCACTCACCACCAGTGGGTTGTCCATTAGGCTTATGAATGAACCACTTAAATCGAATTATTCCTGATCCCACTGGGATTTAATGATAGCTCAGGATTTAATGGGACACACATGGGTCTCCTGTGCCTCCTCTGGCAGGCTGTTCAGTGCAACAACATATTCTGGTGCATATCCATTAGCTTTCTTCTATAGTCTGTCAACAAGTCTAATTAAGAGCCTGTTCCCACCATTGCTGGCACTTTACCAGCTGCAGGCGAACCCGCCACCTGGTAATCCCTGGCAGCCTCCATGTGTGCTTGCGGGAGTACCCACCTCATTGGGCACTATGTGGATCATGGAGGGCCCCCCTAATTGGCAATGGCTGCCCTCGCAGCAAACATCCCCCACCCTCAGCAATTATCCCCATTCCGCCGGAGCTTACCTGACTGGCTCTGCGATCCCAACACTACTTATCTTCGCCAAGAGTGGGATTCATGCTGATCCTCCAGGCTGCTTGCCATCCCAGTAGTAACCACTATACCTGGTGCCACTCGTGACTGAAAAGCTGCTGGCCTTTCAATTGGCAGGCAGCATTAGAGGTGGGATCTTCTCTCTTAAAGGGGTGGGAGCCCAATAGCAGCTTATGAGCCGTCTGATGGACATAAAATCCAGTCAGGGCTCCCTGAATCATCCGAGGCATGGTTGCCCTTGCCTTTCTGGCACCATTGATGGGGCCGCCACCTCCCCAATCCAATCCTTTGATTCTGGTGGCCTGTGTTCACAGGCTTTCAGAGTATTACATCTCTCCTGCACTCTGCACTCTGTTCTTACACAGAGTCCTAGGCATGCTGAGATGCTGCCCAGGACCATGGATGTGGCTTCCAAAAAGAGGTACCTACTGTAGTCCCAAAAAGACAGCATGCCTGCCTCCCACCACTCCATCTGCCAGTGCCTTATTAGTGCCACAAATCAGCAGAGCCAGGCCTCCCCGGCACATGTCAAGATACTGCAGAGTGCAATCTGCCCTTCAAAGTCCAGTGCTTTTCAAGGTCACCCATATGGTCATCTGAAGTGTGCCCAGCAGCATTCAACCTTCCAAACTATAGCCACTGGTGACAGCCCTTGTCATTTAGTAGTCAGCCTGTGATCTAATGTCATGGTGGGAATGAAGATAGAAGTCAGGCACAGAATGAATGAATCACGACTGCTGCCATGAAAGCAGGTACAAACCAACATAATATGCTGCCTCTAATCTGATTCTTGTCGTGTTATTGTAATGATATAATCCTTGGGTTTACTTAATGTATAAAACACAAAGCACCAATTGCTCTTAAGAGATTTAGTAAACATATTTTGGGCTCATTTCTTAAGACTTGGCACATGAGAACTTTTATACATAGGTATAAATCTGGGAAACATCAGAGCTGGGTGTGTGCTCTGCTCTGGACAAAAGTGAAATTAAGACTGGATCACATGACATTTCCCTTCTAGTTATGTCATGCTGATATCCCTTTGAGGCATAATACAACAACCCCCCTTTCTTTTTAAAGGTGCTTTCCCACCTTCCAAAGAAGTACATGTTCATGTTTGGTTACCATTACACAACTGCATAGAAATGATGAATCTATGAATCTCTAAATCTTAAATATAATCTGCTGGTAAACCCACATCTTGAGATGATAATCCTGTCTGGAGGTTTCTTTAATTGCTCACAGTGATCTGTGGGATTGTCATTCTCGGATGTTGTTCCTGGTTGCATTTGGGATCTTGTCCTAGGTGCAATAGGACTGTACGGTGGTTGAGGAGCTGGAATGGATCTGATTTATTCTTGGTTATGCCTCACCATTGTGACTTTGTGTGTAATGACTTCATATGACCTTGGTTCTGAACAAAATCCTTGTCACCTCGGCTCGTTACCACATACCTTCTGTGGGATCCTGGGTGCAAAATTATTGTCCCAATTATAAACTTGGCAATTCTGCAACTGCATTTTTATGATGCACTTTGGTCATCTGCTCTTGTAGTTTTAAAAGTTGCTTCCTAGTTTCTGAGAGAGTAGAATGGGTAACCGAAGGTAAATTGGTACACATTGGTCTGCCAAACATGAGCTCTGCCTGTGATGGAATAGTTGTACATAATGTGTTGCTCACAAATGTAACATTACAATGTCTGGATCTTGTTTGGTCTGTCCACATTTGAGAATTAGGGATTTCACCATGCGAATAATTCGTTCAGCTAGGCCATCAGAAGTAGGGTAAGGAGGAGAAATAGTAGTGTGATCGATATTCCATTTCTCACGTGTCCTGAAATGGTTTACCAATAAATTGCTGACTGTTATCCATGATGATCTCTCTAGGCATACCAAATAAACTGAAAATAGCACTCAGAATATATGCGACAATTGTGTTTGATGTATTGTGCAATTTTCGAATAATGGGGTACTTGGTAAAGTAGTCGACGATGACGATGAAGTCAGTGACATGGGCATGGAAGAGGTCGGATGCGATATTGGACCAATGATTGGTAGGAACATCATGTGAAATCAATAGTGCTTTGTGCTGACTTGGCATATGCTCTTGATATGCCTCATATTTCTTGACAACTTCAATTTCATTGAACATACCCGGCAATAGACTGTCTCTGCTGCGAATCTTCTCATTCAATCAATGCCCATGTGTGAGTGCTGAAGTTGTTGAAGATTATCAGGTTGCGAAGATTCTGGTATGATGACCTGCTTCCCTTTAAAAATGACTCCCCGGGAGATGCCTAGCTTGTTCCAATAAGGCCTAAATGGTCTCACGTGTACGTGGACATGCTGAATTCAATCAAGCTATCCTTCGATGATGATTTTCCACAGTTTCTGTAGTTAGAATATTTCGCTGTTTCTTCTTGTAGCTGCAGGCATTTGCATTGCGCAAAATGTACCAGACAAATTTGGAGAACATCTTCAAGTTTGACATCAATGAAGTCAACTAGTAGATCTAAGGATATAGCTTTTGTTTTTGCTTGGTTATGCAATCTGCTAAGTGTGTTAAATGTGATCATCAAATTACCTGGCTTGTAATCTCACAGTTGTAACCTTGAATCATTATCAAGCGAGGTTGCAATCTTGGTGGTGCATTGGTCAATGGTTTTTGCCAAATCACCTCCTGTGGCTTGTGGTCAATCTCACAAATCATTTGCAAAAGAGATAGGAATGAAAATGCATGATTCCAAATGCTAAAGGTAATGGGCGCAATTTTCCGAGCCCACTGGTAGCGGGCATGATGGGCGGCGTGCGCGGAAAATATGGCGGGACCCACTTCACGATGGCGTGAAGGCAGGTTGCGATCTTCCATTCAGCCCACCAACGGTGGGCCACGTTTCCTGCCATCGGTCGGTGGGGAGATAATTGTAATACATTAGCATTTAATTAAAAGGCCATCCTGCTAGGCTCTTGGAACCCTGCCGTATTGTCTGTGCACATCAGCGGGAAAGCATGCGGACGTGTATCACAACAGCACACAGGAGATGTGCACTTGGCGACCTTCACTTTGGGGAAACTGAGGTGTGTGAGCCACAACTCCTCTGTTGTTTACAGGCCTCAGGAGTGCCAAGGGATGGGGGAAACTGATGCATGGCCCCACAGATGACTGCTGAGGGGTGGGGGATGTCCAGGGGAAAGTGCAGACCATTCTCGGAGGCGACTGCTGAAGGAGGGGTAGTCAAGTGCTGCCCTGGCGCTGCATCCCGTGCACAGGCAGTCGAGGTGGGGGGCAGGGTAAGCGAGGGAAATGGCCATGCATTAGGGACACCTGTATAAACTGACCATGCCACTGCAACTAAGACAGATCAGGCGCAGCCAGAGTGATATGATTGGGGTCAGGCTCCTAGCCTGCCCGCCCATGCAAGCATTGCAGAGGCACCAAACAGCCATAAAGCGCTCCATACCTTATCCCCCGGGCACAGACTTCGAGTCTGCCACCACTTTATTGGACTGCAGAGCAGTTGGACTGCACATGCCAATGCTGGCTATGTAGCAGTAATTGCTGGAGGCGCTCACAGCCCCTTACAATCTCAGCATCCCGGTTTGGACCAGTGTCCCCCATGTCGCAGGTTGACAGGGCAGCCATGCAGCACAGTCATCTCTGGCCATCCGAGGGGTGACCAGCACTCTCCGGGAAGCATTAAGGGGCGGTCACACAGGGCCAGGAAAGGTGCTAAGTACAGCCATGATAACCAAATCTCTCTCTCTTTCATGCTGTAGGAGGACCACGTCAGGATCATGGATCCTGGTGACCTAGCTGTATGCCTGATGGCCTACAGAGACCGTAGAAGACGGAGGAGAGAGCGACTGAGGCTCCTGGCTGCGCAAAGGCAGGAGCAGCAACCTCATGAAGAAGGGGCAGCAGGGGCTCCTGCACACACTGCCCAGGAGCGACAACGAGCCGTGGCTGGTCAGTGCCTAGCGACACCCAGGCTCTATAGACGCCGCCTGCCATTCCTTCGGATGACTGAGAACCAGTGTCGCTGACGACTGCGCATGTCTAGGGACCTGGTGGCTCACATCTGCCACTTACTGCAGGACTTGGCACCAAGGGGACATGGAGGGCATCGACTGCCAATGGCTGTGAAAGTGACTGAGGCGCTAAATTTCTATGCCAGTGGCTTCTTTCTGGGCTCCACAGGTGACCTCTGTGGGATTTCACAATCCGCCACCCACAAATGCATCCATGAGGTCACGGATGCCAACTTCTCCATGGCACACAACTTTGTGCATTTCGCCCGGGACTGGGACAGCCAGGACGCAAGGGCCATTGGATTCGCTCTGATCTCGGGATTCCCACAGGTGCAGGGTGCAATTAACTGCATACATGTTGCGCACAGGTCTCCATCACTACACTCAGTGGACTTCATCAACCGTAAGGGCTCCCACTCACTGAACGTGTAGCTGGTATGCGACCACCAGAAATACATCCTATGGGATGTATTGGGAGGCCCTCATAGCTACGCACACTTTCCAGGGAGCATGCACAATGCCAACATCCTGAATCACTCGCAGATCCCTGCAGTCTTCCAGGGTCCACAGAGGCTGCAGGATTGGCTCCTTGGGGACAAGGGCTACTCGCAGAGGCTGTGGCTGATGACACCTGTGCGGCGGCCTCAGGCTGCAGCAGAGCGATGCTATAATGAGGCTCATGTAGCAGCTCGCAACTTGGTGGAGCAGACCATCGGGATGCTGATGATGCAGTTCCGGTGCCTGGACCGGTTTGTTGGAGCACTACAATACAGTCTGCAGAGGGTGTCACACATCGTCATCATCTGCTGCACCCTTTACAACCTGGCGCTGCAATGGGGTAAGGATCTGGCTGAGGAGGAGATGGAGGAGTTACATATCTCCTCCGATGAGGAGGACACTGATGAGGACGATGGCAAGGGGGTCCTCGGTGGTGATGACGACGGAGATGAGGCTCTCGCACTGGCTAGACGAGGAAGGTGCACTTGGGAGGCCCTCATAGCTGCCAGATTTGTGGAGGATGATGATGACATGCAGTGAGGTGTCCCCGTAGATTCCCACATCACAGTTGTGAGCATTTGACTCCAGTCTGGCTTATCTCAGCGCCAATAACCTCTGAGAGAATGCTCCTGTGATGGAGATGCAGTGGAGGCCCTAATAGTCGCTCGATCGCAGAAGGATGATGACAACATTAAGTAAGGACACTCCATAGATTTTCACATAGCCCCTGAGAATGTCTGACTCCTGTCTGGCTGAGGGCAGCTCACTTGTGCTCCATGATCAGGGCCACCTCAGAGACGCAGCCATGAAACTTTAGACGCTTCTGATGCTATGTCCACTTTCAGAACCTCAGCCCTTCAGGAGCTGGTGCGCAGCATCACTGGTCGTAGATGCTTGTGTGATGGAGGCCAGCCCCACCTTAAAGGTACTGAGAACACACAGAGAGTATGAGGGAACTCTGTGGTGCCTGATCACTACTTCTGGCAGCAATGACCAGCACTACCAAGGTGCAGGCATCAGTAATGTTCCCAGGGTGAGGCTGGACCATCAATGTGGTCTGAAGGCCGCACAGAGCACAGGGAAGAGGCCCTGGACTGAGACACCTGCCTTTTATCTTGTGCAGAAAGATTTCACATCTGAGTGACAAGAACACTGCTCATCAGAACAAGGAGCCATAGGCAGGGAGACATTCTTGGGAGTTTATTGACAATAGTGAACATTATATACGTGATTAACACCCATGCCCAGGCTGTGCAAGTTATTCTCCTTAACTTTCCTAACCCTGCTGCTAAGTCTTGGTACTCCCCGAATATCCACAGCTGAAGTAGAGACAGCCTTGACTGTAACGCCCTGTCTGTGGTGACTTTGGCAGGTGTCCTCTGTAGGGCCGAGACTTGGAGGGCTCTGGCTTGCTTTCGGGGTCCTGCTATGTGGCAGTGGCGCCCTCCTCAGCCTATGAAGCTGGATCTACGGCGGTCACAGGAAGAGAGGAGTCAGATGGGCTGGTCACTCCCAGAGTCACCTGGGTGGATGGCCCCGGAGCGTGCACCTGCTGTACCTCCTCCCTATGGGTGACCGAGGGCCCTTGGCTGACTCTGTGAGCGGAAGGGGTAGCTGGAGTGAGATCGAGCTGCCCAGCACCCCTCTTGCGTACACATTGTTGGAGGCCAACTAATGCATGAGCAATGGAGCTAAGCCTGCGCAGCAGTGCAGGAATAACATCCTGGACCAAGTTGCCATCTTGCCAGTGTTGACCCTGATGCATTGTAATGCCGGCGCTATCACCTCAGCCTGAAGATGGATGGACACCTCCATCATGTCTTGCAATCTGAAGAGTGCTGTGGCCATCCCTTCCTGATGTTCCCGAGCTTGCCTTTGCAGCTCCAGCAAATTGTGCCACGACTGAGTCCAGAGGCTCATCATCTGACTCAGACTCAGCGACATTCTGGCCTCCAGTAGTCCTCCGAGTGCCGGGGACCTGGTAAGTCCCTGCCTCCACCTGCTGTGGATCAGAAAGTGTGATGTGCTCACCAGATTGTGGTTCCAAGGCTACTCTAAAGCTAGGTCCCACTGAGATGTGTGTCTCTGTGCTGGTGGAGGGTATGGGTGAGTGCTGTGACGGGACTTCAGGGAGGGTGCCTTCAGATTCCTCTTCAGAGGTTTCTTTGGAGCTTTCTTGGAGTCTCTAGGTTGCGGACTCTGTCTGCTGCTTCCCAGATGTGCCTGAGAAAGCAAGGGGAGAGAATTAGTGCATGGCAGTGGCCTGTGAAAGAGGACACATTACTCACGGCATGGTTATCTGATGGATGTTGCACTGCTGGATCCTCACTTGGTAGAGCAGTGCCGACCTCACCGTCAGCACAGGACCAGTCCCGGTCATCGCCGGCCAGCTGGATGGCTATGTTTTTGAATTCTGTCAGAGCTTTGAATTCCGGCATCCCTCCACCTGACTGCGACCTTTCCATCCTGTTGTAAGCCAGCTTGTCCTGAATGGATAGAGATGGGGGAAGTGTATCAGGACGCCTGCTGGGCTAGATGATAAGTGTGCCTGGCCTGTGTGGGTGGTGAGTGGTCCCATGGACGGGATGAGGACAATGATGGTATGTGTGAAAGAGTGAATGGTAATGTCCCTTGCACTGACAGTGAATGAGGGCCCTGTGGGTGTGTGATGGGTTTGTGTGTGTGTGAGTTGGGAGTGATGAAAAGAGTGACATACCCTGGCGGAATGGAGGAGATCATTCATTCTTTTGCAGCATTCAGTAAAGGCTGTCCTTTACTAAAGGGCATTGGCGCTGACCACCACTGCCACCACCTCCCAAACCAGGTTGGTGACATTGCTACCCATCCTGCGGCCAGAGCAGGGGCACAGCACATCCCGGTGGGTCTCCAAGGCATCCAGCAGTCACTCAAGGGACCCGTCGTTGAAGCTGGGGGGCTGCAGTCTTTTTGCCTTTACTGGTCATGTCTCCCAGGCAGTGGTGGTGAGCTGGTAGCAATGAGAGCTTTGCTAGCGGCTGCCTTTTAAAGATGGCAGCCGGCGTGATGCAGCAGTAGGGTAATGGCGAGTGGGCGAATGAGAGCCCACCTGCCATGGAAACAGCATGTTTCGCGAGAGTGAATATATAATGAGGTGGGCTCGGGAAGATACGGCATGAAAACCCGCCATTTTCATCGACGGGTAGGACTCCTTTTTACCCGCTGACACTGGTCCAAACCAGGAGGCTGAGATTGCAAGGGTCTGTGAGTGTCTCCAGCAGTGACTGCTACATGGCCAACGTTGACGAGGAGATTGTACAACTTGTGCAGTCCAACTGCTCCGCGGTCCAATAAAGTGGTAACGGACTCGAAGTCCGTGCCAGGTGAGTGGCAGGGGGGGCGCAGCGGTGGGGTGGGGTTGGGGGGGGGGGGGGGGGGGTAGGCGCTAAGGTATGGAGCGCTTGGTGGCCCTTTGGTGCCTCCACGATGCTTGCATGGGCGGGCAGGCTCAGAGCCTAACCCCAATCATATCACTATGACTGTGCCTGATCTGACTTAGTTGCAGAGGCATGGTCAGTATATATAGGTGTCTCTAATGCGTGGCCACTTCCCTCGCTTACCCTGCCCCCACCTGTGCGCAGGATGCAACGCCAGGGCAGTACTTGACACAAACCTCCCCCCCACCCCTGCCCTCAGCAGTCACCTCCGAGGCTGACCAGCACTTGCCCCCAGACACCCCCCACCCCTCAGCAGCCGCCTGTGGGGCCAGGCATCAGTTTCCCTCACCGCCCCCACCGGCACCCCGGTGCCTGTAAACAACAGGCAAACCATGGAGAACACTGCTGCTCACTCACCTCAGTTCCCCCAAAGTGAAGGCCACCAAGTGCACGTCGCTTGCGTGCTGTTGTGAAACATGTTGGCGTGCTTTCCCACCGATGTGGACGGACGATACGGCGGGTTTCTGAGAGCCTGGCGGGAAGGCCTTTTAATTATATGCTAATGTATTACAATTAGCTCCCTGCCAACCAATGGTGGGAAATGTAGCCCGCCATCGGTGGGCTAAGCAGAAGATTGTGACCTACCTTCACGTGAAGTGGGTCCCACCACATTTTCCGCGCACGCCATCTATCATACCCGCTGCCAGCGGGCTCGGAAGATTCAGCCCATGGTTTCATGTGAGTCCAGAGTCCAGACTCAAAAGTCCAATGGCGTATTCCTTGAGAGGTCAGCAGGCTGAAACTGTTGCAGGGTGATCCATCTTTTCAGAAGCGAGGACTTCCACGATGGAAGAAGGCACATGAAGATGATTGATTCTTATAGGCATCAATACAGGAGTTCCAATATTCCAGTAGTACACAGTGTAGAAGAGCTCTTTCTGCTGCTGCCTGTTAGAAGGTAAAATGGTGTTTAATAGAGGAGTCAGGGTCCCTTTTGTCCTTTCAGACATACCGTCTATGTTGGCTGGAGCTCTGCCTTAGAAATGTAAACGGATGTTGGTGCATTTCTTTGCAATTTGGTTTTCTGCAGTCACAGGGGCATTAGTGCTACTTTAAAACAATGAGGCCCCTGCTGATTTCTGAAAGTTAAAAATTCCTTTGGTATGAGTCATGGCTAGTCAGGGAAAAGCCTTTGTACAGTTAAAACAAAATTTTTTTTTATAGAGTAGCTAGGTTGATGTCTTCATGCTCTTGGAAAGGCACATCCTTTCTCAACAATTCCCTCAGGATTAAGATTTTTGAGCAAAATTGGGAATGCATGGAAACAAGAAATTAAAGAATCCTTGGCATCTTTGGAGACCGTCCTTATCTTGAGGAATTAACATGGCCTCCATTTACTTGGATCGGGATATATGCCAGCACTGAAATAAACAGAACTTAAGAAATTGATCTGCTGCACGTTGATGTCACATTTCAGACTTTTGAACAGCAATCCTTCATTATGTGCCACTTTCATCAATATATGCAGATTATAGTCATGTTCTTGTTTCATTCTTCCCACAACAGCTAGGTTATCTGCGATACAGATGCATCCTGGTACAGTGCATGTGATGCCGTCCATGTGATCTTGAAAGAGATCCCAGCTAACAATTAGCGCAAAAGGAAGTAATTGAAAACAGTATCATCTGAATGGGGTACAAAATGTAATAAGCTCTTGGGACCTTTGCTGTGAGATGTACTGACCAGTAAACATGCTTAGAATCAAGCTTTGAGAAGAATTTTGCACCCTCAAGCCTCGGATTTAACTCTTGGTCAACGTTTCAAAGCTGCATTCAAATGTCATGGATCGAGGCACACTTGCAATCATCCCTCCTTCTTTATGACACATGCGATTGAGCTGCACCAATCTGTGTGCTCTTATACACTTATAATGATTCCGTCTTTTTCCATTTTGTCTAGCTCGACCTTCAATTTGTCTTGTATGTGGATAGTGCACTTTTTTGGTGGATCAATTGATGGACTGCATTCTCTTGCAAGTGTAATGTTGCAGCTCCCTTGAAACTAACAATTCTGGATATTTTGATATTAGGTCATAAACTGAGGTGATAGGAGTAGTTTCTGAGGTTGATCTCTCTGTGATGTTTGACTGAGTAGCTATTCAATGCTATACATTTTGGGCTTGTCTAGGAGATCTTTCTGGGATGCCTCGATGGGATTGGGTGCGATCACCAACTCAACAATTATGTCTGTTGGTTCTGCATTTGAAAAATCTCAGTACGTACCGTTTTCTCTGCATCTGCTAACCAAGTGGTCTATGGGTTCTGTGGGCTGTTGTTGAAATGACATGAATTCCAATCCATGAAAATATAAGTTTTACCTGATTCTGAACCAGTCTTCCAATGTAGTCCATGACCAGGATTTTACAGCCCCAGTGTGATTCATCTCCCCCGGCGGATTCGGTGAGCCATTTAAATCTTCATTCAGTTCAGCAGGACCATAATATCCCACCGGGCGGGAGGGGCCTTAAAATCCTGGCCCATATCTTTTGGGGATCCTTTAGTTCTTTTTCTGTTAATCTTGACATGTTCAGCCTATGTAGACCTTCATTCCCAATTGCTAGGTGAATTTTTATGGCTTGCTTATCTGTTTCAGACATACCTGAATCAAGAAACCATAGCACGATATGCACTTTAAACATTTTGAAATTGGATAGTATGTCAGCTGCATCCCATTTCAAAGTGGGGAATTTTATGGACATTCTGAAAATAGCCCTTTGATACTTCTATTGTACCTGGGATGAGTCTCACTGCAGCTGCTTTCGCGCGCTGTTCCAAAGCTCTACCTACGAAGACGAGTTGTGGCGGGAATGCACCATGGAGTAGTGGTGTCTTTGCTTTTTATTCAATTTATTGTACAGCAACTCCCAAAGCCACCTGTTATAGTCACAATCTTCATTGGCCCTGTTATGGCACAGCCAATGGTAAATGCTGAGCTGCTCAAATCCCAAAGGGAAACTTGAAACCACTGCCACAACTGTTTTGCAATTTGCATAAATTTTGAGATGCGTGCCTTGAATCCAGCAGTAATAAGACCACCGACTCTTATAGGTTTCTTACAAAACTAAATTAAACCTTTATTAATAGAAGAAATTATTTTAAGCACATACATATCTCTACAAATTACTATAACTTCCAAATCCCCTAGTTAATCTAACTCCCAGTTCCACTTTCGTTAAGGCAACAGTAAGACACATAGGGCAGAATTTTGCTCTTGTTGGGTGGGCTGGGTGAGGATGGGCAGGGAAGCCAACTGCCACCCGTGATCGAGGCCGGAAAGTGATTTCACACTGGCAGGCCAATTAAGGCCTGCCCACCATGAAACACGAGCGGCAGCACTCAGCGCTGCCTGTGCAGGCGATGGGGAGGGTAGTGCGAGTGGGGCGAGCATGAGCTTCGCACATGTGCGTGAGTGCACGTTTGATAATCTCCCTGAGGCACAGAGCTGCCTCAAGGAGATGAAGAGTTTTTAAAAAAAAATAAAGAAATTAAAAATGTGATAAAACATGTCCCCTCATGTGACTCTGTCACATGAGCAGGGACAAGTTATTAATTAAGTTTTAAAATTTTAATTTTATTTTTATTTGCTTTAGGAAACCTCATCCCGCCCATGGATGAGGTTTCCTAAAAAGTACAAAGGTCGCTTGACCTGTTCACCTGCCCGCCAGCCATAAGGACACAGAGTCCCTACTATTACTCTATTTTACAATAAATTTCAATAGCGTTATGAAAATTATTATATCTTTCTGACAGGCCCCGTTTTAAGTGCAACCTTTTTTGGCCTGATTTTTATGATGGTTTGTTTTTTTTGTTTGACTCTGCCTTGCTCACTATTGATCTGACCCACATCCTGGTCACTCACCTTTCCCGACTGAGCTAACCCAGTGCTGGTCCCCTTGATGTGCTGTCCCACATTCGGAACTGACAGGCTATGCACTGCAATCTCATCACATGGGAACCGTCTGCTTACTAGTTCTTTACTTGAGCACTAACTCAGCACTGTGTCTCCAAAGTTTCCTGCGCAGTTATGATGCTGCATTTCCAACACTTTCCAATGCTGCGGCTTCGTTGCAGTCTGACTAAAATGTCAAAGGTTGCCTCATGCCATGTAGCATGATCTAAGGTTGTTCACTGTGTTGTACCTGCACTTAATTTTGCTGCCACCTGTCTTACCACTGCTGATCACCATGTCATGTTATTATAATGATATAATTCTTGGGCTTATTTACTGTACAAAACACAAGGTACCAATTGCTCATAAGGGATTTGGTAAACACATTGTGGGTTCATTTATAAGACTAGGCACATGAGAAGTTATCCATAGGTATCAAGCTGGGCGACATCAGAGCTGTGCGTGTGTTCTGCTCAAAGCAATAGTAAAACTAAGACTGGATCACGTGACACATTTCCCTTCGAGTGATGTCATGTTGATATCCCTTAAAGGCATATCGCAACAACTATCACCAATTCCTGTTCATCCATAATCTCTGTGCTTGCTGACCTAAATGGGATTCTTGTCTAGCAATGCCTTAATTTCAAAAGCAAAATACTGCAGATGCTGGAAATCTGAAATAAAAAATAGAAAATGCTGGAAAAATTCAGAAGCAGGTCTGGTAGCATCTTTGGAGAGAGAAATAGAGTTAATGTTTCGAGTCCATATGACACTTAAGTCATATGGACTCAAAACGGTAACTCTGTTTCTCTCTCCACAGATGCTGCCAGGCTTGTTGAGTTTTCTCAAAATTCTTATCCTTGTGTTCAAATCCTTCAATATTTCTATAACCTCCTCTAGCCCTACAACCCTCTGAGAACTCTGCATTCCTGCAATCCTAGCCATCGGTGTATCCTCGATTTCCATCATTGTCCCACCCGCCTCTATTGGTGCTCATGCTCTCAGCTGCCTTGGCCTTAATCTCTGGAATTCTCTCCCTTAATTCCTCTGCTTCTCTACCATTCCATCCTTCTTTAAGATGTTCCTTATTACCTACTTCTTTAATAGTTTAATTTGATCACCTGTCCTAATAGCTTTTTCCATGGCTTGGTATTAAATTCTGTCTGATAGTGCTCTTGTGAAAGGAATTGGCACATTTTACTATGTTTAAGGTACTTTTAAATAGATGTTGTTCTTGCCTGTGGTCACAAACAAGTTCGACCATCAAAATTGCAATATCATTCCATCAAGAAAGATGTGGGTGCAGCCTTTGGAAACTTCAGTGTGAATTAAGCATGACACCAGCATATTTCCAGTACAATCAGTCCTGCAATTCATACTATTTATGGTCATCCTAATTTAACAATTCTCAGGACACAGAGACTCATTATAATGGCATCTCAATGTGAGGATGCTACCAATTGGTTTTCAGAGACCTGGAGATAATGCAACTGCCTGTAATGTCTCATTGAGAACTGTTATTCTTGGTGGACGGGTAGAGGAGACCAACCTCTGAGAGCAAGAAGTTGCAGAGGGGGTGAGTATCAGGAGTGTAGTCTAGCAATCATGGATAGTGTTAAAACAGGTTCAATGACTTCATCGAATCAGGAAAGGTGAATAGAATGCACCCTTTCAAGTGTCAACCCCCCTCTCTAGGGCATTTCTAGTCTTCTCCTGCAAAACATTCCTCAGACAAACACACCTTACGTTTCATCCATTCTTCTCTCCCACAGCACTTTCTTACATCTGAACAGCTGCCACTGATAGTCGCCTTCATCTTATTGATATCTCATATTCATATCTCACAATCACCCTCCACATACTTTGTCTTTTTATTATTTCAACACATTCCATTTCTCATACTCATAACTCTTCTTTTTCTCCTCGTAGAAGAGAGTGCGTAACAGCAGGAAGATACAGAGAACTGGCGGTGGCCTCCATTCATCACCACCCTGACTGCTGTGGAGGAGGAGGTGATGGAAGTCACTAGAGTGGTGGAGTATATATGACCATTGGACATGAAGAGATGGGGGTCACTAGGTGCCTGGTGACAGAATTAGATATCACACAGTCACATAAGAGCTTGAGATCATAAGAATTAGGAGCAAGAGTAGGACATTTAACACTTTTGAGCCTGCTCCACCATTCAATACGATAATGTTGATTTAAGTGTGGCCTTAACTCCACTTTCCTGTCTGCACCCATTACCCTTGACTCCCTTGTTAATCAAAAATCAATTTAACTCAGCTTTGAATCTATTCAATGACCCAGCCTCCACTGCTCTCTGGGGAAGAGAATTCCTAAGTCTAAAGATCCTCAGAGAGAAAAAATTCCTCATCTCCAACTGAAATGGGGGGCCTTTTATTTTTAAACTCTTCCCACTACTTCCAGACTTCCCCACAAGAGGAAACATCCTCCAAGTATCCACCCTGTCAAGCCCCCTCAGAATCTGGGCTGGATCAAAGACCTGGCTCAAAGAAGGGCAAGACAAACAAGGTGTTCCAGAAAGATAGAAAAGGAAAAGGGGGAGGAGTGGTGGTATTGATTAAGGAGAGAATTGCAGTGCTGGACACAGAGGATATCCCAGAGGGGTCAAGAACAGAAACAATCTGGCTAGAGCTAAGGAACAAAAAAAGCTGCAATTACGGGCAGAATTTTCCACTCCCATTGGAAGCGGTCGTGTTTTGCGACGTGAGCAGACAATATGGCAAGAAAGCCAAAAATTGGTTTTACTTCATTGTGAAACCAGTTTCGATTGTACGGTCCACCCGTCAATGATGGGCCGCTGTTCCTACCGTCCAATGTCAGTGACTTAATTTTAATGCATTTGCATTTCTTCATTGTGCCTGCATGCCGGAATCAACCCCTATGTGGAATTTACTTCCCATGCTGGCATGATTTCAGAACAGTGTAATTTACGACTGCCTTTAAAAGACGTACATCTGCCGAGCTGAACTTCAAGGGGAACTCAAAGGTGAGTGCACACAACCATACGCAGCGCTCTCGAGCATCACCCGTAGGACATCAAGGAAGAGGCACCGTTCTTTCGGGGTGTGGGGGCACAGGCAAATCGCTTTTTCCTAGCTGGCTTTCAGTTTGGAGATGGGGCAAGGGCTCCAGTGTGGGTGGAGCTGCAGGGGTTGCAAGGTAGCACAGACTGATGGAAGTACACAAGCACATACCAGGGGTGGGGGAAGATGAGGGAAGCAGCCACGCACTTGGAAAAGCTTGTCAAAAGTGAGCATTCTTCCACAGCCGATACCACTTAGCAGCAGCTCCATTGACATGCTTGGAGTCTGCCCACTCAAGCAATGCAAAATCATGCATATGCCACCAAATGCTCCAGAACCTTTCACCCCTCGAGCACAGACTGCAAATTAATGTGTTTTAGGGGGCTGCAAAACAACTGGACAATTGGGCAAGTTGTAGAATCCCCTTGTGAAAAATGGCCATGGAGCAGTCACTGGTGGAGGCACTCAGAGCATCTTGCAATGACTTTATTCAGGTTTGGGCCAGTATCACTCATGGTTCAAGCTAACAGCACAGCCTTGCAGTGCAGCAGTCCTCTGAGTGCTGGCAACCTCCCTGACTCTGCCTGCTGTGGAACAGATTGTGTGCTGTGCTCACCAGACTGTGATCCCGAGGATGTACTACCCTGAGGTTTGTATGGCTGCGTTGGTGGAGGATGTGGGTGAGCATTGTGACGGGTCTTCAACAGTGCTATCCACAGGGTCTTCATCCAAGGTGCTCTCAGCGCTGGAGTCAAGGTCAAGTTTGCCTGAGGGTGACGTGGCAGATGTGCCTAGGGGAGAAAGTAGAGGTTATTAGTGCTGGGCAGCTGCGTTACACACATAACAGTGGACATAGAGTAGCATTGACAGAGGGATGATCTGGTGCAGGATCCTCATGTGGATGCTCACCGATGACTTCACTGTCGCCTCAGGAATGGTCCATGTCCTCTCCAGCCAGCTCCAATGCATGACTCTCAAACGGGCTGAGGGCCTTGATGTTAGGCACTCCACCCCCGGTCTGGGACCTCTCCCATTGATTGTGTGTGATCTTGTACTGCTTAAAGACAGATAGAGAGAGTGTGAGCAAGGCATATGCTAGGTGTCCGTGTGTTCTGAGCGGAGCCATGGATGGGATGAGGAGGCGATCTCCAGAGGACATGAGGCAAGATGGGGATGTGAGGGAGTGTGTGAGAGAATGAGTGGTGATGTCACTTGAGCTGGCAGTGGGTGAGATGTCAGTGAATGTGTGATGAGTTTGTGAGTGGGTGAGTTGAGAGTGATTAGATGGTTGACTTATCCTGGTGGCACGGATGAGATCATTCATCCTTTTTTTGCACTGGATGATCAACCTCTTGTGTCCAGCATTGGAACTGACCACCGTTGCCACCATCTTCCAAACTGGAGTGGTGAGACTGATGGGCCTCCTGCGGCCACAGCAGGGGTACAAGACATTGCAGTGGGCCTCCATGGCGTCCAAAAGACGTTCAGGGATGCACCACTGAATCGGGGTGGCTGCACTCTTCTTGGCTTTTGGGGCCATGTCTTCACTGGAGCAGTCCTGGGCTGCAAGCGTTGAGAAGTGTGCGCGCGGCTGCAGTTTAAATATGGCGCCCAGAGTGAGGACAGTGAGGTAACGGCATGGCGGGCAAATCGGAGGCCACCCATCAGTGAGATGGCGTGTTTCCTGTGATTCCACAATTTATGATGTGGGAAGGGGGCAATACGGTGTGAAAACACAACATTGCGGCTGTTGGGTTTTTCACACCCGCTACTGCATTTACTGCAATTCTGGGATGATTTTGCCCTACCTTGCTTGGTGTAGTCTACATGCCACCAAACAGCGGAAAGGATGTAGTGGAACAAATTTGCAAGGAAATTACAGAGAAGTGCAGGAAGTGTGTAAAGCATTTATAATGGGGGACATTAATTATCCATGTATAGACTGGGATACTGGTAGTAGTATAAAGGGCAGTGAGGTGGAAGGGTTATAATGTGTTCAGGAAAATTTTCTACAGCAATATGTTTCCAGTCCAATGAGAAAGGAGGCACTGCTAGACCTGGTTCTGGGGAATAAGGAGAACACTCAGGGGACAGTGATCATTGTATCATAAGGTTTAGGTTAGCTATGGAAAAGGACAAAGAACAATCTAGAGTGAGAATAATTAACTCGGGAAAGCCAACTTCAATGGGGGGAAGAATGGATCTGGGCCAAATAAATTGGAATCAAAAGTTGGCAGGATAAACAGTAACTGAAAAGTGAGATACCTTCAAAGAAGAGATGGTTCAGGCACAGTCAAGGTATCTTCCCTCAAAGGGGAAAGGTAGGCTAAACAAATCCGTAGCTCCCTGGATGACAAAAGAGACAGAGATTAAGATGAAGAAGAAAAAATATGTTTATGACAGATGTCAAGTGGATAATACAATGGAAAATCAGGCTGAATGTAGAGGGTTCAGAGGGGAAGTGCAAAAGCAAATAAGAGAAGCAAGGAGGGAGTATAAACAGAGACTGGTAGCTAACATAAAGGGAATCCCTAAGTGTTATATAGTTAGTATAAGGCTGGTAAGAGGAATGGTAGGCCCAATCAGAGGCCAAAAAGAGGAGTTACAGGTGGAGGCAGGGGACATTGCTGAGGCATTAAATTGATATTTTGTATCTGTCTTTTCGAAGGAAGAAGATGCTACCCAGGACACAGTGAAAGAGGAGATAATTAATACACAAGAAGGATTTAAAATTGATAAGGAGGAATTGGATAGACTGTCTGTACTTAGAGTTGATAGGACACCAGGGCCAGATGGGATGTATCCAAGGATACTGTGGAAAGCGAGAGTTGAAATTGCAAAGGCACTGGCCATAATTTTCCAGCCTTCCTTAGACTCAAGGGTGGTTCCAGAACACTGGAAAATTGCAAATATTACATCCTTGTTCAAAAAGGGCATAAAGATGAGTCCAGCCGCTACAGGCCAGTCAGTTTGACTTCAGTGGTGGGGAAACGTCTAGAAACAATGGGCTGAATAATATGGGGGGCACTGATGGCTTGGTCCTCTGGAAGCAAAGCGGCTCCACGATCGACCCACCCACAACCATAATACTCTGCTGAGTGGCTAAACGAGGGCCAAGTGGGACTTCCACCACTCACTGGGGAGGAAGTCCTGCCCTCTGGAGCTGCCGGCCAATCAGAATGGCTGACAGCTCCATCAGTCCTGACAGTGCCAAGAAGCGCGTCAGTAGCAGCTGCTGGCACTGCAAAAGAAGAGGGAAGAAAGCCCATGGATCCCCACAGCAGTTAAGTCCGGGGTCTTGGCAGGGAGGGTTTGGATAGGTCAGCGGATGTATTTAGGCTGTGGGCGGGTAGGAAGGAAGGGGAGTTCGATCTTATGGGGGAGGCCGCCCCACAATCAGCAAAGGGCAGCCCCCAAAGACTAAATACCCCCTCCTTTCTTCTCACCCTTTGAAGAACTTTTTTTTTAAAAAAGGGGCTGCCCATTCCTGCCCAGCTGTCCATGTCAAATGTTTTATGGCATGGACAGCGTATTATGAGGGTCAATTGGCTTGATAACAAGCCTAATTGACCCTTAACTTATTTGAATATGGTGGGCTGGCTGCTGATTTTGGCGTCCACCCACCTCCTGTATTAAGAAGGAGGACATGTCAAAGGAGCTGTTTTTGAAGGTAGCCTAATCAGAACAGATGCGACGGAGGCGAAGGTGCCTCGATTACAGCTCCTCACACCTCCTTCCTGTAAGGACTCCATCCCATTCTCTCAGTTCCTTCGCCTCCGTCGCATCTGTTCTGATGATGCTACCTTCAAAAACAGTTCCTCTGACATGTCTTCCTTCTTCCTTAACCGAGGTTTTCCACCCACGGTGGTTGACAGGGCCCTCAACCGTGTTCGGCCCATCTCCCGTGCATCCGCCCTCACGCTTTCTCCTCCCTCCCAGAAACATGATAGGGTCCCCCTTGTCCTCACTTATCATCCACCAGCCTCCGCATTCAAAGGATCATCCTCCGCCATTTCCGCCAACTCCAGCATGATGCCACCACCAAACACATCTTCCCTTCACCCCCCTGGCGGCATTCCGTAGGGATCGTTCCCTCCGGGACACCCTGGTCCACTCCTCCATCACCCCCTACTCCTCAACCCCCACCTATGGCACCTCCCCATGCCCACGCAGAAGATGCAACACCTGCCCCTTCACTTCATCTCTCCTCACCGTCCAAGGGCCCAAACACTCCTTTCAAGTGAAGCAGCATTTCACTTGCATTTCCCCTAACTTAGTCTACTGCATTTGTTGCTCCCAATGTGGTCTCCTCTATATTGGAGAGACCAAATGTAAACTGGGCGACCGCTTTGCAGAACACCTGCGGTCTGTCCGCAAGATAGACCCAAACCTCCCTGTCGCTTGCCATTTTAACACTCCACTCTGCTCTCTTGCCCACTTGTCTGTCCTTGGCTTGCTGCGTTGTTCCAGTGAAGCCCAACGCAAACTGGAGGAACAGCACCTCATCTTCCGACTAGGTACTTTACAGCCTTCCGGACTGAATATTGAATTCAACAACTTTGGATCTTGAACTCCCTCCCCCATCCCCACCCCCTTTCCGTTTCTTCCCCCTCCCTTTTGTTTTTTCTAATAATTTATATAGATTTTTCTTTTCCCACCTATTTCCATTATTTTTAAATCTATACCTGTAATGCCCTGTCAGTCTTTCCACCCCACCCCCACTGGAGCTGTACCTTGAGTGTCCTGCCATCCATTCTTAATTAGCACATTCTCTTTGATAATGTCACCACCTTTAACACCTCTTTGTTCCTTTCACTGTGACCTCTTTTGATTATCTGCTCCTATCACTGCTTGCTTGTCCCGACAACCACCCCCCTCCCCAACTTCTCTCCCCCCCCCCCACCTTAAACCAGCTTATATTTCACCCCTCTCCTAATTTTACTCAGTTCTGTTGAAGGGTCATGAGGACTCGAAACGTCAACTCTTTTCTTCTCCGCCGATGCTGCCAGACCTGCTGAGTTTTTCCAGGTAATTCTGTTTTTGTTAAGAAGCTGACCTAGTTCAGTATTTAGAATCTTGGATTCATTGAATAGTTACAGCACAGAAGGGGGCCATTTGGCCTGTCGTATCTATGCTGTCCCTCTGAAGGAGCAATTTACCTCATGCCACTCCCCTTTTCCCTGCAGCCCTGCAATTTTTTCCTTTCAAATAATTATCCAATTCCCTTTTGACAGTTTCAACCGACCCTGCCTCCACCACACTCTCAGGTAGTGCGTTCCAGATCCTAACTGCCCTCTGCACAAAAAAAGTTTTTTCTCATGTCACCATTGATTCTTCTGCCAATTACATTAAAAATTTGTGCCCTCTGGTTCTCCATCCTTCCACCACTGGGAACAATTTCTTCCTATCTACTCTGTCCAGACCCCTCATGATTTTGAATACCTTTATCAAATCTAAATGCATTCCAGCCTGTCAATTTCACAGGTGTACTCTTGTCTTGTTAACCCTTGTGAGTTTCAGACAGCTTGGGGAACCATACCCTGAGAATTAAAGCTAGAATGCAGGGTTAAATCTTCAGAGAAATTTAATTGTCTTCCTGCATTTCAAATTGCAGGTTCACCTGTCTTATGGAGGTGCACTGGTTAAATGCAGAAGTTGGTGAGTTTATATCAGGTTACAGACACACCAACATATTTTCCTTCTTTAACATTTGCAAGCTCACCTCTACCTGCCACCAACCTCCCACCCTCATCCCCATCCTGCAGAACGAGGGAAGATGTAGTGGTGTTTGGAATGTCACAAGATGGTGAAAATAATTAGATCAAAGCAAATCAGCTTAAGTCTTAAGTGTAAAGGAGCTCAGGCTGAGATGAAGAAGGCACTCAGAGCAAAAGCCCAAAACTCAAAGAATGTGAATCCCAGCATGACTGAGGATCACAGGGTGAAGAATGGAAACAAGCAGCTGAAAGTACAATCTTACACCAGACAAAAAACAAGCTGAAGGTGCACTATAAAGACAATACCTGGGCTTTACATTCTTAGATTGAAGTTATTGCCCTGAGTACCTCTAATGCTCTTACTTGTAACTTTGACTGACCTTGTGTATTTGTGTTGTAATAACAGAATGTTGCTGGCATTTACAAAATTGCACCTATATTATTTTTGGTGTTACAAACAAGCTCACAAGACAGGAAAGGGTGCTGATTAACCACATAAAGGAGCAAATGAAGCAAATGTTACAATACACTACTGGCCAAGGAGGGAGTGTGAGAACATTGAGAAAATGTTCAAACTACCTGAATATGATTGTGTAAACATAGGAACAGTTGTAGGCCCATTTAGCCCCTTTTGTCTGTCCCGCCATTCAATGAAATCATTGCTGATCTGCAACCTAACTCCATATGCTCTTTGCCCCTTATCCCTTAATATCTTTGGCTAACAGAAATCCATCAATTGCAATTTTAAAATCAGCAATTGATTTAGCATCAATGGCCATTTGCAGAAAAGAGTTCCAAACTTCTACCATCCTCTCAGTGAAGGAATGTTTCCTAATTTCACTCATGAAAGGTCTGGGTCTAATTTTTTGATTGCACCTCTTGGTCCTAGACTCCCCAACTAGCAGAAATAGTTTCGCCCAATCTACCCCATCTGTTGCTGTCAATATCTTGAAAACTTCAATCTAATCCCCATTTCATCTGCTAAATTCTAGGAAAACCTTACTCTCTCCTCATAGCTTAACTCTTGGAATCCAGGTATCATTCTAGTAAATCTATGATGCACTCGCTCCAAGGCCAATATGCCCTTCCTAAGGTGTGGTTCCCAGGACTAAACATAGTACTTCAGGATTGGGCTATGTTATGAAATGGAAGATGGTAATTGCCAGGCTGACCAAATCCCAAAAGGAAACTTGGTCAAGCTATCAGTGATTTTGCAATTTGTATTTATTACGAGAAGGTATGCACACTGAAGTCAGAAGTAAAGAGTCTACTACCACCTTTGGAGATTATAAAGATTAAATTAAAACATTTATTAACAAAAGAAAAGAAGTTAAACACACAATATTACAGTCTTATAACAGTTTCCAAAAGATTTCTACTTAACTAGCCTCCCAGCTACACACCCGTTTCAGGCAACAATCGAAATAGGTTTTTAATCTATAAAACATCCAGCAATATTACCATAAGCAGCCAATGCTCCTATAAGGGAGGTATTTCACAGCTTCTCTCCCTCTCACGCGACATGGAACTCCAAGGCTTTTAACAAAACCTTGCACTCTGGGCCAAACCAGCACTTCTCTGGGGTGGCTACAGGCTGCTTTTTCACAGGTCTATTTCACCTTAGTCCACCTCTGAAGATCTCACAGGGCCACTTCCCATTCAGCTTTCCATCTTTCTTTAAATATATTTTCTCCCTTTTGATTCTTTAAATCAATTGCTTCAAACTTCTTTTGAAACTTAAACTCTTCCAAATATAAGATCTTTCATGTTTCCATCTTATCTTTGCTTTTGGGTCAATACAACATGATATCCCCACTGCTTGTTTACCTATGAGCTCCTGCACGATACAACTATTTTCCTTGTCACATTCTAATTCTCCTTTGAAATGCAAACGACCTCTCAACTTGGCTAAAAATGCAAATACTAGCTCCATTTCCATTTCAAAATATCTGCCTACATCTAACCCTTTTGATGGTTTAAGCCTTGCAGTCTGACTGTCTTCTGTTTAATTAAATTAGTCACACACACACAAGCTTGCTTCAATTTCCCACAGTAATATTAGGTAAAAAAATGATATTTCCTTTACAGTTAACCATGGTTTTGTATAACTGAAGTATGACTTCAACCCCTTATATTATCTTCCTCTAGATATAAAAACCAACATTCTATTAGCCTTGTTGACTATTTTTTGTATCTGTTCATGACATTTTAATGATCTATGAATCTGGAATCCCAAGTCTCTTTAAACCTGCACTGTTTCAGCATTCACCATTTAGAAATTCTGTTCTATCCATTTTAGGCTCATAATAGATGACTTCACATTTGTCTACATTTAAATTGATTTGCCACAGTTTTGCCCTATCAATAGCCCTTTGTAATTTTACCTTTCTGCCTACACTGGTTACAACATGACCTACTTTTATGTTATTGGAAAATGTGGATAAGTGGCTTTCTTAAGTCATTAATAAATACATTGAGTAATTGAGTGGGACACCACTAGTCACACCCTGTCAATTAGAGTACATACGAATATGGAGCAGGAGTAGGCCACTCAGCCCCATAAGCCTGCTCCGCCATTCAATAAGATCATGGCTGATCTGATTGTAACCTACCGCCTAACCCTTATTAATCAGGAATCTATCTAGCTCTGTCTTAAAAATAGTCAAAAGCCCTGCTTCCACTGCCTTTTGAGGAAGAGAGTTCCAAAGACTCACGACCCTCTGAGAGAAAAAGTTTCTCCTCAACTCGGTCATAAATGAGCAACCCCTTATTTTTAAACAGTGACCCCTAGTTCTAGATTCTCTCACAAGGGGAAATATCATCTCCACATCCACTCTGTCAAGACCCCTCATGATCTTAAAGGTTTTGATCAAGTCACCTCTTGCTCTTCTAAACTCCAGTGGATACAAGCCTAACCTGTCCAATTTATCCTCATAAGACAACCCACCCATTCCTGGTATTAGTCTAGTGAACCTTCCCTGAACTGCTTCTGATGCATTTACATCTTTCTTTAAATAAGGAGACCAATACTGTACACAATACTCCAGATGTGGTCTCACCAGTGCCCTGTACAACTGAAGCATAACCTCCCTACTTTTGTACTCGATTCCCCTCATAATAAACAATAATATTCTATTAGCTTTCCTAATTACTTGCTGCACCTGCATACTAGCCTTTTGTGATTCATGCACTATTTTCCACAATAAACTTTGATGTGGCATCTTATCAAATGCCTTCTGGAAATCTAAGTACCCACAGCACATATGACTTCTTCAAAGAACTCCAATAAATTGGTTAAACATGATTTCCCTTTCACAAAACTATGTTGACTCTGCCTGATTATTTTTAAGTGTCCTGCTATAACATCTTTAATAATAGTTTCTAAAATTTTCCCAATGACACATGTTAACCTAACTGGCCTGTAGTTTCCTGCTTTCTGTCTTCCTCCCTTTTTGAATAAAGGAGTTACATTTGCTATTTTCCAATCTAATGGAGCCTCCCCCGAATCTAGGGAAATTTGGAAAATTAAAACCAACGCATCAACTATCTCACTAGCCACTTCTTTCAAGACCCTAGGATGAAGTCCATCATGTCCCATTTGTCAACCTGCAGCTCCAACAATTTGCTTAATACCACTTCTCTGATGATTGTAAGTTTCCTGAGTTCCTCCCTCCCTTCCATTTCCTGATTTACAGCTATTTCTGGGATGCTACTTGTATCCTCTATAGTGAAGACCGATGCAAAATACCTGCTCAATTCATCTGCCATCTCCTTACTTCCATTACTAATTCTCCAGGCTGACTTTCTATGAGATCAATGCTCACTTTGTTAACTCTTTACTTATTTAGATATCTATAGAAACTCTTAGGTCAGAATTTTGCCCTCGGTGGCGGGCAGCCAGCCGACCCCCGCCACTGAAACGGGGCCGCCACCATTTTAAGTGGGTGGGCCAATTAAGGCCCGCCCAGCGGCATCCCCGACAGGAAGTGCTATGCGCTTCCTGTTCTGGGGGGGAGTGATTCCCTATCTGTCAAAATGCGCTCTTCCACGCATGCGCGCGAAAGAGCGCACTTCTCCCTGAGGCAAAGTGCTGTCTCAGGGAGATTCGTGACAGATAAGTTAAGTGTAAAAATAGAAACATTAAAAAATTATTAACATGTCTCCCTCATGTGACAATGTCACACAAGATGGGACATGTTGATAAAAAACACATAAACTTTATTACTTTTTTACAAAATGGACATGACACTTCATCCTGCCAGTGGATGAAGTTTCATGAATAATCGGGAGCCCGCTGGGGCTCCTGGCCTGCCCGCCAGCCTTAAGGTTGGCCAGGCAGGTCTTTAATTACTTAAATTAGC
The DNA here is from genome assembly GCF_964194155.1 of Cetorhinus maximus. Classification (NCBI taxonomy): domain Eukaryota; kingdom Metazoa; phylum Chordata; class Chondrichthyes; order Lamniformes; family Cetorhinidae; genus Cetorhinus; species Cetorhinus maximus. The sequence continues at coordinate 51,185,267 of NC_135900.1, read as the reverse complement.
CTGTCAATGGCCTCAATTGGCCATTGACAGGTTGGCAGGCGGACAGCTAATTTCGCTGTCCGCCTGCCTTCCTAAAAATTTAGAGGGACCGGGATGACGTCGGGGATTCCTCCCGACGTCATCCCGCGTCATTTTCCCCTCGGCGAGCGGGTCCCACCCCCAAGTCACCGAGGGGAAAATCCTGGCCTTACAAACCGTCTTTATATTTCCAGCTAGCTTTCTCTCATACTCTAATTTTTCTCTCCTTACTAATCTTATTGCAACTGCCCATTATCTCTACTTTCTGAATCCTTCAGCTCCAACCAAACCCCTAAGTAGATCAATAATCTGCCTTCAGTTCCAGGACTTCAACTTTAGCTGGTGAGGGACTTTATCAAATGCCTTCTAGAAGTCCATAGAAGTAACATCCATAGATATTCCAAAACTTCAGTTAACTCTTCAAAAAATTCAATCAGGTTCATCAGGCATGACCTACCCTTTACAAATCTAAACTGGCTGTCTCTAGTCAGCTGAAAATTTTCAAGATATTCAGCCCTCAGGTCCTTAATTATAGACTCCAACAAATTCCCAACAACAGATTTTATGCTCTGAGGACAAAAATTTCCACTAGTAGGTACTTCGTAACTTAAATCTTACGGGTGGAAACAGAGAGGAAGATGGTAAGTCTCTGTTATATATACAACAGAGGTAGGCATTTGAAAAAATACTGGTTAGAGAAATGAAGATTTGAATTTTGTGTGTCAGAAAATGTTTGTTTGCTTTGACAAGAATCAGCTATTTTTGTAGTTTAATAGATAAACATTGCATTGCCATGCAATGGAATATAAATGAATGGTCATCCATGTGTGTTATCTTAAGAATGCAACTAAAGGAAAACTCACAGAATCTTTAATATAATATTAAACAATTGAGTACTTTACAGGTGGTCACTCTATTAGTCAGAAGTGCAAGTATGTTGCTTATACCTGTCATGTTCCTGATTTGTGGGACTTTTAGACTCTAAAAGTTTTCACAGTGCACCACTACAGAAGAATTTCAGTATATGCCAAGCTCTCAATGGAAAACATGCAGAATGGCTGTATGCCAAAGGTTTTCTTACTATTACGTATATTCCAAGATTCCTGGGTTTATTGTTATTCTACAAGACTGATCACATTTTAAGAAGAAATTCCTTTTTTTATTAACCACAAAAATAGTGTGATGAGAAAAATAAAAGATATATGATTGCTTCTGATGGACACATCATATAGTTTCACACTTCAGTGTACATCACCCACGTCAGAAACTAGTTAAAACATTTTAGTCCTTACCTGATGACTGCTGGTCTCATTGTGAGTCAGTTTGTTGGAGGCAGCTGGTTATCATCATCTAATCACTGTGGTAAAATCTCTGCCAACTTGCAGACCAGGTCAGCATTCTTTTTTAAGGAGTTTTGATCTGCTGACACTTATATCATGGAAAGTTTGATTTCCAAAAAAGTAAATGGATAGATGGATTTTTATTTTGCAGTATTAGAAGTTTATTTTGAAACATTTAATATGGACAATAAAGTAAAAGAAAAAAATACAACATCCTTTCAAAAACCTTCGGCTGCCTTGGTTTAAAATGACAAACGACTGATTAATTGTAAAATAATTTCAAATCCAAAGTGATAATAAATTTAATATATAATATTATTGTAGAAAATAGAGTGAGTTTTCTTATGATGGTTTTTTCAACAGGAAAGCATAATTCTTAATGAGGAAAAACAACTAAATATATCCTTTAAACATATTGCGATGCAGTAAAAGATAACCTTGTATTCCAATTCAACGGCTGGTTGTGTTGAATTGATCAAAATATTTGTCAGTTGGAGCATTCATGTAGACTTCATTTTTCAGAAATCTCTCCCTGTAAAAAAAATTATTAATCATTTCTTTCTATCATTGTGAGTCACTTGGCTACTACACCTACTCCCCTATTTGCCTGAAGGGTTAATGGTTTGGGCCAACTCTGGTATCAAAGATCCACTGCAATTGGTTGGCAACAGGGATGATTGTAGTTTGGAAAAACAGGCATCGTTATTTCTTTCTTTTCTCTCCCTATCCGGATATGTCATCCACAGCCAGTTCACAGTTTTGAGGAGGGACCAATTGCTTTTCAGCAGGGAGATTTATGTCAGGTTCTGTTTTGTTTACCTACTTCTATAACAGTTTCTAAAAGTTATTTAATTTCCTCTTTTCTCCATCCTTGACATGAAACTTCCCCAATAGGGTGGAAATCTACTCACAAAAAGGGGGTGCGCCGATGCACCCAGGTATTCACCAATGAAATGTTTCGCTCTTTGTGGGAAAGCCCTTGGCCTCCAAATGGAACTTTCTCAGGGCAGTATATGTCAATAAGAGAAATCAATTAGGTAAACCTTTGTATTCTCATTAGTTTAAGTAGCTTACTGGATTGTTGCCCCCATTCACTTCCCTGTAAATGTCAAATGTAAGTGAAATCAATGTCTCAAAATTTTCAGAGCAGACTTAACATACTCACCGTGCTTTATGATCCCTACACAACAGCATGTTTTGGCAGTCCATTTCCTTCCGAAGTTGCCGCTTTACTCGCTGCTGCTGTCGTTCAAGAAGCACAGCTGCCCGAGCATCATTGGCTCGCAGCCTTTCCCATTCTGAATTGCGCTGACGCTCTTCCTCCTCTAGTCTCTATGTATAAACAAGACAATATTTTTTCATTACTGTAATTCATTGTCATGCTCAGAACAGTTCTTTGAAAGTCATCACAGTTTCGGATATGGATCATCAACAGGATTAATCAAAATGAAAGACAGTCAATGGAATTCCCTCAGTTGGTCTGCATGTTGCATTTCTATCAGCAAGCAGACTTTCAATTTAAATTAGCTAAAATAGGTTGCATTGATTCACAGGCACAAATTATACTGCAGACATCAAACAAGGTTAGTACTTTGAATGCATAAACACACACAAGAGCCCTTTTCAAAATTTAGTCTCACAGTTATAGTTCTAAAGTTCTAGATGGTTTTCTCTTGCTGTATAAACTGCAGTTAGTTTGAATAGAACTTGTCATCAACAATCTGGAAGTTGCATCTTTTCTGTACTTTGCCTCTGGAGAGTTGAACGCTCAAAAGGCTAAGATATTGTATTTGATATATGAACATATGTAAAAGGCAGAAATCTAACAGCTGGTTGAACAAGTCTGTCCCATTCATGCCCAGATATGCCCTTTCCACAAAAAAATGTAGCTGTTTTACAGTAATAGCTACCCAGAAAAATTTAGAAGAATTAAAACCACTTCTAACTTCTGGGTAACTATAGTACTGACCCCCCTCCCCACAAGACTCCCCCCATCGCCACTCACAAGGCCTCCCCAACTAACCCCCATCCTCTTCCTACCCCAACCCCACAAGGGACTCCCCCCACTCCCACGACCCTGCACAGGACCCCCCCTGACTTCACCCGACCCCCACAGGACTCCCCCCACTCCCCTGACCCCACACGGAACCCCCCCCACCTACAGCCTGATCCCTCACGAGATTCGCCCCTGTAAAATTTTGATCATACTACTAATTTTTAGGATTCTATGTTGCTGTGAAGTAATATTTATGGATTTTATCTTAGCCACCTTTTTAAACAGTTCAGTTTGAATTTCTGCTAGTGTGACACTTTACAGTTAAGGCTGGGGACAGGATGGCAGCAGTTTGCGAGGAACTGGTGTTAATTGATTTCATGACTTTAAAGATGCCTTAGGGTCTGGGTTCAAGCAGTTGTATGTTGTCTTAATTGTACTATGTGCAATTAAGAGTCTCTTTGTCAGCTTTGAAGAAATGGCTAAAAGGTAGCTTGAACTTACGGTGACACCTTGGCCTGAATTTCACGCTTGGCAGTCCCAAGTGGGTTGGCCCAGAAGCAGACATATAATCTGCTCCCAGGTGAGATTGCGTTTCCAACGCGATTTCACGCTGGGTGGCCAATTAAGGGCTGCTCAGCATGAAACACGTCTGCTCAACAGTCAGAAGGGCCAGGCAGGGGTGGGAGCCTGTCGGGCGCCGGCTCCAACGGCGACCCGGTGGGGGATTTAAAACCAGCGGAGGCAGCTCCCTGTAGGCTGCCAGGGGACACTTTGGTAGCTTTGGAGTTGTTTGACAAAACAGTTTTTTTGAGCTGCAATGGCATCTGCACCTAGTGGGCAAACCAGGCTGAAGGGCAAGTACTTTGGGCACTCGGCCCACCTGGTTCTCGGATGAGTGCCTGGGAATCCTTATGGAAGAGGTCAGTGCCAGGCAGGACATCCTCATCCCCAGGGATGGCAAGAGGAGGCCACTGCCACTGAGGAGGCCACTGACCAAGAAAGCATGGGCAGAGGTGGCAGCCCAGGTCAGCAGCCATGATGTTGTGCGGCACACATGGGTGCAGTGCTGCAAAAGCTTCAACAATCAGCTGCACTCAGTAATGGTGAGTACCGAGTTGGCATGGATCTGTATGGGGAAGGGTTAACGGCTGGCCGTCTCACCAAGGTGCTCAGCGGTGTAAGAGTCTGAGTGCCAACTGTCAATGACATCGGTGCCAGCCAAGGCGGTGAGCTCTGGCTGCTTGGCCTGATTGCTTTGCAGGTTGAGGTCCACGACTCGGATATACCTTGCAAGGTGTTCCTCAGGTGGGGTTGGCCAGGCTGCACTGGCGCTGCAGATAGAGAGTGGACTAATCAATGCTCCTCCATCCTTTCAGGAGAAGAGACGCGATAACAGCGTAAAGGACAGATGGAGGCCCTTGAAACCTGCTCATATTGACAAGGTACTTGATAGATGCCTTAGGGATGGAGTGCCGGCGCCCAGCTCGGTCCACCAGTCGTGGAGAGGCAGGGGTCTGACGAAGTGCACAGATGCGAGGGTATCAAAGTGTATAAACATTGTTGTGTTATCTCATCTGTAACAGAAATCTCAAACCTGGAGACCCCATTGTTTATTGAAAGACGATGGCACCATGATGCAGATCTCCATTTTCTCACCAGCCCGCCTGGCATGCACAGCGACAGTGTGATGACTAATACTAATGACATTTTTTTTAAATTCATTCACAGGATGTGGTCTTCGCAGGCTGGGCCAACATTTATTACCCATCCCTAGTTGTCCTTGAAAAGGTGATGCTGATGAGCTGCCTTCTTGAACCGCTGCAGTCCATGTGGTGTAGGCACACCCACAGTGCTGTTAGGGAGGGAGTTCCAGGATTTTGACCCAGCGACAGTGAAGGAACGGCGATATATTTCCAAGTCAGGGTGGTGAGTGACTTGCAGGGGAACTTCTAGTTGGTGATGTTCCCATCTATCTGCTGCCCTTATCCTTCTTGATATTAGTGGTCGTGGGTTTGGAATGTGCTGTCCGAGAAGCCTTGGTGAATTCCTGCAGTGCATCTTGTAGATGGTACACACTGCTGCTACTGTGCATTGGTGGTGGAGGGAGTGAATGTTTGTGGATGCGGTGTCAATCAAGTGGGCTGCTTTGTCCTGAATGGCGTCAAGCTTCTTGAGTGTTGTTGGAGCTGCACTCATCCAGGCAAATGGGGGGTATTCCATCACACTCCTGACTTGTACCATGTAGATGGTGGAAAGGCTTTGGGGAGTCAGGAGGTGAGTTACTCATTACAGGATTCCTAGCCTCTGACCCGCTCTTGTAGCCACAGTATTTACATGGCTAGTCCAGTTCAGTTTCTGGTCAATGTTTATAGTGGGTGATTCAGTGATGGTAATGCCATTGAATGTCATGGGGCAATGGTTATATTCTCTCTTGGCACTTGTGTGGCGCGAATGTTACTTGCCACTTATCAGCCCAAGCCTGAATGTTGTCCAGGTCTTGCTGCATTTGAACATGACTGCTTCAGTATCTGAGGAGTCGCAAATGGTGCTGAACATTGTGCAATCATCAGAGAACATCCCCACTTCTACCTTATTATGGAAGGAATGTCATTGATGAAGCAGCTGAAGACGGTTGGACCGAGGACAGTACCCTGAGGAATTCCTGCAGTGATGTCCTGGAGTTGAGATGACTGACCTCCAACAACCACAATCGTCTTCCTTTGTGCTAGGTATGATTCCAGCCAGTGGAGAGTTTTTCCCGATTCCCATTGACTCCAGTGTTCCCAGGGCTCCTTGATGCCACATTCGGTCAAATGCGGCCTTAATATCAAGGGCAGTCACTCTCACTTCACCTTGGAAGTTCAGCTCTTTTGTCCATGTTTGAACCAAGGCTGTAATGAAGTCAGGAGCTGAGTGGCCCTAGCTGAACCCAAACTGAGCGCCAGTGAGCAGGTTATTGCTAAGCAAGTGCTGCCTGATAGCATTATTGATGACCCCTTCCATTACTTTACCAATGATCGAGATGATGGGACAGTCTACTGGCCGGGTTGGATTTGTCCAGCTTTTTGTATACAGGACAAACCTGGGCAATTTTCCACATAGCTGGGTAGAAGCCAGTGTTGTAGCTGTACTGGAACAGTTTGGTTAAGGGTGCGGCAAGTTCTGGAGCACAAGTACTATTGCCGGAATATTGTCAGGCCCCTTAGCCTTTGCACTATCCAATGCCTTTCGTTTTTCTCCCCTAGAATCGCCATCCAGCCAACAAGTACAGGACCCCCATGAGCCACCCTTGATGCTGGAGCACCAGTGGCCGTCACATACACCTGTATCACACCCACTTGCAGATACCGGTATCTCAGTGGGCATTAGATCATCAGCTACAATGTGGGTATACAACACACTTGCATGGGGAGCAGGCGGAGGCAGAGAGTGCCCAGGGCGCTAGCAGTCAGAGGGCTGCTGGAGACCAGGGCCATGCTGAGTCCGAGGCAGGTGACGAGCCTCTGGGGTCCTCCATTAGGCGGCAGAAACTGGATGCCCAGCGGGATGTGCGGGAGGATCTGGCGGAGATTCCTGAGGGTTTGCATGCCATGGTCTGTATCATGGAGAAATCCATGCAGAGCATGAGTACTGCATTGACCCTCAGCACCGAGTGCACTGCCTCCTCCATTGAGAGAGTGGCGACTCTCATGCAGAGGCAGCTCCAGCAGCAGAATCAGGGGTTTCTGAGGTTGCACTCAGACCTGCAAGCCCTCACACAGGCAATGACCTCAGCAGGTCTCTGCCAGTGTGAGAGATGGATGAGGCACTGAGTACCTCTGCTAGGTGCCCGTCCATCAATGGCAAGTAGGGAGGTCCAGACCGACGTCACGTTGGCACATGAGCTGCTTGTCGTCTCTGGGGGCCCCTCTCAGGGCGCACTGAATGATTGCAGCAGCTCCTCCACCCCTCTGCCAGTGGCCTTGGCATCTGAAGAGGAATGCCCAGATGTGGCGCCCTCCCAGGTGGGCACAGGCACCACTGGCCAGAGGACGACCGCCAAGGTCATCAAGGCCAACAGGACAGCACAGCCAGCAGGCTACCTCCAATGCCACTGCCAGCAAGGTGGGGTCGCCAAGATGTAGCACTTGCAAACGTGAGCACAAGAGGGACTTTTCACGGGCGATCTTCTTCTCTGCCATGTTTTGTTAATTTATTTGCTGGTGCGGTGATTAACACCGTATATTGTTATGTTCATTTTCTATGAGTCTCGACATTATATAAATTTTGCTTTTGCGTTAATGGCCTGAGTATGCTTCACTTGTTTTGTAGGTGCAGGGCACGCCAGTATGCCAAGCTGGACGTGAGTGGCCTTAAACTTTACTGCAAAAGTATTGAGTGGACTTTGGGTTCAATGGAATGGGTCATTTCAAACATCCGGTAAGGAGGCAGCACCCTTGAATTTAGGTGAAAGCAGTGCCTTGGCAGCCTAGCTGAAGGAGCATTGAATAAAGGCCTCCCTGGTGTCCCTGCCTCCCTGAAGGTTCCAGAGGTCTGCCTCCACATCCTCACTGTGTTCTTTCCTGGGCTCCTCTTCTAATCCACCACTGGATTCATCATCTGTGGCCTGTGGAGCTGCCTCAAGATCCTCTTCCTCCAGTAGGTCCCCCCTGCCAAAGCCAGATTGTGGAGCCTGGATGCGGGGTAACCCAGCAATTGCAGTGAAGCCTCTGGTTCGCTCAGCCTGGCTGGCCTCGTCTGTACGGAAATGGATAAATGTCATTACCCGCCTGAACAGAGCATCGGTCACCAGCTTCATGCAACTGTGGACAGTTGATTGGGACACTCCACACAGGTGCACAGCATGCAACAACTATCAGAGACACACGCTCTGGACGGTATTGTAGTGCTCCCACTGAATGGCCCAGGCACCTGAATCTCATCTTCAGTAGACCTATGGTCTTCTCAATCACCGCCCTTGTGGAGGCATGACTCCTATTATAACGCTGTTCTTGTTCTGTTTTTGAGTGCCAGAGAAGCGTCATAAGCCACCTTTTCAATGGATAGTCCTGGTCACCCAGCAGCCAGCCATCCATCCAGTCATGATCAGCCTTGGCAACTGTGAGTGTCGGAAGATGTAGGTGTCATGGGAGCTGCCAGGGTACTTTGCACTGATTTACAGAATCTGCGTCTTGTGGTCACAAACTTCTGGATGTTCATGGAGTGGAATCCCTTCCTGTTGACAAAGGCGCCTGGCTCACCCGCTGACGCCTTGATTGTCATGTGTGCAGTCGATGACACCCTGGATGCGGGGTAACCCAGCAATTGCAGTGAAGCCTCTGGTTCACTCAGCCTGGCTGGCCTCGTCTGTACGGAAATGGATAAATGTCATTACCTGCCTGAACAAAGCATCGGTCACCAGCTTCATGCAACTGTGGACAGTTGATTGGGACACTCCACACAGATGCCCCACTGACCCCTGGAAAGAGCTGAAGGCATAGAAGTTGAGGGCGACTGGCATGGGGTGGCCACTGGCCACAGTTGGACATGATCTCTGGCCCAATAATCTGACATTTAGAGGTCACAATCTCCCTGGAGAGGCGAAGCCTTCTTCAACACTGCACCTCTGATATGTTGAGATAGCTGCATCGCTGCCTGCACACTCTGGCAGCAGGTTAGTGGTGTCTTCTGCGGCCCCTTCCACCTTGGACTCCCTGCTGGCCCTGCGCCCCCTGTGCCTGTGCATCTCCTCCCTTGGACACTGCCTACGGACACCCGGCCTCCTCTCCCTTCTGCCCCTCTCTTCCTTCTCAGAGGAGGAGGTACCACCAGTGGCACCTTTAATTGTCGGTAGGCGTGGCTCCAACTCCCACGCACACCTGCCGGCCTCAATATTGTTCCGGTGCGCAATGATGTTGGGATGCATGCCCAACGTCATCTCATGCAATTTCATGTGCATTCGGGTCGGGCGCATGCCTGACCTCAGAATGTAAAATTCAGGCCCTTAGCTTTAAACAAAACCATTAATTGATTAACCATATCTGTATTGGAGGAACACCTTTCTATCCTGACATTTGTTCTTAATGGCTTTAGTATCCGTGGTACTTGGGTTAAAATATGTTGATGTGAATGTTTACAGTGGGTTGTGTTATTGATAAGAGGACGTAACATTGTTCAATTATTCTGCATCTACAAGGATGTGTCATTTGTTCACACTGGAATGTACCTCTAGGGGCCCAGGGAATAAGGGATGGATATTTGTCTTCAGTCTACATGACTCTTGTTAGAGGTGGGGTAACACCAGATGACCCTCACCCTAAGTCAATGAAAGAGGTGAATTTGGACTATTTCCAAATAAGGGTTGAGATGTAGGGCTAAAAGTTGGAAAATCAAAATCTTCTTTGGCACAGTTTTACCATGGCTTCTGTGGTATGATTCTCTGAAACACAGTTCAATGTATCGTCACCTCAGAGACAGAAGAAGAAAGGCATTGCCTGCATTGGCAGCACTCGAGGAATCTAGGGCCTTGAGGGATAAAAGTAATCCATGTTGTCTTCACTGTTTTTTGTTAAGTATACGTAAAATTGTGCTTAATAAATTCTACTTGATTCATAAGTATTTGTATCTTGTTAGGTCAGGCACAACTGAAGACCCCATTGTTAGTAATTAAGAATAACGGGTTTATACCTCAAAACCCCTAAAACTTATACCCCAGTCCCCCAGCCCCTCTTGGGACCCCTCCCCGACTATCCCCTTGATCCCCCACAGGACTCTCCTACCCTCCCGATCCTTCGTAGGACCTCCGGCTAAACTCCAATCCCCTACCCACCTACCGGACCCACCCCACTCCACCGAACCCCCAGAGGACCCCTGATCCCCCATGGGGCCCCCTGACTGCCCTCTCCTCCCCCGACTGCCCTCCCCAAACCCACACTGACCATCCCCTGGTCACCTGACCCCCACCACTAAGCCCCCATTGACCACCCCACCACCCACTGTCCAGCTCCCCGCTAACCACCCCCGAATGACCACCTGATCCCCAACCTACCCACTGACCACCTCACCCACTGACCACTCCCCCAATACGACCCCTCCTACTGACCACCTGACGCCCCCGACTACCCAAGCCCACCACACCTACCCGATCTCCCCTGATCAATTGACCTCCCCTGACCACCTGGCACCCCCTCCACTACCCAACACCCCACCCTCACTAATCGCCCAACTCCCCACACCAATGATCACCTGGCCTCCCCCCACCCCGCAATCTGCATGGCTGCATGGTGGGGAAGTATCATGAAGATGTGCTTCATGCCAAATAATAATTTTTAATTTAACAGTTGGAATCATGAATTGAACCTTTTAAAAGCCAGATGAAAAAAAAATACAGATTAAAAGTCACTTGAACTCACAGCCAAGATGGCCACCTAATTAGCATTATTGTACATTCCTCATTCTAACCCCCAGTATGATGAAGGCAGCATTTCTGCAGAAACTCACCACCCCTCTCCCCTGCCCCCGCCGTCCTGGGGAAAGCAGAATACTCACATCTTCTGTATCATTCAGAAGGCATCTATGGAAATCACCTAAGCCATTCAGTTGGTGCAGACAGGCCATTAAAGACTAATGGGACTACTTCGGCAATGGGACCCTGATTTAAGACAGCTTTCCAGAATGAGTTAATTAAATTACAATTGGAATAAATGATCATGTTTAAATTACTGGTAATTGGAGAAGGTGGTTACATGACAAGCCATCCCCTTTGTGTGTTTTAAGCACATGCTTTCTCTGCAGATGACACAAGCAGCTAAGAAACAGAGAGATCACCTCCTGTTCTTCTCTCCACACAATTTGCAAACTTTGGGCCTGACCTGCTATTGTTGACACACTCTCCATGTGTAGCAGACAGAAATTTTATGGAAAGAACTCAACTCCACAGCTGTGTCTCCAGAAGAACAACCAACTCACTTCTCTACATCTTTTAATTGGATGCATCAAGATCACTGAATTCACCATGAAACTAAAATACCAGCTGTGTACTCTTATACTTTTTTTTTACAGATTCGAATTTGGCCAACCTATCCTTCCCCACTCTGTAACCTGTATTTGTATGTGCGCGTGGACTTTGTGTGTGTGTGTATTTCATTATTTTACTAAGCTCGGTTTAAGTATAATAAAACTAACCTCTTTCTTTGTTGAACTCAAGAAAACCTGTCTGATTGGTTCTTTTATGATCACAGAACGCAAACAGTTAAGTACTCACTGAATTGGCAAGTATATCCTTCTCAAAGAAAGAAACCTGTTGCAGTCAAACAAAGAGAGGGAAAGAGGGGAGCCATTCAACCTCCATTCAACTGATCGTAATAACTTAAAGTAAATTTATTCCACATTTTCTTTAGAGTAAAAAAGGTGTCCCTAATATATCATTTTAAGTAAGGGTTTTTAAAATGCACATTAATGATCTTTCTCTGAACCTTTTCTAGAGCCCTTTAATTTAACACCGTGTGAGGGGACCAGAATTGCGCACAGTATTCTAGATGGGGCCTAATTGAGGTCTTTCATAATGACTATGGTGCTCAAGGTTTTCTGCTGGTTTGTTCTAGCTGTTCATCCTAATGCTTGTAGAAAAGCAAAACACTGCAGAAACTGGAAATCTGCAATAAAAGCAGAAAGTAATAGAAATCTTCAGCAGTAGCAATGTTCCCTCTAATTTGCATGGCCATGTGGCCAGGTAGAAATCCAAACAACCCCATACAGGCCTCACACAAGTTAACCCCTTGAAGTTACCATGCATGCACAGCCACACAAAAAATATAAAGGGGCCACACGCTCAAACAAGCTGCCTGCACACTCAAAATAATTAGAGAGAATAGCAAGTGTAGCAGCATCTTTGGAGAGAGCAACAGCGTTAAAACATTAACCCTCAATAATAAATGTAAATCTGGATCCTACAGGAGCCTCACTAAAAAAATGAAATATGGAAATCAACTTTACAGTTCTGCTCAGCACTGTCACCAGCACTACATGTTTTCTTGGCAATTGAAACCGGACACAGTTTCCATAAGCGGTCTAACTGAAGAACTATAAAGTTTGATCATTACCTCTTCTGACTTAGGGTGGAATTGTCCCAGATTTGCACTGAGTGCGGTAGCAGGCGAGTAAAATGACGCTTTACCTACCAGCCAAAATGGCGGCTTTTCACGCTGTATCATCCCAAACCCATTGAATTAATTATGCATTCCAGGGAAACACGCCATTTCCATGGCAGGCAGGTTCTCATTCGCCTGCTACGCCATCACCTTGCTGCTTCAGCATGCCGGGCGCCATATTTAAAGTCCAGCCGCATGCACACCTCTCAGTGCTTCCAGCTTGCCATTGCTGCAAAGAAGACATGGCCCTGAAAGGCAAAAAGACTGCAGCCCCTAGGTTCAAAGACGCGACCCTTGAGCACCTTTTGGATGCAGTGGAGGCTCGCAGTGATGTCCTCTACCTCCGCTCTGGCTGCAGGATGGACTGCAACCTCATCAATGCGGCCTGGGAGGTGATGGCAGCAGTGGTCAGGGGCAGTGGTCAGGGGCAATGCCCTACAAAAGAGGACAGTCACCCAGTGCCGCTACAGGATGAATAGTCTCATCCTTTCCACCAAGGTAATTCACTCTTCTCATCACTCAACTCACACACTCACAAACCCATCACACATCCACTGGGATCTCACACCTCAAGGGACAATGCCTCTAACTCTCACACACACCCTCACATCTCCATCAGCCTCATACCCTCTCCAGCTCGCATCCTCATCTTGTCCATGCTCCGCTCACCATATAAACATTCCACGCAGTGCCATGTGTCCTGCTCACACTCTCTACATCTTTTCATGTTTTCATGCAGGAGAAGCCTGTTCACATGAGCAGGAAGAAGTCCCAGGCCTAGGGGTGGAGTGACCCACATTAGGCCCCTCACTCACTTTGAGGAATGTGCCATTGCACTGACTGGTGAGGAGATGGACTGTGCCTGTGGTGATGGTGAGGTCTGTAGCGAACACCCTCGTAAGGATCCTGCACCACATCATCCCTCTCTTAAAGCAAATGTGAGTGCTCTCTCTCCTGCTTTTGACTCTGTTGCCATGAACTACTTATCTCTACTTTGGTTCACAGGGAGCTCTGCCAAGTGACCAACACCCTCAGCCAGCCATTCCCTCAGCTCCATCCTGGTCCTCACCTCCAGCCAAGAGGGCACTTCCCTCCACTGAAGAGCTGGAAATAAGCAGCCTTATTTCCCATCACAGAGCTTACCCACATCCTGCACCAGGGCAGAGACACACACCTCGGTGGGACCTAGATCTGGAACAGGCTTAGGTTCACAATCTGGTGGTCACCGCATGGACACATGTCCGCAGCAGCAGTAGGCAGGTTTAGCAGAGCTCCCTGGCACTCGGAGGACTGCTGGGGATCAAACGTCTGTGGGGTCCGAGTCAGATGATAAGCCTCTAAATTTGGCCTTCCAATTCATCCTGGAGAGTCAGCAGAAGGTGTGGGAACATCATGCAGAGCTGTTGGAAGGCCTCAGCAGAATGGTACGTGAGTCGGAGGAGTGCGCCGCCTGCTCTCTGATGAAGTGGTACTCATGTGCGTGTATGGAGGTCTCCATGGGGAGGGTGGCAGATGTCATGGAGACCCTGGTCCATGGGTCCCATGAGGCAGCAGAATGCAGAGATGTGTGCAGACCTCAACATCTGTCCAGGTGCTTCTTCCCCTCAAAGTGTCAGGTTGGGGCCCTTGGGCACCCGAAGGCAGGAGGACCGGCAGCTGGACATCCCTGGGTCATCCACTCAGGACTGTCAGAGGCTGTCCTCTCCCTCTGAGTTCCCTTTGCCTGTGAGCCCCTCAACCTCATCCTCTAACACCACAGAGGAAGCAGCTGGCCAACAAGTAATTCTGGAGGGAGAAGTGTGTGTTTGGCAGGGCCTTTCGGAGCCCTGTGCAAGCACTCTCCCACACCAGGGAACCTTTCATGTATCATACTTACCTCAATGTCCTGAGCATCTTGAATGCTGCCTGCTAGGGTTCGCTTTCAGTTGTCCATCTGAGCTGACCTGCACCTCCGCCTACCCAATGATCACACTCCCATGCAGCACCTGATCTCGCCCACTATGACTGTTGTTTCACTTTCGATTTGGACAGCATGGTCTGGATTTGATTTCTTGTGCACTCCCCCATACTTTCCCCTCTCCCAGTCACCCATTTCCTTTCCCCCATCACAGTTGACCACCACCCCCAACCCCGGCATCACCTTCCACCTCCCCTCGATGACCTATCAGCCACAACCCTTTTCCTTTGGGGATGTCCAGGTGAACATGCACATTCCCTTCCTTCCCGAAAATCCCACCCCCATCCACATTCACCTCCCCGACCTCCTCCTTCCCACTCCCAGGGTCCATGTCATCATCTGAGTCCCCACTAACCACCCTTGCCATCCCTTCTACCGCTACTGTTGAACCCTCACCCTCCCACCTTACCGCCTCATTCTGCCCTAGGTTATTCTCATCATTCCCTCATACCATGCCCACCCTCAGTTTGCTCCCCAGGAGGCAGTCATGGACCCATTAGACCCCTCTCTTGCATGTTCACCTGTACATCCCTTCCTCCTAACCCCTTCCCTCTGGAACCCCTGCCCCCCTCCGGACTCCTTCCCCACATGGAACCCCCTTCCCCACTCTTAGTCTTTCCACCCTCACCAGACTTTCCCCTGCTTAGTCCCTCCCCCTTCCTGACTCCCTCAGACGCCCTTACTTCTTCCGCCACCCTTAGTGCTTCCCCGCTCCCGACACCTTCCTCCAGTCTCACTTCTTACTCCAGCTTTACTCCTTCCCCTTTCCCGACTCCTTCCTCCACCCTTACTCGCTCCCCTCCCCGCACTTGTTCCTCCCTTCATACTCCCTGCCCTCTCCACACTCCTTCCTCCCCCAGGACTCCCTCTCCTCTCTGCACTCCTTCCCTCCCCGGACTTCCTCCCCTCTACGCATTCCTGCTTCCTCCTGGACTCTCTCCCCTCTCTGCACATCTTCCTCCCCCTGCACTTCTTCCCCTCTCTGTACTCTTTCCCCCCCTCCAAACTCCTTCCCTCACACCTTCCACCACCACCCCCCCCGCCCCCCTTACACCTACCTCCCCAGTTACCATCTTTTCCCCCCGTTACCAATCCTCCCCCATACTCCCTCCACCCCCTCCCAACCTCACCCCCCTGACACCTGCATTCCCCTCCTCCCAACGTCATCTCCCTGACACCCTCAGTCCCACCCCCCCAACCTCACCCCCCGACACCTTCATTCCCCCACCTCAACCTTACCCGACAACACCTTAATTTCCCCCTCCCAACCTCACCCTCCCGATACCTCCATTCTCCCCGACACCTTTTCCTCTCCCAGTGAATCCTAGACCTTCCTCTCCCACCCGTTCGGCCATCATCCATTGTGAGCATCAACAGTGGCTTTCCAACTTCCATGAGCTGCCTCGCAGCAGAGCCATGTCCATGAGAATCCACCCAGCATGCCATGAATGTTCCTCCAGGATCCTGTTGTTGTTGGGCTAGAGAATATTCTGCTCCTTGGATATCAGCGATGTGAGCAAGGACCTGGCAGTAAGTCTCAACTTTTGTGCATCACAGTTGTCAAGGCGTGTTCTGCACCGGCACGTTTCCCGCCAACAAGGGTGGACAATCCAGCAAGGGGGGGTGGGGGATGAGTCCGGCGGACTGGGCTTATAATGATATGCTGATGTATTACAATGAGATTCCCGACGTCGGGGAACATGGCCCGCCATCGACAGGTTGAGCAGACGATCGCAAACTGGCTACATGATGTCGTGAAATCAATTTTTGGCCTTCTCGCTGCATTGTCCACTCATGCCACCGAACACGCCCGACGTCAGCGTGCATGGAAAATCCCGGCCTTAGAGTTTATTGTTTGACCAATGTAGTTCAACATCCTTTAGAAAAGTAAAATACTGCAGATGCTGAAAATCTGAAATTAATAACAGAAAACACTGGAAATACTCAGCAGGTCTCGTCTGTGGTGAGAGGGACAGTTAACGTTTCAGGCTAATGATCTTTTGTCAGGATTTCAAGTTAACAGTTTTGACAAAAGGTCATCAGCCTGAGATGCTGACTGTTTTTCGCTCCACAGATGTTGCCAGTTCAACATCCTGTTGACCCTGCTAACTGCTGCTCTGTTATTTCGGCTGAATCTACTAAGTCTACTATGTCTCTCGGTTTCATCCTTACTATTTCAACATCATTCATATGGTACATTATCCAATTTTTTTTCCTGTGTTAGCATTTATATTAATTTTCAACTGGCATTTTTCATGTTTTATCCCACTGAGTTAACTTTATCAATTCCCCTGTCTCTTATACTTTGGAATAATTTGACCATTTTGCATTCATTTTCTGAGTTCAGGTGGTATATTAAATTAGGAGTCATCCTAGCATTGACACCACTCAATACTTCCAATAGATAATCAACAAAATTAAACTCAAAAAGGGGCAATCAGCATATTTTTTAGTCATAACATATTCTTTAGTTCTCTTGATTTTTCTAAATATGGTAAAAGTCCATTCTTGTTCAAACCTTACCAAGATTAGATTGTGTATTTCCAATTGATGTAATGCAATATATTGTGGTAATCATTTTATTGGATTATGAAGATTTAAATCATAAGTTAACGTCAGAGCACATTCAATTCAAAATTCTTGTTCCATTTCTCATGCTATAGTAATTTGGTAATCAAATCATTGTGTACATAAGGTTCTCATTAGAAGTCAACTGTTTTTTTCCCCAGACTTCTGCCTTCAGTTCCCCAGACTTCTGCCTTCAGTTTTTCCCCCTCTTTATTTTAAGTTACTCCTTTCTCCATGAAAACAAAATACACATACTGATTGAATTCAAATTATTGTGGTACAGAAGGTGGGCACAGAACAAAATAATTAATGTTTGAGGATACAATGTTGGTCAAAGCTTTAAAGTGCAAATTGGTGTTTATTAAAGATTTTTTAAAAATTAAAGAAAATACTCTTTGTATTAAATAGTTTTATTAGTTTAACCCAATATGTTTTTTTTTCTAAAATGTTTTCTTTGCCGTTGGCTGTGAGCCCATCTTGGTAAGAGTTTGCGGCAAATTCACAGCATTGGCTAGTGCAAAACTGTCACTTCAAGCGTACTTGTTGTACTTCTGTTTATGTGGATTTCTGTAAATACTTTGAAGACACAAATGCCATGCAGCTGATAGAAATAAATTATATTGATAACTGTGTTGTCAGTCACTTTTATACCAGTCTATGGCCTTTGAAATTGTCCCATAAGGCACTAACCCAGAACGAATCTCAGTTTGGTTGTGTTCTGAAGATGTGTCAGTTGCTTTTCTAATTTTAAGAACTCTGATATTTGTTAACCCTATTTTGATTGACAAAATAATATAACTGCATTGAACATCTTTTGATCTTCATTTGCATCAGTTTAAAATCAAAAGGAAACAAATGTATAAGTCAGAAAGGTAGCACTTTTTAAAATTTCTCCTCTTCTTGTACTTGTCACTCCCTCTTTCTTGTTCTACTACATGACTGTGAGCTAACAAAGGATCATATGTTGTATCAGCTGTAGCTCAGTGGATAGTACTCTTGCCTCGGAGTGGAAAGGTTGTGGGTTCAAGCTGTACTTTGGGACTTGAGCACAGGAAAATCAAGGCTGACACTTGTGCTACTGAGGGAATGCTGTGCTATTGGAGGTTGCAGTTATTCTGACAAGAGGTTAGACTGTCTGTCCGCTCAGATCCCACAGCACTATTTTGAAGAAGAAACCAGCGGCTTAGCCAACATTTATCTCTCAACCAACATCACAAAAACAAATTATCTAGTCACTATCACATTGCTGTTTGTGGGAGTAGACTGTGTGCAAATTGGCTGTTGCATTTCATATCTTAAATCAGTATCTATGCCTCAATTGTATTTCATTGGCTGTAAAGTGCTTTGGGATGTCTTTTGGTTATGAAAGGTACTACATTAGTCTAATGTATAAGTTCTCATCATGGAAGCCTGTTCTAATTTAAAGTTTTGAGCCCTTTTGAAAGGGAGACTAATTTTCCAATTTGGTGAATGGATGAGGCTCCTGGTTGACAGCAGATATTCATAAAAGAGCCCTACATGCTTTAATGTATTTCTTGCCAGTTTTAGAGAGATCAGGATTTTATTGTGATGTTACATATTATTTTTAGTGTATATATATGAATGTAAATAGGGTTGTTTTTCACCACTTTTAAGGTTATGTGTAATGTCATATTTGGTATTACAGGGAGCCAGGGCTTATTTATTGAAACACAGTGTGTTCAGCATGAAGAGTGTCTGGTGTGAGCTCAAATCACGACAATATTTTCTCAGAATATTTTACATCGCAGAGATTCTAATGGTTCAGTGGATAAATACCATGTAATAGAACAGAAAGCCACACACTCCAGAAAGGACACTGTTCCCCGATCTGTTCCAACTTAGCTGATGTCAGCCAAGGCAAAAGCTTAAACATGAGGGTTGGTCTTAGTGACCTCAGGTTAGGGAAGATGGAAAAATTATTACAATCCCCATTGCTGATCACCATCCAGCATCCATTGTTGTATGTTTGTGTAGATATAAGGCAAAATTGGCTTAATAATCAATGCCTGTTGCCACTCACTATCACACAGAAGTTTCCAACACATGAAGGCAATGGAAGGTTTCAATGTCAGAAGTGTACAAAATATAAATATGGCAAGTTGCAAAGAATATGGGCAAAACTGGAGACAGCTGATATTTGTACCTTTTTCTCCTGGACTTGTTGCTTCTGTTTGCGAGTGACATTATCCGCTTGAACTGGGGTCATTCCTTTCCAACGATGCACAATGACTCTATTTGGTCCAAAAGCACTTAGTGCCTGACTTGGGTTTTCTGTTAGGAAGTCATTGTGAAGCTGGTTTTCAATTTCAATTGAATTATCTTCTTGCTCTTGGAGTTTTTCAAGCTTATGTTTTGTAGCTGATTCAGTTGCCTGAGTCACATAAAAATAAAAAAAAACTCTCACAACATTATTCTCTCTCTGTGAAACATAATAGAATCAAGAAGAAAAATGTATTTTGATTTGTTGCTCCATTCTACCTACTGGAAGTAGTTCTAACTTTTGGCGACGTGAAATGGAAGGCATCAAATTAGTCAGCCAATGTACATCATACCTTCCATTGAAATCAATGGAAGGGAACATTAGACTGAGTGTAAACTGGGCAGCTAATTTGCTATCACCCCATATATCTTTGCCAAAGTTAAAATCACACTCTCTATTTAGATCACCTACTGTAAGGCAGATTTTCTCCTGCATGATCTTCAAGACACCATCTCAAAGAATGCTGGGAAAGAAATCGCACAATTTTTTAAAAATGCAAAACATTCATCCTGGAAATACCAATTTCTGGTTGTGTTCTCACTTGTCTGATTCACCCAGCAATGAGCTCACTCCTAAATTGATTTCCAAGTCCCTGAGGTGCCCACCTAAAGCAGGCACTAGGCTGCTTCAATATGCTAATCTGGCATTTACTGCCTGTTCCAGGATGTCGCTGCTAAATTCAGCAGAAACTAGGCAGAGTATGTGCTGCAGATGCTTCACTAATTTTTTCCAGGTAATCATTGTCTAACCTGAATTCCTTTAAAGGATTCACTGGAGCTAACTGTACAAAAGACAAATTGTGATTTTTTTAAACTCACTTCAATGTGGAACCAGAAGAGCAGATTTTGAGAAGGCCCGTACCACCAAGCAGTTTTGGGACTTTTGACTGACATCTGTAGCTCTCTGGCGTTACGAAGATAAGGCCCGAGGCCCAATTTCAATCAAGCTTTGAGCCATCATCTGCAGGCTTGCGTACCAGACACACGGCTCACTTTGCATAGGTCTTTTAGATACAAGGTTGATTTCCTGGCTGATTGTGGACTTGAAGACCACAGTCTGGCAGTCTGCTCAAGAACTAACACCGGAAGCACCCAGTAAAATGAAGTTTAATCAAAATTGGGAATCAAATCTGAGAAACTATGGAGGTGGTTTTAGCTATTGATGAAAGTGGAACATGGGCAATATCGGATCAGCAGCCTATTGTTATACATGTCTCCCAAACTTCCTTTCCATGGCTTGAAATTCAATACTTTGTTCACTCAGACAAGAGAGAACGCAACCAGAAATTGGTGTTTCCAGGGTGAATGTTCTGTGTATTGCAGAAAAAAAATTAGGTTTAAATATAGAAATTTAACAAACCTAAAATCAGTTGAATAATATAAGCTCCATACCTAAGTACTGGCCTAAGGTCTAAGTATTAGTTCAGATGCGTGAGGAAAACTGGATATTCCTACTTGATACCTCAATCTGATGCATTTTAAACCCCTGCCCTCCCTCTTTTATTCTTAGCTCTCTAGATTCCAGATATTCCAATATGTTTCTATCCAATGCTTTATCTTCAGTCTGCTTCATTTTATTCCATCTTTTCTTCCCTTTTAGAAATTTGTTCATGTTCACCCCTCTCTCTCAGATGTGCAATCCCTCTTATCCTTCAAACAACCCCATTTCTTCTACATTGGTATGCTCATATCATCCCATCACCTTGTAAATTCTGTCTTAATCTATGGTTGACAGTATGACTACACATTGATGATTTTTTTTTTACAAATATTATGCACCTATGGAACACTGCTTTGAATGTTTGGGTTAATCATCTGGTAATGACTCAACATCTTCAAAGATTTTGGTAAGGTCTGGTACTGTGTACTTCTAAACAAAATACAATCATGTGACCTCTAACTAAAATTACATCCATCTCCAGGACCTTGATTTTTCAAAAAGAATAGAGTGAACAGGTGACTGATGGAACTATAAGCACTGAAACACAGTTGTAGCCACCTTTTCCCTATCCTGTATATGAAAGTGCATTTTATGCAAGTGAGGAATTTTTATGAACAGGGGGAAGCATGGATATGTGAATTATGGAAAGCAGAAGAGATGCGTACTGTTGATCTAGTCTCTAACAAAAAAAAATAGTGCAGGGAGAAAATTGAAACCTGTGCCCGATTAAAATCTTTAGTTGCTACAGTAACGGCTCTCCTCATGTCTTCTTCCATTTGCTGCAGTTCACAAGCTCTCTGATCCTGAGCTATCTTATACTTATCATACAATCTATCTGAAACAAAGAACAGAACAAAAATTGTACTAAGTATAGACTTAGGAAGGTTACCATTTTACTTCAAATTTTACAATGGACAGGTTATTAAACAATAAGAATGGCACATTTTTCTAATGTGCTGGCAAATCAAGTGCATTACAGGCCACAGACAGAATAAGGCTCTTCACTGTCCAAACAATATATTTCATACAAATCACAATTGCATGACTTGTCACCTCGATGTAACAGTGCTTAATTTATCGTATTCATTTCCATTCTTTGATGAGACATAAAATTGAACACTCATCTCCTTGTTCAGGCAGGTGTTCAAAAGACCATGGCACAACAGGGTCAGTTTTGGAATGCATGCAGTTAGCAGGGATCCATGCCTGCTGCCCTCACGTATTGGGAAATCATGAGCACATTTTTCATATGTTTTAATTTAGTAAAAGAAATGAAATAAAATCCTGTGATGCTCATCTGCAATTCTCCAATTTGTGTAGCCAGCAAGAAAGAGAGTCAGTAGTGTTCATTCAGAAAATCAATTCTATATGAAGAAGGGCAAGAAGTTATAAAATAAAGTTATAAAGCAAAGGTATATTTGCATTGAGGCAGTACAGCAAAAGTTGACCAGAATGGTTCCTGGAATGAGACAGCTGCCCTGTGAAGAGAGGCTGGGTAAATTGCACCTATACTCTCTGGAATTCAGAAGAATGAGAGATGATTTAATTGAAACATTCTGAAGGGCTTGACAGGGTAGCCAGAGGGGTTGATTCCCCTGGCTGGGGAATCTAGAATACAGAGTTACAAGATCAGGGGGTCAATCATTTAGGACTCCGTTAAGGACAAATTTCTTCACTCAGAAAGTTGTGAATATTTGGAGTTCTCCAACTGGAGGGTTGTGGATGCTCCATTGTTCAGTATTTTTAAGTCTGAGACAGACTTTTGGTCTTTCAAGGAATCAGGGGATATGGGGAACAGGCACTAGAGTGGAGTTGAGGCAGAAGATCAGGCATGATCATATTAAATGGCAGAGCAGGCTTGAGAGGCCATATGGGCTACTCATGCTCCTGTTTCTTATGTTCATAAGTTCCACCAGTATCTTGCCAGCATCTTTCCATCATCCAACAACAAAAACATGTGAATGGGTAATTTATCCCTTGCTGTTTGTAGAACAATTTATTTATAATTGCATAGCAGCAGTGTCTACAATTCAACATAATCCATTCTGTGTGAAATTATTTGGGACATCTTGCAAGATATGGGGAGTGCTACATAAATGCAAGTTCTTTCTTTCAAAGCACTTTCCTCAGCAGTCTCTGAAGGAGACTACCAGTTCAGTGCTCCTTCAGACAAACTTGTACAGACTCAAAGTTATACCTTAGTATATTGTAGCACTAATGTATCACATTTTATTTAATAGTTTATTGCCACCCTTTTATTAAAATAATTTATTGCCACTCTTTTATTAAAATAAAAGTATAATTTTCCTTCATGCACACCCTAGTTTATTAAGTCTCAATTCCCATACTGGGAACACCAATATGTGTTGTGGGGAAGTTTTGTAACACAGAATTATAATCATTAAGAACTATGTGCCCAATCTACAATCCATGTAGGATCCTCCAAGTAAGTGGAGAGAAGGGACTTTCTTTTCATCAGTCCAGACTGGATTTGAAACCAGATTTGAATGGTACAAGAATAGGTGCTAACAGATCCTGGCCAGCATTAGTCTCTCAAATGCCAATTAAGCAGATATTCTGGTCATGATCATATTGCTGTTTATGGGAGCTTGCTGTGCACCAGTTGGCTGCTGCATTTTCTATATTACAACAGTGACCAGACTTCAAAAGTGCTTTATTAATGTAAAATAGTTTTGAACATACATGAGTCTATTAAGGGCGGTATGTAAATGCAAGATCTTTCCATTTTGTTCACCACCTAATCTCCAAGCAAAAGCAAAATACTGTAAATGCTGGAAATCTGTAATAAAAAAGAAAATGCTGGAAATACTTAGCAGGTCAGGCAGCATCTATGAAGAGAGAAACAGAATTAATGTTTCAGGTCTGTGACCTTTCACCAGAACTCCAACAATCTGGATGAGGATTGAAAAAGCAGAGCTGATCAATGGCTGAAATCGGTGATCTGGGAACCATGCTCTGCATACTTTCCAACTGAGGAATGGTGTACAGTATGGGAATGGAGACTTAATAAACTAGGGTGTGCATGAAGGAAAATTATACTTTTATTTTAATAAAAGAGTGGCAATAAATTATTTTAATAAAAGTGTGGCAATAAACTATTAAATAAAATGTGATACATTAGTGCTACAATACACTAAGGTATAACTTTGAGTCTGTACAAGTTTGTCTGAAGGAGCACAGAACAGACAAGAGGTATTTCTCCACAGATGGTGTCTAAGTGATCTCTTGTACAATTGGTTATTCAATAATGACAGATATTTTATCAATCATGAGATTGTGTGTTATTTTGTAATTCTACTAACTTGCAAACTTCTGGTCTTCCAAAGCATTCTTTAAGTCTTTCTGTTGTGCAAGTAGCCACTCCCTGATTTGTTCCTGTTGACGTCTAATCCGTTCTTCTTGC
This sequence comes from Cetorhinus maximus, assembly GCF_964194155.1. Taxonomy (NCBI): domain Eukaryota; kingdom Metazoa; phylum Chordata; class Chondrichthyes; order Lamniformes; family Cetorhinidae; genus Cetorhinus; species Cetorhinus maximus. Next base: position 51,161,115 of record NC_135900.1, on the reverse strand, counting down.
TGTAAGTCTTCCCCAGGAAGCTTTTGTATACTGGACACAGTGCAGCGAGGGTCGGTGTCTGAAATTCGGGCAGGTACATCCTTTTTTAAGGCCTGTGGGTCATTCAGATCAAACTCACGACGTGTTTCATGTTTCTGGTAGCATATACGAAATTCAGCAATAGCCTTGTTTAAGTTCTTCACATCACGTTTGTGCCGTTCATCCAGGAGGCACATTGTTTGGTCCTGGCGAATCAAATCATTAGCTGCAGCAAAACATAAGAGAAGCAATGTGATGCCACATATACTTTTTTGTTTGTTGTCTATGGCTGAGTGGGGGCAAGAGGGGAAGGCACAGAAGGTAGCTTTTGCCGATATGTTAAAAAAAATCATATATTCCACAATTAAAATATTTTAAAATTCCGTGATTTGATATTGTACCATTTAAACAACCATTAGGTTATTAAGTCAATGAGGCAGGATTAATTAGTGATCTCATAGTAAAAGATCCACTGGGAAAAAGTAATCATAGGCCAGAAATTTCCCCCTGTCGGAGGGTGGGGGGGGGGGGGGTTGTGCGGGGGGGAGCCTGAACCCAATCGGCACCCCCGATCGGGTCCATGCCGCCATTTTACATGGGCGGGCCTTAATTGGCTCATGATACGCGCCTGGAACCGCTGAGCGCTCCCTGTGCGGGCGGGAGGGGGATTCCCTGAGTGGTTCCCTGTGCTCTTTCGCACATGCGCGCGAAAGAGCGCAGAGATCTCCTTGAAGCACAGAGGTGCCTCAGGGAGATTTGTTTCAGTGTTAAACCTTTAAATAAAGGATTTTTAAACTTTTAAAACATGTCCCCTCATGTGACACTATCACATGAGCTGGGACATGTCAAAGAATAAGTGTATAAATTTTTATTAGATTTTAAAACAGTTCATGAAACCTCATCCCAACCGTGGATGAGGTTTCATGAAAAATGCGAATGCCGCCTGGGCTCTTCGCCTGCCCGCCAACCTTAAGGTTGGATGGGCAGCTCATTACATTGAGTTAATTAGGTTTTAAATGGCCTTAATAGGCCTTTGACAGTTCGGCGGGTATGCAGCTGACTTGGCTGTGCACCCGCCGAACTGAAAATCTAAATGACGACGTGCGGTGACGTCGGGACGCCTGCCTGACATCACTGCGCATCATTTTACACGTCGGCGAGCGGGCCCCCCCCCCCCCCGCTCGCTGACGGGAAAATGCTGCCCATAATGTAATGGAATTCCATGTTAAGTCTGAAAGCAACATCCTCCAGACCAAACAGGAATCTTAAACTTAAACAAAGCCAACTACATAGGTATGAGAGGAGAGCTGGGTCAGGTTGATTAGGAAAATAGACTAAAAGGGATGGTGATAAATACAGTGGAAAGAATTAAAGAACCAATTCAAAATGTTCAACAAAAAATACATTTTATTAAAAAGGAACTCAGTAACAAAGATCAATCCGTGACTTACTTAGGAAGGACAGTATCAGATTAAAAGAAGAGGTTTATAATGTTGCAAGAATAGTAGTCAGTCTGATTATTGGGAGTGCTTCGGAAACCAGCAAAGGACCACCTAAAAGTTGATAAAAAAAAGGGGGAAACATAGGGTGGAATCGTCCCAGGTTTGTGTTAAGTGTGGTAGCGGGTGAGTGAAACCATATTTTATGAGCCAGCCGCTATGAAGGCTCTTCACGCCATATCATCCCAAACCCGCCACATTAATTCTGCATTCCTGGGAAACACGCTGTTTCCATGGCAAGCAGGCTCGCATTCGGCCGCCATGCCATCATCTCGCTGCATCATCATGCCGGGCACCATACTTAAAGTGCAGCGGCGCACACACTTCTCAGTGCTTCCAGCCACGACTGCTGCAAAGAAGACATGGCCCTGAAAGGCAAAAAGACTGCAGCCCCCAGGTTCAATACCGCGTCCCTTGACCACCGTTTGGACGCAGCAGAGGCTTGACGTGACGTCCTCTGCTCCCACTCTGGCTGCAGGATGGGCAGCAACATCACCAATCCGGCTTGGGAGGCGGTGATAGCAGTGGTCAGTGTCAACGCCCTGCAAAAGAGGTCAGCCACCCAGTGTTGCAAGAGGATGAATGATCTCCTCCTTTCCGTAGGGTAAGTCACTCTTCTCATCACTCTCAACTCACACACTCATAAACCTATCACACATCCACAGGGCCCTCACTCAACACCAGTTCAAGGGACATCACCATTCACTCTCTCACACACACACCTTCATTGTCCTCATCCCATCCATGGGACCACTCACCACCCACACATGCCAGGCATGCTTATCATCTGGCCTGGCTAGCATCCTGCTTACGCTCTCTCTATCTCTATTCATGTGGGGCAAGCTGGCACACAACAGGAGGGAGAGGTTGCAGACTGGAGGAGGAATGCCTTAAATCAAGGTCCTCAAGGACTTTGAAAACAGAGCCATCCAGCTGGCCGGCAAGGATCTGCACTATTCCTGTGCTAACTGCGAGTTCGGCGATGCTCTACCAAGTGAGGATCTGGCAGTGCAACATCCATCAGACAACCATACTGTGGGCGATGTGTCCTGTTTCACAGGCCACTGCCAAGCACTAATTATCTCTTCCAGGAGTTTCCAGGACTGTCACTGACCTCATCTCCTCTGGAGATCTTCCTCCCACAGCTTCCAACCTGATAGTCGCCCAACCTCGGACGGCCCGCTTCTACCTCCTACCCAAAATCCACAAACAGAACTGTCCTGGCAGACCGATCGTGTCAGCCTGTTCCTGCCCCACGGAACTCAGTTCTCGTTATCTTGACTCCCTTCTCTCTCCCCTTGTCCAGTCCCTTCCCACCTACATCCGTGATTCCTCTGACACCTTACGTCACATCAACAATTTCCAGTTCCCTGGCCCCAACTGCTTCCTCTTTACCATGGATGTCCAATCCCTCTACACCTCCATCCCCCACCAGGATGGTCTGAGGGCCCTTAGCTTCTTCCTTGAACAGAGGCCCGAACAATCCCCATCCACCACTACTCTCCTCCGTCTGGCTGAACTTGTTCTCACACTGAACAATTTCTCCTTTAACTCCTCTCACTTCCTCCAAATAAAAGGTGTGGCTATGGGTACCCGCATAGGCCCCAGCTATGCCTGTCTCTTTATGGGGTATGTGGAACATTCCTTGTTCCAGTCCTACTCCGGCCCCCTCCCACAACTCTTTCTCCGGTACATCCATGATTACTTCGGTGCTGCTTCATGCTCTCGTCGGGACCTGGAAAAATTTATTAATTTTGCTTCCAATCTCCACCCCTCCATCATTTTCACATGGTCCATCTCTGACACTTCCCTTCCCTTCCTTGACCTCTCTGTCTCAATTTCTGATGATAGACTGTCCACCAATATCCATTACAAGCCTACCGACTCCCACAGCTACCTCGACTACAGCTCCTCACACCCCGTTTCCTGTAAGGACTCCATCCCATTCTCTCAGTTCCTTCGCCTCCGTCGCATCTGTTCTGATGACGCTACCTTCAAAAACAGTTCCTCTGACATGTCCTCCTTCTTCCTTAACCGAGGTTTTCCACCCACGGTCGTTGACAGGGCCCTCAACCGTGTCCGGCCCATCTCCCGAGCATCCGCCCTCACGCCTTCTCCTCCCTCCCAGAAACATGATAGGGTCCCCCTTGTCCTCACTTATCACCCCACCAGCATCCGCATTCAAAGGATCATCCTCCGCCATTTCCGCCAACTCCAGCATGATGCCACCACCAAACACATCTTCCCTTCACCCCCCCTGGCGGCATTCCGTAGGGATCGTTCCCTCCGGGACACCCTGATCCACTCCTCCATCACCCCCTACTCCTCAACCCCCACCTATGGCACCACCCCATGCCCACGCAGAAGATGCAACACCTGCCCCTTCACTTCATCTCTCCTCACCGTCCAAGGGCCCAAACACTCCTTTCAAGTGAAGCAGCATTTCACTTGCATTTCCCCTAACTTAGTCTACTGCATTCGTTGCTCCCAATGCAGTCTCCTCTACATTGGAGAGACCAAACGCAAACTGGGCGACCGCTTTGCAGAACACCTGCGGTCTGTCCGCAAGAAAGACCCAAACCTCCCTGTCGCTTGCCATTTTAACACTCCACCCTGTTTTCTTGCCCACATGTCTGTCCTTGGCTTGCTGCATTGTTCCAGTGAAGCCCAACGCAAACTGGAGGAACAGCGTCTCATCTTCCGACTAGGCACTTTACAGCCCTCCGGGCTGAATATTGAATTCAACAACTTTAGATCTTAAACTCCCCCTCCCCCTATCCCCACCCCGTTTCTTCCCCCTCCCCTTTTTTTTCAATAATTTATATAGATTCTTCTTTTCCCACCTATTTCCATTATTTTTAAATCTAAAACTTTGTTAGTCTTTCCACCCCACCCCCACCAGAGCTGTACCTTGAGTATCCTGCCATCCATTCTTAATTAGCACTTTTCTTAGATAATATCACCACCTTCAACACCTCTTTGATCCTTTTGTCTGTGACATCTTTTGATTATCTGCTCCTATCACTGCTTGCTTATTCCTACAACCACCCCACCCTCAACTTCTCTCTCCCCCCGCCCCCCACCTTAGACCAGCTTATATTTCACCTCTCTCCTAACTATACTTCAGTTCTGCCGAAGGGTCATGAGGACTCGAAACGTCAACTGTTTTCTTCTCCACCGATGCTGCCAGACCTGCTGAGTTTTTCCAGGTAATTCTGTTTTTGTTACTAATTATCTCTCCTTGCTTTTGCAGGCATCTGCCAAACAGCCGACAGAGTCCACGGCTCAAGGCCTCCAACCAAGCCCTGAAGAAATCTCTGAAGAGGAATCTGGAGGTACCTTCCTTGAAGGCCCCTCAAAGCGCTCACCTACACCCTCCACCAGCGCAGAGACACACACCTCGGTGGAACCTAGCTTTAGAGTAGCCTCGGGATCACAATCTGGTGAGCACATCACCCTTTATGATCCACAGCAGTCAGCGGTAGGGACTTCCCAGGTGCCGGCACTTGGAGGACTGCTGGGGGCCAGAAATTTGCTGTTTTGAGTCAGATGACGAGCCTCTGGACTTGGTTATGTCACAGTTGCTGGGGCTGCAAAGGCAAGCTTGAGAACATCAGGAAGGGATGTCCGCTGTGCTTCTCAGAGAGCAAGCATGATAAAGGAGTCCATCCGTCTTCAGGCTGAGATGATAGCGCCAGCATGCCAACGCGCCAAAGTCAACACTGGTAGGATGACAGCTGCCATGAAGACCTTGGTCCAGGACATCGTTCCTGCACTGCTGCGCGGGATCAACTCCATTGCTGACGCCATAGTTGGCCTCCAACAGTGTGAACGCGAGACGGGTGCTGGGCAGCCCGATCTCACTCTAGCTACCCTTTCTCCTCAAGGAGCTAGCCAGGGACCCTTGGGTACCCACAGGGAGGAGGATCAGCAGGTATACCCCACGGGGCCATTCATCCAGGTGACTCTGGGAGAGTCCGGTCCATCCAAATGCCCTCTTCCTGTGACCTCAGCAGCTCCAGCTCCAAAGGCTGAGGAGGGTGCCAATGTCACACAGCAGGATCCAGAAAGCAGGCTGGGCCCTCCAGGTCTCAGCCCTCCAGAGGACACCCGCCAAGGTCATCACAGACAGGGCGTAGCAAGAACAGGCTTCTTCCACCTCTGCTGTGGATGTCCGGCGAGCACCAATATGTAGTGGCAGGGTTAGGAAGGTTAAGAAGTAGTTGCACAGCCTGGGCACGGTTGTTAATCACTTGTACATAATGTTAACTGTTGTCAATAAACTCCCAAGAATGTCTCCCTGCCTATGGCTCCTTGTTCTGATGAGCAGTGTTCGTGTCACTCAGATGTGAAACCTTTCTGCCCAAGATAAAGGTAGGTGTCTCAGTCCAGGACCCCTTCCATGTGGTTTGTGCAGCTTTCAGACCAGAGTAATGGTCCGGCCTCAGAGACCCTGGACACATTACTGATGCCTGCATCTCGACGGTGCTTGTCATTGCTGCCAGAATGTAGTGGACAGGCATCACAGAGTTCTATCATTCTCTCTGTGTGCTCTCAGCACCTTTAAGTTGGGGCTGGCCCCCATCTCTTCAGCATCTGTGATGCTGCGCTCCTGAAGGGCTCAGGTGCTGAAGGCAAAGGATCAGATGCTTTTAAAGTTTCATGGCTGCTTCACTTTGATAAGACCTGCAGCACAGTGCAAGGGAACTGCCCTCGGCCAGACAGGAGTCAGACATTCTCAGAGGCTGTGTGAAGATCTATGGATTGTCGTCACTGCATGTCGTCACCATCCTCCTGCAATTGAGCAGATATTAGGGCCTCCACTGTGTCTCCATGACAGGAGCATTATTACAGAGGGTACGTGCCTTGCCATAAGCCAGACTGGAGTCAAACATTCATAGATGTAATGTAGGATCCTATGGTGTCTCCTCACTGCATGACGTCGTTATCCTCCACAAATCTAGCAGCTATGAGGGCCTCCCAAGCGTGCCTGCCTCATCTGGCCAGTGCGAGGGCTTCATTGCCATCACCATCGCCTTCGAGGGCCTCCTCACCCACATCACGATCGACATCCTCCTCATCGGAGGAGACCTCTAGCTCCTGCATCTTATGCTCAGCCAGCTCTTCTCCCCGTTGCAGCGCCAGATTGTAAGGTGATGACGATATGTGACACCGTGTAGACTACATTGCAGGGCTCCACCAGACTGGTCCAGGCATCAGAACCTCATTTTCAGCATCCCAATGGTTTGCTCTACCAAGTTGCGAGTTACAACATGAACCTCATTATACCTTCGCTCTGCTGCAGTCTGAGGCCACCGCACGGGCATCACCAGCCACATCATCTGTATGTAGCCCTTGTCCCCGAGAAGCCATCCCTGCAGCCTCTCTGGGCCCTGGAAGACGTCGGGGTCTGTGACTGACTGAGAATGTAGGAGTCGTGCACGTTCCCTGGAAAACATGAGCAGACTTGCATGATGCATTTGTGGTGGTCACACAAAAGCTGCACATTCGGTAAATGGAAACAATGTGGTTAATGTAGCTGACCGCATGATATGAGCACCACGTGAATGCAGTCGCTGGCACCCTGTGCCTGCGGGAACCTAAGATCTGGGCAAATCCAATTGCTCTTGCATTCTGGCTCTCCTGGTCCTGGGCGAAATGCACAAAGTTGTGTGCCCTCGTGAAAATGGCATCCCTGACCTCATGAATGCATTTGTGGGTGGAGGCTTGTGATATCCCATAGAGGTCACCTGTGGAGCCCTGAAAGGAGCCATTGGCATAGAAATTGAGCAACACGGTCACTTTCATGGCCACTGGCAGTGGATGCCCTCCATGTCCACATGGCACCAAATCCTGCAGAAGCTGACAGATGTGACCAACCAGTTCCCTAGACATGCGCAGTCTTCGGCGACACTGGTTGTCGGTCATCTGCAGGAATAAAAGGCGGCGTCTATAGACCCTGGGTCTAGCTAGGCGCCAATCAGTGACGGCTTGCTGTGGTTCTTTGGCGGCTTGTGTGGGAGCCCCAGCCGCCCCTTTTTCCAGAGGGTGCTGTTCCTCCCTTTACGCAGCCAGGCGCCTCAGTCGCTCTCTTATCCGTCGTCTGCTCTCTCTGTATGTCGCAAGCCACACAACTAGTTCACCAGGCTCCATGATCCTGATGTACTCCTCCTGCTGGATAAAAGAGCGAGACAGGTGGGTTAGCATGGGTGTACTAAGAACCTCTCCTGGTTAAGTCTGAAGGTCCCTTAACGTATCCTGGAGAGTGCTGGCCACCACTTGGATGGCCAGAGATTAGTGTGCTGCATGACTGTCCGAAGCCCCACCTTCCTCTGGCCCACTCCACCAGACCAATAGGCGGCAGCCTTGCCCACTGGACTGCATGCTGTGCTCTCAGCTCAGGCGCAGGCATTTTCCTAATCCATGCTGCAAGGCTGCACTGTTAGCTTGAACCATGGGGGAGACTGGTCCAAACCGGGATGATGACATTGCAAGGGGCTGTGAGCACCTCCACCAGTGACTGCTCCATGGCCAGCTTTAGCAAGGAGATTGTACAACGTGCCCAGTCATCCAACTGTTCTGCAGTCCACTAAAACGCTCAATACTTTGCAGTCTGTGCCCTAGAAGTGAAAAGCTCTGGAGTGCTTGATGGCACTTTGATGCCGCTGCGTTGCTTGAGTGGGCAGATAAGCTAGAGGCCTGAGTCCAATCATATCAATATGACTGCGCCTGAAATGTTTCAGCTGCAGAGGAATGGTTAATATGAGGTGTCCCTAATAAATGGTCGCTTCCCTCGTCGACCCCTCGCCCACCCCACATGTACTTGTGTGCTACCTTCAAACACTGGACAGCCTTTGCTGCCCCCCCCCACCTCCAAAGTCATTTCAACCACATGGCAGCCTTTGCCCCCCCCAACTTACAATGCACCTTGAAGTCCAACAGGCATCCCTCGTGAGCGCTCTGCAACATTACTGTGCACTGAACTCCCAGTTCTCCATAAAGTGCAGCCCAGCAAGCACATGCCTTTTAAGCGCTGTCGTGAAACAGGTCGGCGTCGTTGGCGGACAATCCAGCAAAGGTGGGGGGGGTAGGTATGGGGGGTTGAGTCCGGCAGACTAGCCTTATAATGATATGCTGATGCATTACAATAAGGTTCCCGAGGTCCAATGGCGGGAAACGCAGCCCGCCATCAATGGGCTAAGCAGATGATCGTAAACTGGTTTCCTGACGTCGTGAAACTGTTTTTTGGCCTTACTCCAGCTAGCACAGAAAATTCCGCCGATAGATTATGAATGTAAATTAGCCAGGAAAATAAAAACAATTTCTAAGAGTTTTTACAAGTGTATAAAAAGTAAGAGAGTAGCTAAAGTAAGTGTTTGGTCCCTCGGAAGAAGAAATAGGAGAAATTATCATGGGAATGAGGAAATGGCAGAGGCATTGAACAAACATCTTGTGTCTGTCTTCGCAGTAGAAGACACAAATTACACACCAAAAATAGAGAGTAACCAAGGGGCTAATAAGAGCGAAGAACAATTGCTACCAGCAGAGAAAAAGTATTGAGAAACTTAATGGTCAAAAATATGACAAATCCCCAGGACCTGATGGCCTACATCCTAGGATTCTAAAAGATGTAGCTGCAGAGATAGTGGATGTACTGGTTATGGTTTTCCAAAATTCCCTAGATTCTACAACGGTCCCAGTGGATTGGAAATTATCACATATAACACTAAACTGCAAGAGAGGAGGAGAGAAAACAGGGAATTACAGGCTAGTTATCCAGTCATTGGGAAAATGCGGGTATCTATTATTAAGGAAGTCTTAACAATGCACTAAGAAAATCATAGTATGATCAGACAAAGTCATCATAGTTTTATGAAATGGAAATCATATTTGACAAATTTATTAGAGCTTTTTGAAGATGTACCTAGCATGGTAGATAAAAAGGAATCTGTAGATGTATAATGCTATGATTTCCAAAAGACATTCAATAAGGTGCCACACAAAAGGTTAGTATGCAAGATGAGGGGTCATGGAGTTCAGGTAATATATTAGCATGTAAAGAGGATTGGTTAATGGACAGGAAGCAAAGAGTAGGAATAAACGGAGCATTTTCAAGTTGGCAGGCTGTGACTAGTGGAGAATCAGAAGGATCAGTACTGGGGCTGTAGGTATTTACAATCTACGTTAACGGCTTAGATGAAAAGATAGAGAGCAATATATCCATGTTTGCTGATGATACAAAGCTAGGTGAGAATGTAAGCTGTGAGGAGGCCACAAAGTGGCTGCAAACAGATATAGGCAGGTTAAGTGAATGGGCAACAGGGTGGCAGATGGAGTATAATGTGGGGAAGTATTCACTTTGATAGGAAGAATAGAAAAACAGAATATATTTTAAAAGATATAAGACTTGTAAATTTAGGTATTTACAATCTACGTTAACGGCTTAGATGAAAAGATAGAGAGCAATATATCCATGTTTGCTGATGATACAAAGCTAGGTGAGAATGTAAGCTGTGAGGAGGCCACAAAGTGGCTGCAAACAGATATAGGCAGGTTAAGTGAATGGGCAACAGGGTGGCAGATGGAGTATAATGTGGGGAAGTATTCACTTTGATAGGAAGAATAGAAAAACAGAATATATTTTAAAAGATATAAGACTTGTAAATTTTGATGTTTGGAGGGACTTGTTTGTACTTGTACAAAGAACACAGAAAGTTTGCATGCATGTACAGCAAGAAGTTAGGAAGGTAAATGGCACGTTGGCCTTTATTGCAAGTGCTTTGGATTACAAGAATAAGGAGGTATTGCTACAGCCGTATGGAGTTTTGATGAAATCTCACCTGGAGTACTGTGCACAGTCTCCATATTTAAAGAAAGATATATTTGCATTGGAGGCTATATTGGTTCCTGGGATGAGGGGGTTGTCCCATGATGAGAGGCTGAGTAAATTGGGTCTATACTCTATGGAAATGAGAAGAATGAGAGGTGATCTCATTGAAACATAGAAGGTTCTGAAGGAGTTTGACAGGGTAGACACTGGCTGGGGAATCTAGAACATGGAGGCACAGTCTCAGGATAAGGGGCTGATCATTTAGAACAGAAATTGCTTCACTCAAAAGATTATGAATCTTTAGAATTCTCTACCACAGATGGTTGTGGATACTCAATTGTTGAAAATATTTAAGGCTGAGATAGACAGATTTTTGGTCTCTCAGAGGAACAAGGGCTATGGGGAGTGGGCAGGAAAGAAGAGTTGATGTCAAAGATCAGCCATGAACATGTTAAATGGTAGAGTAGGTTTGACAGGCTGCATGATCTACTCCTGCTCCTATTTATTATGTTCTTAAGTCAGTGCATTTCTTCTGGCATTGTTATAGTTCTACTGCTTGCCTTTGTTGCCATATAAACAAGGATGCATTTAGTTTCAATTACTAACTTATAGTAAATTAGTTGCATTTGGAGATTGGGTGCCACAATTAGCCTCAGTGCCCTTGGCTACTAAGGGATCCCAGATGTGGTAACTGCCCAGTGGCTCTGCTGATGTATGCACATCAGCAGAAGTCAAATGGAGATTGGCTGTAATGACCCAGATTGAATAATCATTGAAATGTTCTTTCTGGGCTCAAATATAAAGGAATACTACTTGGTGAGGCACTGCTGGAGGAGTGCTTGTGTCAGTGAAACTCTTGGTTCAATGTTACTGGTCAACTCCACTTCTTCTACTTACTCATATGCACTTTTGTGAACATTTTGGGTGTGAATTTCATCTCTGTACTGCTGCTAAAGCCTGTCCTGTCCTACCGCCAAAGCAGAGTACCCTCCCAGATGCTCCACTGCCTGCTTTTTGCATGGTATTGAATCCCTGATATCCAATTATTTTGCTGCCTCTTTAAGGCATTGTGAGCAGGTTTCTCCCGCTACAAGATTATCGGCATTTGGTAAGGACAATACTTGAAGGATATCTCCCAACTGGCTGCAAAAAAATGATCTAACATAGAGAAGAAGTACTGGAATGACGCTACCATAAGAGCAGATGGAGTTGTAAATGATTGGATGTGAGCAAGGCTTGTGTTGGGATCCAGGTGGAAGAATTAAAGAATCATTGAACCATAATGATCTGACATTTCATCTAAAAGGCTCACTCTGTCCATTCATTGCAACTGCAGGATATAACAGCTTGGAACAATTTTAGGCCTTGATGATTACTGATACTGTCATAAATTAGCACAATTTTCAAAATTCATCAATGTGACAAATCTGAATTCATTCTTCTCAGACAGTGTGATTGAATTGGAATGAACAACCACAAAAAGAAGCATCTGAAGGTAAACTTTGAAAGGTAAATCTGTAAGCTTTTCCTTGTCCTTGCATTGAGCTTTTGTACATGACATTTCAAAGTTTAGATATGGTGCAACAAAATTATTTACACAATGCATACTGTAAAGAATGGCCATTTGTCCCATCTTAAATTCATTCATCCATGGTTTTCTGACAATTAAAGTTGGATATGACAGAAGAGATGTAGATAATGGGCAGCCTTTAAAGGGGAAATGGCTTGAGTACAGTCTAAGTAAATTCCCATGAGAGGGAAAGAGTGGGCAACCAAAGCCAGAGCTCCCTGAATGACAAATGAGTTGGAAAGTTGAATGAAGCACAAGACAGGGCTGAATGACAGCGGTTAGCTTGTTCATGCAAGGGAGAGTTAGGCTGAATATAAAAAGTACAGAGAAGAACTCAAAAAAGGAAATAAAAGGGAGAAACAGTATGAGACTAGATTAGCAGTTAACATAAAAGGAAATCCAGAAGTCTTCCACAGGCATATTAATAGTTAAAGGGTAGTCAAATGATCAGTAGGGCTGTTTAGGGATCAAAATGGAGATCTATTGATGGAGGCAGTAGACATGGCTGAAGTGTTTACCAGGGAAGATGACATTGCCAAAGCTACGGTAAACAAGGAGGTTTTGGGATAGGCTGGGGAAGATGGGGTTGTTCTCCTTGGAGCAGAAGGGACTAAGAACAGATTTGATAGAGGTGCCTGAAATCATGCCAGGTTTAGAATGAGTAAATAAAGAGAAATTGTTTCCAATGGCTGAAGGGTCGATAACCAGACAGCACAGATTTAAGGTGAGTGGCAAAAGAAGCAAAGATGACACAAGAAAGCAGTTGGGATTTGAAGTGCACTGCCTGTTATGGCAATAATCCAGATTCAATAGTAGTCTCCAGAAGGGAATTGGATAAATACTTGAAGGAGAAAAATATCACAGGTAGATAGGGAAAGAGTAGGGGAGCGGTACTAACTGGATTGCTGTTTGAAAGAACTGGTACAGACTCAATGGGTCTAGTAGCCTACTGAAGGACTCCATGGGCAGAAATTTCTGCTCCGGAGACGAAGTGCAGTCACAGGCGTGATTAGCAGCGAGTTCCCTGCGGGCCGGGTTCTCATGCCTGCATAGAACCTGCATAGGCTTGCAGCTTGCTGAATCGCGTGGCAGGGCAGACACTGATTTGTCTTCCTGCCATCACCTCGAGGGGTCAATGTTCCTGATGCCACATTGAAACACCATCTGAACACACACATTACTCTCTGCAGCCTAGCTGTGTGGTTGGAAGTTCCGAAGATGACCCCAAGGAACAAAAAGAGTGCACCAAGGTTTAGCCACAGCTCCCTGGAGGTTTTAATTAAAAGTGTCCACCAGCACCGGGAGTTCTTTTTCCCAGAAATGGGTCCAGGGGCTCCAACAACCTCATTTCACTGGCCTGGGAGGCGGTCGCAAAAGAGGCCAGCTCCATGGGCAACTGCCAGAGAAATGCCATCCATTGCAGGAAGAGGATGAATGATCTCTTCCAAACTGCCAGGGTAAGTCAACCTTCAGCTCACTCCAAACTCATCATCTCACAATGACATTACACACTCAAAGCATCGCACAGCTCAGGGATCTCATACAATATTAGCGGGGGAGATATCACCATTGAAAGTCTATTCACCAGCATCTCATCTAATATCCTGCACAAACAGCATCTCCAGCCCTTACTGGGGAGGGCTCAGCATGCACAGTCGGCATGCATGCTTCCCAACCTCTGCTCCATCCCTTCTCATCGCATCCCATCCATTTGTCTTCATGCAGGCCAAGCTTGCCCACAAGAGGGAGAGATCCCAGGCTGGAAGAGGGACGGCCAACATCCAGGAGCTCTCCAAATTCGAGGAGGATGCCGCTGAGTTAGCAGGGGAGGACAGAGATCACTTGCGTGGGGAAGGCGAGATCGGCCTCTCCCAACAAGCCAGCATGGATGAACTCTCAATGAGTTGATCACATTCTGACATTCACAGTGAGTGACATGCAATGTTTTATTCAGCCTGCTCATGAAATAAATCTATCTTTTATCTCTTACAGCCAGCAGCAGGTCCAGACAGACCACCACATCCAACATTAGCCCATCCCCCAGGCTACCTCATAGGAGGATGATGAGGGTCCATTTGAAAAAGACTTGTCACTGCATTTACCTACACCCTCCACCTGTGCAGAGATACATACATCCGGTGCCCCTTCTCCTCAAGGAGTCAGGCAGGGGGCACCCACAGGAAAGAAGACGATCACCTGTGCCATTCACCTAGGTGACTCCAAGAGTGTCCAGCTGATCCCAATCCCCTCTGTCTGTTACCTCATCAACTTCAGCTCCACAGGCCGAGGAGGGTGCACCTGCCTCACAGCCAAGCTCATCACAGACAACAGGCATAGCAATCAACAGGCTGCCTCCACCTCTACTGCAGATGTTGGGGATGCACCTAATGTAGCGATAGGGTTAGAAAAATAAGAAACATTGACCTCACAATATGGGCATGGGTGTTCACTCACTGTATATATAATGCATATTTGTAAATACATTTTGCTCCTCATGACAATGGTCTCATCATTTGAATGCATCGTAAACATGCCTCTATGTGCCCTCTTATTGCGAGGGTGACCCAAGCTCCCACTCTGTGAATGGCTGCCCATGTGTGCCTCAGATTCATGTGATGTTGAGCAGGCTCATGTTAGTTAATCACCCCCTGTGTAATGTCAGGGAGATGTGTCCAGCTCTTTCCTGAAAGTGTCTGCACTCTGAGTGTGGAACTTCTATTCCTCACAAGACACCATGGAGTTGAGTGTTCATGTGCCTTGGAGGGTTATCTGTAATGGTGTCTCATCAACATTGAGCTATCATAATTGTTTGTGCCAAAGCAGAAAACCTGCAGCCATGATGGTATTTCCAATCATGTGCGCATCTCTATCACTGCAAGAAGTGTCTCACTCAGGTGGCCACGGCTGCATCAAGTCTAGTAGACTCAGGGTTTGCACTAGAATGCTGTCTTCCACTTCCCAGATCAGCTACATGCAGCTTTGGCTGCTGGCCTTTCCAGAGTAGAGCCTGGTGGTACATGAGGATTGCAGGTCAAAGGCCATATGCAGCCCTTGCTCTTCATGCCACTGTTTGTAAAGGGCTTTCCAAGCACTGGCATGACATTAAGGGACAGGAGATATGTGCTCGGTTCCCCTTGCCTGGACCTTACTCCTGTTGGAACCTTGTGGCTATCAGTGTGTCACGGGCACATTTTCCACATTGTGCTGCTTCAGGGGCATCATCACATGGAACGTGGCCCTCATCGGCCTCTTCAGCTTCCTGCCCTTCTAGGTCCTCATCTTCCGAGGAGTTCTCAGTCTCCTCCATGTCTCCCTCTGGCAAGTGTTCTCCCCTTTGAAGTGTCAGGTTGTGCAGGGTGCAAAAGATCACGATGATGCGGGACACCCTCTGTGGAGAGTACTGCGGAGCCCCACCCGAGTTGTCAATACATTGAGAGCACATCTTCAGGATGCGAATGGTCTGCTCTATGATGGATTTGTCACACGGTGTGCCATGTTGTATCTCTCCCCGAGGCACTTTGACGACGACGCACGGGTATCATGAGGCATCTTTTCAGCAGGTACCCCTTATACCCCAGCACCAACCCTGTAAGCGCTGTGGCCTTTTGAATATCTGTCGCACCTAGGAGTGACTCAGGATGTAGGAGTCATGGGAACTCCCAGGGTACCTGGCGCAAACACGCATAATGCGCCTCTGATGATCATACAGCAGCTGAACATTGAGGGAGTGGAACCCTTCCTGTTAATGAAGATCAGGGACTGCTGCCATGGAGCTCTTAAAGCAACATTGCGCAATCGTTTGCATGCTGCACTCCAGGAAAGCCTGAGGTAGCCACGAATCCAAGAAATCTAGCAGCCTGGCCAGTGTCATCCATTGTGAACTTCACATAATGAGAAGACTTACTGTAGAGGACATCCATCACCTCCTTGACACATTTATGTATTGAGCACTGAGTGAAGCCACATAGGTCCCCTGTGGATCCCTGGAATGAGCTGCTTGCAAAAAATTGAGTGCAGCGGTGATCTTCAGGGGCACTAGCAAAAGATAGCCTCCGAGTCCATACTGCATTAGATTCTCCCACAGAATATGACAGATATGAGCCACCACGTCTCTTGACAAATGTAGACTTGCGCAGCACTGTCTCTCACTTATCTCCGAATAGGAAAGGCGTCTTTGGTAGACCCTTGGTCGTGCCAGTCTCCTCCGTGGGGTGTGTCTGACCTTCTCCTCCTCTGGTTCTTCTTGGGGCTCCCCTGGACCAAGGACCTCAGGCTGGGGCTCCTCTCAAAGCTGAGCCAGGTGGCGCTGGGCCCTTCTTCTCCTCCTAAATTGAAGCACTGCTATCAAGAATGCAACATTGAGTATAGCTTCCATCCTGCAATCCTCCTTCTTCCTATGTACAGAGATCCAACTGATTAATGAGAAATGCCTAATTATAATAGACCTCCCACTCGCAAAAAGAAAGCCACTGTCATGCCCTAGTGACGCATCTGCGCTACTCACCTTTCCCTGTTCCAGCCTTGTAGCTGAGGCCCTACCTCACAGATCTAGGTGCCTAAGAAGCCACCCCAGCAACTACACGTTAATCCGATTGAGATTGGAAAGGCTTGAGCACAGCCATGCTATGTTCACCCTCACTGAAGGCACTCACATGATGCCTGTTTCTGGTATACTTATGATGCCAAAGTTGCACTTTTGAAATGAGTGGATGCACTTTGACCCATGAAACATGCCAATTCGATAATGCACTTTACAGGCTTTTGATGATCATCTTACAGATATACGGCAGCTGTGCCCCATTAATGGTTAGCTACATCTTTCCTTCTCGCATTCCTCTCTTTAAATGATCACATTGATCACCTTAAATGTGACCCTAATGACTCTTGCAGTCTCACGTTAAAGGCCACCATTTATCAGTGGGTCCAAATCTACATTCTCAATAAAGTATGCATGAATTATATTAGGTGAGACTTCATATCCATGTTGGAAATCTAAGAAGTATGAGGGTGGCCCCTGAGTCCAGCCATGGGTCCCTCCCATATTGCCTCAGGCCCCTCCCATGGAGAATTTTTTCCAGTTTCAATTTTAAACTGCATCATTACTTCAGGGTCCCAAGATGGTGGTGCTGCATTTCTATTTTGAGACCAGCTTCCACCCTCCTTTGTTACCGTTTGTGTCCCCCGATCATCATGGAACCGATGATGTGCAGGTAGATCTCCCTCCTGTGATTTTCCGCCCCCACATGTAACCCTGGATCCCATAGTTATTGTTGTGCATATTCCTGCCCTCCCCCGTGAACCCATCACTGTTGATGTCCCCATGCCCCATGTGGACCTCACCCCTCTCCATCTTGAGGCTGAGTGCATGGTGATATACAGAGGCAACGCCTCCCATCTTTATTACCTTCCCCCCCTGCCCTACTTTATTCCTTTTACAGGCTGCAGATTCACCCCCTGACTACAACCATCCATTACCGAGCCAGACATCCCCATCACAACCGAGCCTGAGGCAATGACCATGCCCTGCGCACCAAGGTGTGCCTGCCCTCCATTGAGCACACAGGCCTTGCCCCTCCCTGGAGGGGGACCATGACATGTGTGCCATGCATAACTCTTGTAGCATGGCCTGCGAAGCCCAAGGTCTGCCTTGAATTTCTCACCCCAACTATGTGGTCCACAGAGCCCCAGGACTACCTTTAATCTCTCACCCTGACCTTTTGGCCTCAGTTCCTGGACTATGACTGTCTGTCAGCTCCACAGTTCCTTCAGGACTGACCGCAACACCTTCTCTCTCCCCCACTCTATGAGTCTCTGTACAACCTGTCCCTCATGTGCCAGCCATCCACCTCCACTCCTCTCATGATTCTCTGTGTAACTCTTCCATCTTGTGCCATATTAACCACCCCCACCCCCCGCAACCTTTCCTACTCTAGAGTCCAAGTTTATCTCCTCCCATTCCTGCCAACTGAATCTGGCCCACCCCTCTTTCGTGTCTGCATTCTAATCTTCCATGTCGGGATCCAGCTTTCCCACCCCAATGTTCCTTCTGTCTACCATCATTCCCCAACACCTCCCCCTCCCCCAACCAAGAGCACCCTCCCCTATACCCTTCACCCTCATGTCTCTGTCATTTCCCCACGTCCCCCACTGCGCACCCTCCCCACCACACCACCACCCTCCCACCCCGCCCCCCTCCCGTTGCCATACTGGTCTCTGTTTTAGAGTGCAGTCCTGCCTGAGACCCAAAGCACACCACGAGTGCTCTCCTTCAGGAGAAACGCAACAACTACCGTGAGCTGCCCTACTGCACACCCAAGGTACCCACCGTGAGGAGCGCAACCAGACACCCCCACCAGTCTTGCCTAACACTGCACCTTTGGCATCAATGATGATCCAGAGCAGTGCTGTTGCAGGTAGGCTTTGAATGTTGTAAAGGTGGGCAACTGCATACCACTTATACAAAAGCAAAAAACTGCAGATGCTGGAAATCCAAAACAAAAATAAAAATACCACTTTTATCCGGTTGTGATTCAGACCAGTCTAATTTTCTGCTGGCATGGCACGTATTTGGGAGAAGGAATGTGATTCTGGCGATTTGCATTTTTAATGAGTATTCATGACATGCTAATGCATGCAGATGGGGTTCCCGACATTGGTCAGTGGGAAATCTGACCCACCATCAGCCCACCATGAAAGTGGTGAGGGGAAAATTCCAACTTGTTTTCCCACTGGCAGAAATCCAACTTTTGGCCTCCCTCCTGCTCCAGCCAGCCACAAAACCCGTCACTGGCATGACAGGAAAATTCTGCCCTATAAAATTCTACCTCCTTGTCTATGGATTACTCTGCCCTCCCATCCCAAGATTTAAAAGGCTTCTTCCTCACAACAGAGTAACAGCTTGAAGATTCGGGGGACAGTTACCAGTTGCAGCTCTTCCTCATCTTATGGGCTGCTTATCCTTGAAAAAAGTACAAAAAGAATCACCTTTAGTTATCCTCCTTTGAGAATTGTGTTTTAAAGTTGATTTTTGTTTTGGGGGGTTGTGATGAAAGTATAATAATTTTCATAATATTTTTCAGGTTTATTGTTAAGTAGGTTTATGGGGGGAGTATAGGGGTTCTGTGTGATTTAATTATATTTGCAGTCAAGTAGACTGCAAGCATGAAATCATCAAAAGAAGCTAAGTGTAGAAATGTGCTTGACATGCTAATGTGTAAAGATGGATGCTGGCTTAGCATGTAAGTGTGAAGGAAATTTGCATTTTTAGATAAATGAAGGGATTGTTGGATTTCAAGGGAATGTTAGTCTGTTTACAAATAGCCAGATAAGCAAGGCTAAGGAATATGTTTATTTTCCCAAAGGTTACTGACAATATTGGCAACATGAAAGTTTTTTTATATTAGGAGGAAGATACAATTTCAAAGACCGATAGAATTTACATATTTAAGAGAGAAAACATATATAATGGAAAATGAAAGGCTATGGGAGAAGGCCACGTAAGATCTAACAGGAGTGTGAGCAGCAGCCTTCATGAAGCCTCCAGCCATTTGTGCATAAGTCTGCTATGTAAAGTAACCGGAGTTGGAGAAAAACCATTTGGAATTCCACTGTCAAGTGGGTACTGTGTTAACTTGCTGGGTTTATTTTAAATCTAAAATCTATTTGGACTGTTGCCTTAAAGAGGGTGGGTAACTGGGAGTCAGGTCAATTAGGAATTTTAGGATTTGTTACTAGTAATAATTGTTGTCTTATGTATGTGCTTGAAATTTTTTTTGTTAATTAATATTTTAATTTAATTTTTAAAATCTCTAAATGTCTTGGTGGACTCAATACTTTTGAAATCAGCACACACATCTTCTTGTAATAAATACAAATTGCAAAACCATTGTGATGGCATGACCAAGTTTCCCTTGTGGATTTGGTCTGCCTGGCACACATCATCTGCCATGTCATAACAGTGTTAGCAGCCATCAAAGAGAGGATCATTTCTGTATCTTTACTCATGGCCAGGCACTTGCGTGTATCTGAATGGGCAGTTGACAAGAGGAGGAAAAGACAGTATATTTGTGATCTAATCATCAGTTTACCCGCTGCCTTAAATCCTTTACCCATACATCAGAACTCATTAGAACTTACCATAGGCTAAATGTTTTCTAGTGTCTGTCTCTTCCTGAATTTTTTTATCATTGATTTGGCCATCCAATGCCTGTTTATCAATCTTTAAAAAAAACAGATTAGTTTACATTTTTAAAATACTTGTACAAATTCCTTTCAGTCTGCTTGTGTATTGCTATGGACCACATCCACTGTGATATCTGGGATAATGTTTATTATAAAGTAATACTTAATTATATGTAATCAAATGCACTGTTTCCATTTATGATTTAAACCCTTGGAACTCCCTCTCTCACAGCACTGTGGGTGTACACACACCACATAGACTGCACTAGTTCAAGAATGTGGCTGTCAACCATCTTCTCAGGGGCAGTTGGGGATGGCTAATAAATACTGGCCTTACGAGTGATACCTATCCCATGAACTAACAAAATACTATACTTTACCAGCAGTAAATGATAAAATACAAAACAAGTCAGAGCCAAAAGATAAATATTTTATGTGATTTCTTTTGGCAGTATTTATTAACCTTTATGCAAGTTTTTCTTTAACTTTTTAAACCTAAGACATGATATTAGTCAGATCAATTTTACAATCTATTCAATGCCCCTGCTACCTTCAGAATGCTTGATGTACAAGTATAAAATCGGTTTTAATAGTTACATTGCACTTGTACCACATTTAGTCAGGAATATTTCTATTTCCATATGTTGAGGATGGACGATGTTTCAAATAGTTGTAGATGAAAGCACATCTTTTACATTCAAATATTAAGTGCTGCTGAGATAAGAAAATAGAGCATAGGAGGAGTAGACCATAGGGCCTTTCCAGCTTGCTCCGCCATTCGATAAAATCGTGGCCGATCTGAATGGGATCTCAACTCCACTTTCCTGTCTGTATCCCCCCAGTACCCTTGACAAAATAAGTAGAGTATGTTTTCTTCAATCTTCACGCCACCATCTCCAAGTAAATTTTGTATTTACCTTTCCTAATGTCACAAGTCACACCCTGGATATAAACTCCAGATTAAAATCCACGATAAAATTACATGACATGAAGGGAAATTGCCACACATTACACACTTACCCCATAGATAAAAACAAAAAATCGCGGATGCTGGAAATCCAAAACAAAAACAGAAATACCTGGAAAAACTCAGCAGGTCTGGCAGCATCGGCAGAGAACAACAAAGTTGACGTTTCGAAGTGGACACCTCCCCCCCCCCCCCACCTTAAACCAGCTTATATTTCACCCCTCTCCTATTTTTACTTAGTTCTGTTGAAGGGTCATGAGGACTCGAAACGTCAACTTTGTTCTTCTTCGCCGATGCTGCCAGACTTGCTGAGTTTTTCCAGGTATTTCTGTTTTTGTTTTACACACTTACCCCAATTGTTCTGAGCCTGGTATTAAAAATCCTGTTCTGCCTCTGCAATTCCAAGTCTCTTCGCCCCGCTATAATAGCAGCTTCTTTCAAATCAACCGGACCATCCAGTTTGTGCATCTTTCAGAGTATGTTTTGTTCCTTCTCACAAGCTTAAAGCGAACAGACGGCTATTTAATTCTATATGAAACAAGAAGAAAATATCTTGAAAAGCAAACAAACCAGTTACAGATAACTTAATGTATGCAACAGTATGAGTTGAGGAGAAATAAAACAGTTGCTAAGCGACCAGGCAACAGACACGAGATCCCGGAGGTTCTCGCGATACGTCTCTAAATCTCGCGATATTTACGACTGGCGGGAACCTAGTGTTGTAGTGCGGCGTCGTCTGCAGGAGTCGCGCGCAGGAGAAAATTCGGGTCTTTTGACGGAACCTGAGTTGCAGTTGCAGATTATATAAGAATAACAGCCACATCCCAAACACCAGGCTTTCGAAATGGGAACTTTGCAGTTAGTTGAAGTGGAAGATTTCAAGTCATGGCGGGGTCGGCAGTTGATCGGGCCCTTCATGCGTTTTAACTGTATCATCGGCCCAAATGGATCAGGTCAGGAAAACCATCCCTCATTGTCCGGGAGAAGGGCGCTTACACCCAGCAACACACCCTTCCTTATAATCCTGTCTAATTTAGTCCCACACCCCAGGTTATTCCTCAACGCTGCAAACCCTTCGGGTACATGTCGAATTGCTTTTGAAAGTTCCTATGGAATCAGTTTCCTCAAATTTTCAGTTATTGCATTCCTGATAATCACAACCTTTGTGTGAATAAATGTAACCTTGTTTTCTTTCTCGTTATTTTGACTTTCGTTTTAAACCTATGACATTTGGACACGGACCCACTCGCAGAGGAATCAATTTCTACCTGCTCTATCAAAACCTATTAAAATGTTGAATACCTCTATTATGTCTCCTCTATTAGCTCTAATTAGAACAATCCCAACTTCCCCAATCTTTCCACAGTCCCTCACCCTGATATAATTCTGGTAAACTTCCTCCATAAATTTTCCAAGGTCTTGACACCCTTCCTAAAGTGTGATGCTCAGAATTATGCACAATACCTCAGTTTGTGCCCACCACTGATTTGTAAAGGTTAGAATGACTTCCTTGTTTTGTATTCAACGCCCCTATTTAAAAAGCTAAGCTTTCATATGCTTCCTTAACTGTTTTATCAACATGTCTTGCCACCTTTGAAGATTTCTTAGGATTACATAGAATATACGCACAGAAACAGGCCATTCAATTCAATCAATCCATGTTTATCCTCCACTCAAAGCTCCTCCCATCTTTTCTCACCTAAATCTACCACATTAACCTCTATTCCCCTTTCCCTCATATGCTTGTTTAGTTTCCCCTTAAATGCATCTATACTATTTGCATAAACTGCTCCCTGTAGTAGTGAGTTCCATATTCACACCACTCTTTGGATGAAGAAGTTTCTTCTGAATTCCCTATTGGATTTCTTGGTAACTATTTTATGTTATAGCTTCTAGTTATGCTCTTCCCCACAAGAGGAAGCATTCTTCCTGTCTCCACTTTATCAAAATATTTCATAATTTAAAGACCCCCACTAACTCACACCGCAGCCTTTTTTCAAGAGAGAGGAATTCCAGCCTGTCAATCCTTTCCTTCTGATATCATCCTTGTAAATCTTCTCTGGACTCTCTCCAGTGCCTCTCTGCACCCTGCAGTGTCTCTGATCTTGCATACTCCTCAAAGTAGGATCATTTAGATTATACCGCCGTTCATGTTGTTCCTCTCAAAGAGCATCACTTCACACATGACTGCTTTAAATTGGATGCATCATTGCCCATTTCACAGAATCATAGAATTATCACAGTGCAGGAGGCCATTTGGCCCATCGTGTCAGCACCGGTTCTCCAAATGAGTAATTCACTTAGTGTCATTCTCCTGCCCTCTCCCCATAACTCTGTACATTCTTCCTTTTCAGATAACTGTCTAATTCCTTTTTGAATGTTTCAATTGAACCTCCTTCCACCACACTCTCAGGCAGTGCATTCCAAACCCTAACTACTTGCTGCACGACAAAGTTTTTTCTAATATCGCTTTTGTTTCCTTTGCCAATTTCTTTAAATCTGTGCCCTCTCGTTCTCGATCCTTTCATGAATGGAACAGTTTCTCCTTTTCTACCATCTCCAGACGTCTCATGATTTTGAATACCTCTATCAAATCTCCTCTCAGCCTTCTTTTCTCCAAAGAAAGCAGTCCTAACTTCTCCAATCTGTCTTCATAACTGAAGGTCCCTATCTCTGGGACCATTCTTGTGAATCTTTAATGCACTCTCTGCCTGATTTGTTGACATTCTACAGGTATCACTTGTTTCAACAGATTCTGCAAAATCTCCATGAGTCCTGAACATAAAATGGATTCTTTAATAAAATCTCTCCTCCTAGTGTGCCTAACAATTTGGGACATCATAAGATTGTGAAAGGCTATATCAATCCAATTCTTTGTATCAAATATGTAACATTTATGTTGTTTTAAATGGGAAACGGTAATTGAGTATTGAATTTCTTGCTTTCACAGTTGTTTACTTTTAAAGATTTAAAAATAATGGTATATTAGATATTACACTGAGAAGTATGGCTTTTGTGCTTTATACCTGTCTTTTAATGTGAATATTTCTATAATTTACAAGATAGTTTTTTGCTTTCACTCACAGGGAAATCTAATGTAATGGATGCTATCAGTTTTGTGATGGGTGAGAGAACTGCGAATCTCAGAGTGAAGCACATCAAGGATCTGATTCATGGTGCTCATATAGGGCAACCTGTGTCATCTACTGCAAGGGTCACCATGCTGTATGAAAAAGAAAATGGAGAGGAGCTATCATTTTCCAGAGTCATTATTGGTAATGGGAAGGGCGGGTGGGGTGGTTGGATGGTTTTATATAACTTACTGACTGTCATTGTATTCGTAGTGCATCTATTAGTTGACAATTGTAATTAAGTAATTAGACCAATGATGTCATTAAATCAGTTGCAGTAAAAATGTTATTGGAGAGATAGTGCTTTGCATTAGCATGTTCCTTCTAAATAGCAATAATTTGTTAGTAGGGCTCCTTGTCATTATCTTTGACATGTAAAGATTGCTGCAGAAGAACAGCACAAAGGGCAGAAAATGAATTACAAGTAAAAACAATATACATCAAAACCAGGATTCAAAATACAAGTGGGCAGTGGGTGAAATCGCCCCCAAAATGCCACCAATAGCCTGCAAAAAGTAAAGACGGGGATGGCAAATTCAAGAAAAGTCACTCCCTTACAATATTGTCATATGTTATGGCTTCTCTGGTCCAGGGCTGAATAATTCAAGGCACAGGGAGTGGGAAAACAATATGCAGTTTAATTGGAGAAGCAGCGAGCAAGTGTGCTCTCCAGTCACAGATTCTGTCCCTCTCGTGCTGCTGCTCCTCCAGAGACAGAATCTATGATTGGAGGAGCAGCAAGAGAAGGAGGGAAGGAACCTGTCATTGGAGGAGCTGGAGCAGTCATCTTAGACAATGACCCATTAGACTGGAACTTTTGACATCCTTCACGACGAGGCCTAGGAGAAAAAACAGAAAAAGGATGGAAGAGATGGTCAGAAACAAGGCCAGGAGCAGGCCTGGAGGAGCAGCCTGTGCCGAGAACAAGGGCAGCAGCCAGTGGAAAGAAGATTTGTCACATTTTAATTTCCTGTCATGGTCGTGGTGGGTGTGGACTGGGGAGACAAGGAGAAATGAGAAGAGAAATGATAAATCATTCAGATTCATTTATTTAGTCTTGTACTTATTTACCTAAACTGGTTCTTATGCCTTTCTGACTTCTGTTTCATTACGTCAAATGGTTGGAATTTGAGATGAATCTTAGTTTATTGTTATAAATTGGGAGTTATGTTTAGGTGATGAACAGAGAATTTTCAGATGGCAGGGCAGGCAACCTTACCTCATGGATGGTGAGATCTTGCCTCCTTTTCATGTATAAGCTACATAATCTCTCATGGCCATGTTTTGTTGTTGGGGTGGACTTCGTCCTGTACTACAAATATTAAGCGCAAGAAAAGCTGAAATTTTTTGTGCCATCTTATCCATCTAAAGAAGGAAATCTTGAAAAAATGTGCCACAAACAAGGAAGCTAATGACTGCATCACCTAATAATGGAGTTAATGAGAATGAAAAAGGAGCTGCTGAAAATCTGGAATGAAAAGGCATGGAATATTTTGACCTTTATGTTACAAGATGGGCGCTCTTACTTACTCCTCTTGCGCAGAATTTTCCGTGCCCGCCGGCATTGGGCATGTTTGGTGGCGTGAGCAGATAATATGACACGGTCGGTCTTACGATGGCGTGAAACAAGTTCACGATCGTCCGCTCAGCCCGCCAACGGGCCACGTTTCCTGCCATCGGGCGTCGGGAACCTCATTGCAATACATCAGTGTATCATTATCAGGACTGCACGCCAGAATTGTTCCACCCCCACTGGATCGTCCATCCACGTTGGCGGGAAAGCACGCCGAGCTGTTTCACAACAGCACATAAGTGATGTGCATTTGGTGGCTTGCACTTTGAGGAGAACTCGGAAATGAGTACACAGTAACGTTGTGCAGCGCTTGCTTGGGTCGCCTGTTGGACTTCAAGCTTGAGGGATGCTGGAGGGCCGTGGTTAAGGGCAGCCCTGCTGTTGCAACTTGTGAGGGTGTGGGGGGCAAGCGCAGCCCTGCTGTTGAGGCGATTGTTGGGGGAGGGGGGGAGTGCAGGCGCAAGGGCCTGCTGTTAAATATAGCGCACAAGCATTTGGGATTTGGGGTAGGGGTAGGCTGGGCGAGAAAAGTATCCACGCATTATGGAAACCTGTATAAAGACCGTTCCTCTGCAACTCAGACAGTTAAGGCGCAGCTACATTGATATGATTGGAGTCAAGCTTCTAGCTTATTTGCTCACTCAAACAATGCAGAGGCATCAAAGTGCCATCAAGCACTCCAAAGCTTTTCATTTCCCCCCCACCCCCTACAGATGGCAAAGTCATGAGCATTTTAGTAGACAGCAGAACAGTTGGATGACTTTACACGTTGTACAATCTCCTCACTAAAGCTGGCCATGGAGCAGTCACTGCTAGAGGCGATCACAGCCCCTTGCAATGTCAACATCCTGGTTTGGACCTGTCTCCCCCATGGTTCAAGCTAACAGTGCAGCCTTGCAGCATGGGTTAGGAGAATGCCTGCGCCTGAGCTGAGAGCACAGCATGCAGTCCAATGGGCAAATCTGCCGCCAATCGGTTGGGTGAACTGGGATGCAGGTGATGGGGTTTCGGGCAGCCATGCGGCGCACTAATCTCTGGCCATCCAAGTGGTGTCCAGCACTCTCTAGGATACGTTAAGGAGCCTTCACAATTAACCAGGACAGGTTCTTAGTACACCCACCGCCAACCATGTGTCTCTCTTTTCCATCTTTCAGGAGGACTACATCAGAACCATGGAGCCTGGTCAACTAGCTGTATCCCTGAAGGCCTACAGAGAGCGAAGGTAACAGAGGAGAGAGCGAAGGCAACAGAGGAGAGAGCGACTGAGGCTCCTGGCTGCACAGACGCTGTTGCACCAACCTCAGGAAGAAGTGGCGTCTGGGACCCCGCACACACCGCCCAAGAGCCACAGCGAGTTGTCGCTGGTCAGCGCCTAGCAACACCCAGGGTGTCATTCCTGCAGAGGACCGAGGACCAGCGTCACCAAAGGCTGCACATGTCTGGGGAACTGGTTGGTCACATCTGCCAGCTACTGCAGGATTTGGTGCCATGGGGACATGGAATGCATCCACTGCCAGTGGCCAAGAAAGTGACCGTGGCACTCAATTTCTATGCCAGTGGCTCCTTTCAGGGCTCCACAGGTAACCTCAGTGGGATCTCACAAGCCTCCACCCACAAATGCATCCATGAGGTCACAGATGCCATCTTTGCAAGGGCACACAACTTTGTGCATTTTATCCAGGACCAGAACAGTCAATTGGATTCGCCCAGACCTTGGATTTCCCACAGGTGCAGGGTGCAATAAACTGCATTTCTGTCGCTCAGATCTCCGTCGCAACACATGGTGGACTACATCAACCGCAAGGGGTTCCATTTTCTGAATGTACAGCTGGTGTGTGACCACCAGAAACCATCCTGCAGATGTGCGCATGGTTTCTAAGGAGTGTGCACGACGCCTACATCCTCAGTCGGTCACAGATCCCTGGAATCTTCCAGGCTCCACAGAAGCTGCAGGGATGGCTACCTGCAGAGGCCGTGGCGGATGACACCCATGCGATGGCCTCAGACTGCAGCAGAGCAAAGGTATAATGAGGCTCATGCTGCAGTTCACAACTTGGTGGAGCAGGCCATCGGGATGCTGAAGATGAGGTTCCGGTGCCTGGGCCGGTCTGGTGGAGCCCTGTAATACAGTCTGCAGAGGGTGCCACACATTGTTGTCGTCTGCTGTGCACTTTACAACTTGGAGCTCCAACGGGGAGACAAACTGGCTGAGGAGGAGTTGGAGGAGCTGCTTGTTCCTCCAATGAGGATGCCGACGGGGATGAGAGTGAGGAGGGCCTCGGAGGCGACGATGACAGGGATGAGGCCATTGCACTGGCCAAATGAGGCAGGCGCTCGGGAGGGCCTCATAGCTTCTAGATTTGTGGAGGTTGATGATGACATGCAGTGAGGTGACCCAATAGATCCTAACATCACATCTGTGAACATTTGACTCCACTCTGGCTTATGGCTGCGCGAATACCCTTTGTAAGAATGCTCCTGTCATGGAGGTGCAGTGGAGGCCCTAATAGTTGCTTGATTGCAGGAGGATGATGACGACGTGCAGTGAGGACACTCCATAGATCTTTACATAGCCTCTGAGAATGTCTGACTCCTGTCTGGCTGAGGGCAGATCGCTTGCGCTCTGTGATGAGGGCCATGAAACGTTAAAAGTATCTGACCCTTTGTCCACCTTCAACACCTGAGCCCTTCAGGAGCACAGCATCAGTGGTCACAGATGCTGAAGAGATGGAGCCAGCTCATCCTTAAAGGTGCTGAGAGCACACTGAGAGAATGAAAGAACTCTGGCGCCTACCCACTACATTCTGTTAGCAACGATAAGCACCGCTAAGGTGCAGGCATTTATCTTGTGCAGAAAGGTTTCACATCTGAGTGGCAAGAACACTGCTCATCAGAACAAGGAGCCATAGGCAGGGAGACATTCATGGGAGTTTATTGACAATAGTGAACAGTATGTACAAGTGATTAAGGCCCATGCCCAAACTGTGCAGCTAATTCACCTTAACTTTCCTAACCCTGCCGCTCCCCGGACATCCACAGTGGAGGTAGAGGCAGCCTGCTGACTACGGTGCCCTGTCTATGATGACCTTGGCGGCGTCCTCTGGAGGGCCGAGACTTGGAGGGCTCTGGCCTGCTTTCAGGGTCCTAATGTGTGGCAGTGGTACCCTCCTCAGCCTGTGGAGCTGGAGCTGCTGAGGTCACAGGAAGAGGGAAGCGGATGTCTGGACACTCGGAGTCAATTGGATGGATGGACCCGGAGTGTGCACCTGCTGATCCCCCTCCCTATGGGTGCCCAGGAGCCCCAGGCTGAATCCTTGAGGGGAAGAGGTGGCTGGATTGAGGTCAAGCTGCCCAGCACCCCTCTTGTGTACACACTGTTGGAGGCCAACTATGGCATCAGCGATGGAGTTGATCCCGCGCAGCAGTGCAGGAGCGAAGTCCTGGTCCAAGGTCTCCACAGTAGCCGCCATCCTACCAGTGTTGACCTCGGTGCATTGGGATGCAGGCGGTATCACCTCAGAGTGAAAGCGGATGGACTCCTCCATCACGCCTTGCAATCTGAGGAGTGCAGCGTGCATCCCTTCCTGATATTCCCGAGCCTGCCTCTGCAGCTCCAGCAACTGTGTCATGACCGAGTGCACTCAGACCCAGCAACGTTCTGGCCTCCAGCAGTCCTCCGAGTGTCAGAAACCTGGGAAGTCCCTGCATCCACCTGCTGTGGATTGGATGGTGCAATGTTCTCACCAAATTGTGATCCTGGGGCTATTATAAAGCTTGGTCCCACCAAAATGTTTGTCTCTGCGCAGGTGGAGGTGTGGGTGAGCGCTGTGACGGGACTTCAGGGAGGGTGCCTCCAGATTCCTCTTCAGAGGTTTCTTCGAGGCTTGATTGCAGGCCCTGGGTCATGAACTCTGTCACTGTTTGGCAGATATGCCTGTGAAAGCAAGGAATTAGTATATGCTAGTGGCCTGTGAAACAGGACACATCACTCAGTATGGTTTTCTGATGAATGATGTACTGCTGGACCCTCACTTGGTAGAGCCCCGCCGACCTCACCATCAGCATAGTACCGGTCCAGATCTTCACCGGCCAGTTAAATAGCTCTGTTTTCAAAGTACGTGAAGGCCTTGATTTCGGGCATTCTGCCACCGGTCTTCGATCTCTCCTTTGTGTGCCAGCTTGTCCTGCATGAATTGATATGGAGAAGGTGTAAGCGGGACACGTGCCAAGCCAGGTGATAAGTATGCCTGGCCTATGTGGGTGGGGATTGGTCCCATGGACGGGATGAGGACAATGACGGTGAGTGTGAGAGTGTGAATGGTGATGTCCCTTGAACCGGCATTGAGTGAGGGCTCTGTGGATGTGTGATGGGTTTGTGATTGTGAGAGTTGAGAGTGATGAGAAGAGTGACTTATCTTGGTGAAACAGAGATCATTCATCCTCTTACAGCATTGGGTGTGACTGTCCTCTTTTGAAGCGCATTGGTGCTGACCACCACTGCCACCGCCTCCTAAGTCAGGTTAGTGCTATTGCTGCTAGAGTGGGGGGTAGAGGACATCCCGGTGGGCCTCCACGACGTCCAAAAGGCGCTTGAGGGACGCATCACTGAACCTGGGGGCTGCAGTCTTTTTCAGTTTCAGAGCCATGTTTTCGGTGCAGCAGCGGTGGTCTGGAAGCACTGAGATTTGTGGCTGGACTTTAAATATGGCACCCTGCGTGATGCAGCGGCTGGTGGTGGCCAGGCAGGCGAATGAGAGCCCGACTGCCATGGAAACGTTGTGTTTCCCGGGAGTGCATAAATAATGTGGTGGGTTTGGGAACGATATGGTGTGAAAACCCACCCATCACAGCCGGTGAATTAAATGTCGTTTTACCTGCCCATTAACGCTCTTAGTGCAAATCTGGGACGATTCTGCCCTTTCCGTTGGGGGTGGGAGACTGATGTCGGAACTGTTTCCAGCTCCTGATTGTGCTCCTGGGGTAGTGGGGGGGCTGGTGGTGTAGCAGATTAAACTCATGATTTTTATAGGGACATTTTAATTGGTTTGGAGTAATGTTTGGCAGCCAATTAGCAGCTGCAGGAACAGAGCCTTGCCAGATGTTAGGGCCTGATTTAAACTCTCCACTGCAGCCATTACTGTGGCTGCTATCCACATATTGAAAGAGCAATCAGCATATTGTCGTTGAGCCCAGGCCTGGACTGCAGTGTCCCATGATGGCACTGGAAAGCTGAAGGCCTGGCACATGGGGTAGAATAGCACCTTGGTTCTAAGACCTTGACTTTGAAGTGATGCTGGAGACCATGAGGGAGAGGAGGAAGGTTTTCTTCCTGGAGGGTGGCAGGAGGTGGCCCCCCATACAGACAAAGCAGGCCTGGTTTGAGATGGGAGCCACTGTCAGTGACAGAAGTGTCAACAGAAGATTCTGGATTCAGTGCTGCAAAAGGTGCAGTGACCTCATATGTTCTGTAAAGGTGAGTGCTACCCCCAACCCACAGGACAGGCCTCTGGTTTGCACTTTCCAGCAGACACAGCATCTGTGGAGCCTGGGGTTGCATGCTGTTCCTGAACACGAGAGGGGTGTGTGCCCAAGACACTTACTCATCCCTCAGAATGGCTCATAGCTATAGTGCTGTTGAGAACAAGTCACCACTGAAACATGCAGGGGCATGTTTCTTGACTCAACCTTCCCACCTCATTCGTGAAAATACAGCCCAACCTTTTTTTGGCCTCTACTGGATTACTTATCAGCTATAGATGGCCTCTGGTTGGTAAAGTTTTTAATTCCAGTAGAGTAAACTGAACATTGTAATTTATAACAGGTAAAGCCAAAATATAGTACAAAGAAACTGCAAAACAATTCAGTTAACCCGTTTCTTACAACAGAGCATAATCTTCTTTTTGTTTCTGTAAACTGTTATTTGATTTTTCACCAAAATACATAATGTGCCTACATTCTCAGCTTGGATAATAGTGGAACCAATATAGTCGCATTAGAAATTGTCCTAGGTTCCTGCTTCCGGTTACTATTAAACCTGTGCTAGGAATGCTTGCAGAAGACAGGATCAGGTTCAGATATCTGCTCCCATGGTGAAATAGCCTGCTGACATGGAATTTCCTGCTTTTACACAATGAGTAGGCAACCAGTTTGGAAATGTGTGTCAGTGTCACGGTTGCCACTTTCAAGCAAGGAGTGAAATAAAGCAGATGGAAAAGCTATCTTTGGGTTTCTTTGTATGGCAGGCAGATAAGCAAAATATATTTAAGAAAACTAAGTGGATGACTCAATTTTTTTCCAATATTGTCTTTGTCAGGGAATTCTTCAGAGTTTCGATTAAACGATCGAGCTATCAGTCGTGTGGAATACACAAATGAGCTTGAGAAAATTGGCATTCTGCTGAAAGGAAGAAACTGTCTGGTGTTTCAGGTACTAAGGAAAAAGTCTGTTTTCTTTCATTTTTATGTTTGCTTGTGGGATTCCAAGAATCTGTCGACATTTGTCAATGGCAGCATAAAATTATTGGAGACAGGAAGGAGACAGTCAAATATGGCATTAAGCTTAAGTTTACATTCGCTCTGTCTATGATGACGTGATAGCCAGTCTGGGTTGCCTGCCTCATAGAAGATGATATTGAATACCTGGTATTCCTTTTTCATTAGTAGTCAAGAATTTGGTGATTAATCCAGAGGAATAATTGATGATCACTAGAGGCTGGACCATTGTTTGCTTTTAAATTGAAGCGGTTGGCTAGCCTTCAGATGACAAAAATATTAAAAAGTCAATGAAAAGTTTTCGTAACAGTATGAAACATTTTTAGTTTTTACATTGTCATAATAATTTCAGAAAAAAATTTCTCATGTTTCATTCCTGCAAAACAAATACCCTCCAGTTAAAGACACCGATGGAATCGTCCCAGATTTGCATTAAGTGCGGTAGCGGGTGGGAAAAGGAACATTTTAGCTGCCGGCCGCAATGACGGCTTTTCAAGCTGTATCATCCCAATCCTGCCTCATTAATCATGCATTCCTGTTTGCCCAACATGCTGTCACCTTCCTCACACCGGGCGCCATATTTAAAGTGCAGCTGTGCGCACACCTCTCAGTGCTTCCAGCTCAGGACTGCTGCATAGAAGACATGGCCCTGAAAGGCAAGAAGACTGCAACCCCCCCGATTCAGTGACGCATCCCTGGAACGCCTTTTGGGCGCAGTGGTGGCCTGCCGCGATGTTCTCTACCCCTGCTCTGGGTGAAGACCAGCAAGCAAGGTCACCAATCTAACATGAGAGCCAGTGGCAATGGTGGTCAGCGCCAATGCCTTGCAAAAGAGGACAACCATCTAGTGGTGCAAGAGGATGAATCGTCTCATCTCATGGTTCCACCAGGGTAATTCACTCTTCTCATCACTCTCAACTCACACTCACAAACCCATCACACATCCACAGGAATCTCACACCTCAAGACATAACACTACTAACTCTTAACACACACACACACACCCTCACATCTCCATCAGGCTCATATTCCTCTTGACCTCACGTCCTCAGCTTGTCCATGGATCCACAAACACACAAACATTCCATGCAGTACCATATGTCCTGTTCACACTTTCTCCATCTATTTTCCTGCAGGAGAAGCCTGCCCACAACAGCAGGGAGAGGTCCTAGACCAGGGGTGGAGTGGTGCACATTAGGCCCCTCACTCACTTTGAGGAGCGTGTCATCGCTCTGACTGTTGAGGACGTGGACCATGCATAGGGCGACGGTGAGGTTGGCGGCAAACACCCAATCCAGGATCCTGCACCTCATCATCCCTCTCTCAACACAACTGTGAGTGCTGTCTCTCCTGCTTTTGACTCTGCCGACATGCAATACTTGTCTCTACTATGATTCACAGGGAGCTCTGCCAAGCGACCGATACCCTCAGCCAGCCAGTCCCTCAGCTCCATCCAGGTCCTCGCCTCCAGCAAGAGGACACCTCCATTGAAGAGCTGGAAACAAGCAGCCTGGAAGATCAGTCACAGTGCTTATCCACACCCTGCACCAGCGCAGAGAATCACACCTCGGTGGGACCTAGATCTACAGCAGGCTCAGAATCAGAATCTGTGCACATACACATGTCCGCAGCAGAAGGACGCAGGTTCAGCAGAGCTCCCTGGCCCTTGGAGGACTGCTGGAGAAGAGGCATCTGTGAGGTCCAGGTCACACGAGCCTCTGGACTCGGCCTTCCAACTATTGTGGAAAGTCAGCAGAGGGTGAGGAACATCATGCAGAGCTGTTGGAAGCCCTCAACAGAGTGGCACAGGAGCCAGAGGAGTGCATCCGCCTGCTCTCTAATGAAGTGGTGCCCACATTTGCCCGTATGGACGTCTCCATGGGAAGGATGGCTGGTGCCATGGAGACCCTGGTCCAGCAGAACTCAGAGATGCGTGCAGATCTGTACTCCATTGCGATAGTCATGGGTGAGTTCCTGCAATGGCACTGCGAGAGGGAAACGGGGCAACTTGACATCCCTCCAGGTGCTCCTTCCCCTCAAGGTGTTAGGCCGGGCCCTCGGGCACCCAAAGGGAGGAGCGGCAGCTGGACACCCCTGGGTCATTCACTGAGGAATTTCAGAGGCTATCTGCTCCCTCAGAGTCGCCTTTGCATGTGACCCCCCCCCCTCAACCTTATCCTCTGTCACCGCAGAGGGAGCAGCTGACCTACAGGAGGACAGCCAAACAATTTGGGGGCACCAAAGCCTTGGTTCTCAGGAGGACCCATGCCCAAGTCATCAGAGACAACAGGGCCAACCATTGCAACCCCTGTTGCAGGTGTCAGGGCAGCACCTATAAGTGTTAGACCTAGAAAAGTTAAGAAATTCGGATCACAATTTGTTTCACAGGTGAACACATTTTGTCACTTTATAATCTGAAAATGAATAATGTGTAATGGTGTCTTTCAGCTTCATTTACAAGCCTCAAGATTCCTCCCCCTGCATTCTCTTCCCCCCACCCTGCCCCACTAGCAGTTCAGCTGCATGTAGCTGCACCGCAAGTGATTCTGGAGGGAGAAGAGTGTGTGTGACAGGGCCTTTCGGAGCCTCATGCAAGCACTTTCCCATGCATGTGGATCCTTACTTCATCACACTCATCTCAATGTCCTGAGCATTTTCAATGCTGCCTACTGGGATCCTCTTCCAGTTGTCCATCTGAGCTTATCTGTTCCTGCCCACCATGAGTCTCCTTTCACTTTTGGATTTAGAAGCATGTTGTGAGTAATTTCCTTGTTTTCCATTATTAATTCCCAGTCTCATCCTCTAAGGGACCAGCAATTGCATTAGCTACTCTCTTCCTTTTTATATACCTGTAGAAGCTCTTGCAGTCTGTTTTTATAGTTCTTCCTAGTTTACTCTCATATTTTAATTTCTCCCTTTTTTAGTTTTAGTTCTTAGTTTTTTTTTGTTGCAAAAATAAAGACTTGCATTATACAGTGCAAGAGTTACAGGATGCAAGAGAAAAGAATTTGACTAACCTCTACAAAACATTGATTAGGCCACAGTTAGATTGCTGTGTGCAGCTTTGGACGCCACACTATAGGGAGGACATTGAAGTCATAGAGAGCAATCAATGTAAATTTACTATGGTTATGCCAGGGATAGGAATTACAGTTACTAGGAAGAGTTTGGAGCAGAGACTAATATAAGATTTAATAAAGATTTTCAAATTATGAAGGAATTAATAGGAAATTGCAATTTTCCCTGGTTGAGAGGTTCTCCATTTATAATTGTCACAAGTGTGAGGAGGGTTTGGAAGGTGTTGAAGTTTCTGCATATAGTATGTTAATGGAGCATGAAATACTTTGCCACAGAAAGTAATTGAGTTGGATACTGTTGCAAATTTAAGAAAAATTTGTATAAATATTTGAAGCAGAGAAAGATGCAGAGCTATGGAAAGGAGGCAGCATAGTGTAATTAGTTTTGGATTGCTCTAACAAAGAACTGACAAAGATACAATGGATCAAATAGCCTCCTATTGTGCTGTGGAAAAGAAACAGTGTTAAGCCTTGATGTCATCAGGTCATAGTTGTAGCTCAGTACTCTCAGTTTATGGGAAAAATGTAATATAAATGAAATAGTGAGTTGAAGACAAACCTAGGTTGGGAAAGTATGCAACAGCAAAATATTTCACGAAAAAACAGCGATTGAAAGCATTTATTTCACTCGTGTTTTGTTGGATATTTATAGCATACACTAATTATCCACAGTCAAGTTTTAACACACCACCTTTACATTATAGGGTGCTGTGGAGAACATAGCAATGAAAAAACCCAAAGAGAGAACACAACTGTTTGAACAAGTTAGCAACTCAGGGGAATTGTCTAATGAATATGACAAGAAGAAGAAAGAAATGATGAATGCAGAAGAAGAAGCTCGGTTCAACTACAACAAAAAGAAAAATGTGGCAGTTGAGCGAAAGCATGCAAAGCATGAGAAGGAAGAGGTAATTGAAAGTTACATGACTGTTTTCCTGTTTAAAAATGAACAGTTTTTGCAGAAATTGAAATTGTAACTTCACGTAGTTCAGAAGTTAATGTTGCATGCATATCAGGAAGCTCCAGGTTCAATTCAGTCAGCTTAGTTAGCTGATCATAGTGAGGGTGATAGTAAAGGCACCACAGGTGACTGAGGCCCTTATGTAAGAGAAG
This sequence comes from Cetorhinus maximus, assembly GCF_964194155.1. Classification (NCBI taxonomy): domain Eukaryota; kingdom Metazoa; phylum Chordata; class Chondrichthyes; order Lamniformes; family Cetorhinidae; genus Cetorhinus; species Cetorhinus maximus. Next base: position 51,124,665 of record NC_135900.1, on the reverse strand, counting down.
TGAAGATTAGCTGGAAAGTACATGAGGTCCCAACAGGTGACAAACTGATCCTCCTCAGAGATTTCATTGCCACAGTCAGGAAGGACACGAATCTCTGGAAGGGTGTGATAGGCATGGAAGAAGAAAGGAAAGCAAACTCCAATGGAGTCCTCCTGCTGACGAGATGTCTAGAACATGACCTTGTCGTAACCAACCCCCTGTTCTGCCAGCAAGACAAGCACAGGACCTCATGGCAGTACCCCATGATCCTCACACTGGCACTTGCTTGACTATGTTATCGTTTGAGCAAGGGACCACAGAGATGTTTACGTCAACCTCGTTAGGTACTGACGATTGCTGGACCGCCTTATCCAACCTACCATCTCCATCAGCTTGGCCCCCAAATATCAGAGGCAACAGCAGTGCCGCTGGAAATTTAACACCAGGGCCTCAAAGATCTCAAAACAGAACCAGAAATACTTGGAAAAACTCAGCAGGTTTGGCAGAGAAGAGCACAGTTGACGTTTCGAGTCCTCATGACCCTTCAACAGAACTAAGTAAAAATAGGAAAGGGGTGAAATATAAGCTGGTTTAAGGGGGGGGGGGGTTGTTGGGACAAGAAGCCAGTGATAACAACCCCCCCCCTTAAACCAGCTTATATTTCACCCCTTTCCTATTTTTACTTAGTTCTCTTGAAGGGTCATGAGGACTCGAAACGTCAACTGTGCTCTTCTCTGCTGATGCTGCCAGACCTGCTGAGTTTTTCCAGGTATTTCTGTTTCTGTTTTTGTTTTGGATTTCCAGCATCCGCAGTTTTTTGTTTTTACCTCAAAGATCTCATCAAGGTGGCTCTTTTCAGTCAGCACCTCACTGCCAACCTCTCAACTACCAATCACCAGGCATTACAGTGTTCCACGTGCCTGGTTGAGACTGAAGTCCATTCTAATAAGTACTTAGTCTCCCTACCAGGAAACATCATGATTGGTTGACAAAAATCAGTTTTGGTTTGACCAAGAGATAAAGGGCCTAATCAAGCGTAAGTGCAGAGCTTTCATTGGCTCGAAACTCCACCATGGCTCAATGTTATGGCACAGCTGATGGTAAATGCTAAGTTATTCAAATCCCAGAGAGAAACCTGAAACAACTGCCACAGCTTGTTTCGCAATTTGTATAAATTTTGAGGTGCATGCCTTGAATTCAGTAGTAATAAGACCACTAAGTCTTACTGCTTTTTACAAAACTAGATTAATCATTTCTAATAAGAGAAATGATTTTAAAGCACATACATATGTCTACAAATTACTACTGTAATTACTTCTAAATCCCCTGCATGATCTGACTCCCAGTAACACTTTCATTAAGGCAACAATAAGACAGACAGATTTTAGAAGATCCAGGCAAATAAACATGATATCCTGACAATCCAATTCAAAGTGAGCCTTCTTAACTTCAGTACATTGTAGACAGCAGCTTGAGGGGTAGATGCTGAAGGTTTTTCACACTTTTAAATCCTAAAATGCCTACCCTTACATAGCCTTCGTTCCTTTATACGTATTTGCCCTTTTGAATGAAAATTCCCATTGTTTCACTATGTCTTTGGACTTTACCTCTTGAAAAATAAAATCCCTTATGGTACCAAGTTTTACCAGTAACCGTTAGGAAAAATAAACATACTGTTTCTTACTTCTCCTGCCTAGGTGTAATATTTCACTCCCTCCCTTTAACCCAAAGTAACCTGGTTTATTTAAAATACAAATGTTCCCTTTACCTCTTTCATTTTAAACGTCCCCCATGTTTACCTATTTAACATTTCAAACCTAGCTCATTTTTTGTTACATCAAAGCCTCGAGGCCAGTGGCCTTTAATCCAATTAAGTCTCTCACTCACACACACACACACACAAATATCATGGCTTTACAATAAATTCCAATAACATAAGAATTATTATCTCTTCCTTACACTCAAGAGAAAAGCAGCAGTGCTACAGGCTGTTGAATGCAGTGGTACAGCATAAAACAGACAACATAAAGTACAAACGATGAGTAGAAAGCGCATGAAAGATCGAACAACTCGCAGACACCAATGACGTATGGTTTCTTCAGCACTTCAAGATGATCTGTGGCCCAAGCACTCAAAGATCCACCCTGCCAAGAGTCAAGCATAGAGGGAACCTCATCAAGAACAGGGAGGCAGTCACTGCTCACTGGAGAGAACATTTTAAAGAACTCCTCAACTGAGACTCTATCTTCGATTTGAACATCCTTAACTCCATTCCTCAGTACCTTGTCCGGCTTGGCCTCAGTGCTACCCTGGTACGGAGCAATGTTGAAAAAGCCCTTTGACAGCTGAAAAACAACAAAGCCCTTGGAGCAGATGGAATTCCTGCTGAAATTCTGAAACTCGGCAGAGATATGTTACTAGTACAGCTGGACACCCTCATTTCCTTCATCTGGAAAGAAGCGTGTATGCTGGGGAATCTCAGGGACATTGTGATCATGGCTATATTTGAGAAGGGAGACAAGTCCAATTGCAGTAACTACAGAGCAGCCTCCCTGCTCACTGTCATAGAGAAGATCATTGCAAGAAGCCTCCTCAGACTGCTTCATCCCAGTATCCGAGGAACTCCTACTTCTAGAATCGCAGTATGAATTTCTCCCATTGAGTGGCACCAAAGACATGATTTTCACTGCACTGCGCAGCAAGTTCAAGAAAAGTGAAAGGAACAGCAATTTGTCATGAAATCCTTTTTTTTATTTCTGTGCATTTTGTGATCAAGCACCTCTGGAGATTGTAACATTCAGGGCACAGGATGTTCCAATACTTGTTACATCTGATCCTACCTCATAACGAGGCAGGACCCTTTTGAAGTGTTTTGATAGGTCACCCAGATCAGTTCAAGGTCAAGTCAGCTTTAGTCAGTGAGGGGAGTCCCGGGACAGCGAACGGAGTGATCCCAGAGAGGGAACCCAAGGAGAGGTTCCAGAGAGAGAGAGAACCAGGAAAGGAGCCACTGGGAGGGGACCACCTGTAGCAACCATCAGGGAGAGGAGGTAAGAAAGAGGCTTCAAGCAGTAAAAGTGCTGCGGTTGGCAGGCTGCAAGTAGTGAGAGTTTGGGAGAAGCTCTGGGAGTTGAAAAGACAGCAGAAAGTTGGTAACTCTGTGTTGCAGGTTGTTGGGGCAAAGGTAACCCTTTAGAGCAGTAGTTTATTGCTTGGCATGGCTGAAGAGCTGAAGTTTTGCCTGTTAGTTGGTGCTAGAATGCATACATGGGAATCCAGGGGAATGGAGTCTTGGGAGACAAGATTGAAACCCTGTGAGGTGAACAGTCATTGAGGCAGTCAAGTCAGAGTGACTTTTGGAGGGAGTTCTGAGGGTAGATCTTCAGAAGGGAAGAGGGAAGATTTTGCAATCCCTCATAAGGGAGACAGAGTTTCAATGAGATTGGTTGATTCAGTGTTTACTGATGGCCAGGTGGGTTGCTGAGAAATCCATGGGATCTGTCTTGGTCGTATCTGTCGTTTATTGTGCAGCATAGGGTGTTCGATCACAGTTTGCCTGCTAATTCACATGAACCTCATGTTGACTATGAATGTTAGAGTATAAGATAGATATAATAAATAGTTTTACTTTTCTGACTGTGTATAGTAAAGTTTATTTTGTTTGTTCAGACACTGTGGAATCTTGTGGCTTTATTCTCTCAGTAAGTACTTTGGATCTCAAACTTTGTTTCAAACAAAAAAGTTATTGGTCCCTAAATGGATCATACCAAAAACTTGGGGGTCTGGTCCAGGATCATAACAAACTACTGTACATGACCTTTTTCAACATCACAGAAGCCTTTAACTCTGTCAACCATAAAGGCTTATGGGGGTCAAAAACAGAAAATGCTGGAAAAACTCAGCAGTTCTGACAGCACCTGTGGAGAGAGAAACAGAGTTGACATTTCGAGTCCGTATTACCCTTCTTCAGAGCTGGTGAAGGCTCTGAAGAAGGGTCATATGGACTCAAAACGTCAACTCAGTTTCCCTCTCCACAGATGCTGTCAGACCTGCTGAGTTTTTCTAGCATTTTCTGTTTTTGTTTCAGATTTCCAGCATCCACAGTATTTTGCTTTTATCTTAAGGCTTATGGGGGATCCTTCTCAAATTTGGTTGCCCTCAGAAATTTGTCAGCATGCTCTGCCTATTCCACTGACATGTGTGCCGTGATCCTCACCAACAGAATCAGCACAAACCCTAACTCAGTGAAAACTGTAGTCTGACAAGTCTGTGTTGTTGCATCAACCCTCTTCTCCAGTTTCCTCATTGCAATACAGTACCTATAACAAATTACCTACAGGCGTGGAGATAACCTACAGAACAGATGGGAAACTGTTCAACCTATGCTGTCTTCATTCCAAAACCAGAGGCACTCCAACCTCAGACATAGAACTTCAGTATACAGATGATGCTAGCGTATATGCTCACTTGAACTGAGCTCCAAGTCATTGTTGACTCCTTCTCTGAATCATATGAGAAAAATGTGTTAGCTGACTGAGGAACAGTGTACTTGAGGAACAGGGTCCCAAACCTCAGACTAAGGTCATGGTTTCACAGGCAGCAGTGATCATTGTGGCCCTGTGTGTATCAGAGACTTGGATGACCTGCAGCAGCCCCTCAAAGCACTAGAGAAGAACCACCAGCAACGCCTTTGCAAGATCCTCCAAATCTGGTAGCAAGAAAAGCAGTCCAACAGCAACATTCGCTCCCAGGCCAACTTGCCCAGCATTGAGGCGCTAATCACTCAAACCCAGCTCCGCTGGGTTGGGACATGTCACTCATATACCTGGCAGCACATTTCCAAAGCAACTCTTCTATTCAGAACTCAGTCATGGCAGGAGACTCCCAGGAATACAGCAGAAACGCAATAGGGATATCCTCAAAGCATCCCTGAAGATCTTAAACACACCTGCCAACTCATGGGACACTGTGGCTTCTGACCAACCAAAATGAGGAAGGCTCATTCAGGATTGAACACATTGAGAGACTTTGTCAAGAATATGCAGAGGCAAAGTCAAGGTGTCGGAGGGAGTGCACAAACCTCCAAAAACTCATCTACCCAACCCTTTAAGCACCACCTGCCCTGCATGTGGCAGAGTCTCTGCATTGGACTTATCAACCGTTTCAGAACCCATCAAATTGGAGTGGAAACAAGTCATCCTTGACCCTGAGGGACTGCCTAAGAAGAAGGAGAAGACAATGCTTTCATGCATATTCTTGATGAAGATTTACTGTTTGCAGTGGGAGAAAATCATCTGGCGCCTTAGCCAAGGATGGTACAAGGCACAGAGAATTAGAAATAATAATTTTGGATTGTGGTTGGAAAATAATACTGGAAGTTAAAAAAATTATTTTCAATTATGCAAAACTACCTCAGCTGTTGTTGAACAATGTCATTGAGTTCCTGGGTTTAATTGCTATTTTAGCTCCCTACTGGGTCACGTGTGCTATGGGCATTCCACTCAGAAAAACCTTGTGGAACAGAAGTGGCCTGAGAAAATAAATGCTGAAATTATTTTTGTTGGGCCAGGAGTGTTCCTCAGGCTCCAGAAGAGTAATGTGGGTCCTTACCACCCTAGGCTCCACCTACTCCAAAATTGCATCTGACCCATCCTCAATCTCAGACCTACCTTTTCTCGAACAGGTCAACTTCAGGGTCATCAAATATTATGTTGGCCCAGAGCCAGCAAATAGCATCAGGATACTGGTTTGGCGCTAACTGCTGCATATGTTAATGAGACCCAGCTCTCAAATGGCCTCCTGCTGTCACCATTGGTCTGCCGGCTGGTATACACTGCTGGGCAGATGCTAGATTGTTGAAATTTGCTCCTTTCTTATGTTTGATGTCTAAGCAAATACATGATACCACATTACATTAAAATGTTTTGCTCTATTTTGGTAGATGTTTCGCCACTTGCAAATATGTTTGGAGCAGAGTGATAATATCTGATGATCATTACATTTTATTTTTAATATTTTAATAATGAGTACTTACCATCATGCTAAATATTGCATTTTTCTTATGATTTGAATACTTAGGCAGATCGTTACCAAATGCTGATAGAAGAGCTGAAAGCAAGCAGGACTCAGTTGCATCTCTTCCTTTTGTATTATAATGAGAAGTTTATAGAAAATTTTAGCAATGATCTACAAGCAAATAATAAAGCTATAAATAGTGAGCAAGTAAGACAGGCCACAGCAGAGGAAGAAGTGAGAGTCAAGAAAAAGGAGTTGGGTAAACTTAACCGAGAGCTGCAGCAAATAGAGAAGGAGATAAAGTAAGTTGCCGTTGTACCTTAATACACTCAGAATATACTTTTGATTATTGAGCCCTAATCATATTTACTGCTTGGATTTTACAGAAAATATGCTCCTGAGATGGCAGGTCTGTTTTAAATGTGATAACTGACATTGGACCATGTGACTTCTACAAAGGTTATTGGATTTACCTTCTATGGGTTAGATCACCTGCAAAATGACACACTTTGTGGTTTTGTGGCAACAGCTGTTGTGTGAAAAGTTTCAAAAATCCAGAGGCCACTTATCAATAGGTGAAGAGGAGAACCTGGGTGAGGGGGGATTCTCTCTATCTCTCTCCCTAGACCCCATAAACAGTCTCCATCTTTTTCCCAAGCCCCCGTTCATCAGTCTCCCTCTTACTCCAAGTCCTCACTCTCCTCACCCCCCAGCTCCAGAACCTTCTACATTTCAGGCCTCTCACTCCCACCCTTCTGACCAACTGTTCCCAACTTTTGTGGAATGGGGAGTTCTTTATTCAACATACAAACTTTTAGAGAAACCCCTCTATCCCAGAGCTGTGCAAGCTGGATAAAGAGAGCTCCATTCCAAAAAAGCTAATTTTATCAGCCACTACACCTTGTGCTTATCTGCATGTCCCTTGTTTCAAGTTACAAATGGATTTGGTTCATTGATAGCTGCTTGTAATTAGCAAGTGTCCATGGTTCCAGGTTGCAGTTTACATCTGTTACAATATAAGTTATTTGGGACCGTCAATAAATGTCCATTTTTTGGGGATGTCTGTTTGATTATTGCTGAAAAAAGGCATTTCAAAGCTTTCATCTTGCACTCCTCAGGACAATTCACAAGAATACGAAATGTAAGAGAACAGCAATTTATACTGTATGAAAAGAGTGTGCTGATTGGTTGGCAAGTGAACTCTGGTAGAGGTGTTGCCATGGAGAATGCACAGGCTGATGGTGACTGACAGTTAACTGCAAAGCAATGTTTGAAATTTCAACCAGACAGCTTGACCCTGATTGGTCAAGACATTTTCCTGAGGAATGAAGCAGCAAATAGCTGTCACTTATTTTGTTTAGCTGAAACAGGTGCAATGTGTGTACGTGTTCTTTCTGTTTGCAAGGAACAGGGCCCTGTGTATTAATATATGTAGCTTCCAGTATACGCAAATGCGCCACACTGCAAGCCCAACTGGCAACCTTAAATTGGTGATTCTTAGCAAATGTTGTCCAGTCGCAGAATCACATTTAATGTTGGACACCATGTTTTGCGTTTTGCAAGCACAGGCTGGTTGGGTACAGTCTGTACCTTGCCTGTTGCGAACAGCAGAAGGGACATGCTGTTTTGATACGATCCGCCAGTCTTTGGGACGTAAGGATCTACCTATCATCACACTGGCATGGAAATTCATATACCACATTACATCTGATAGGCAGATGTATTTTTGTCTTGATGACAGCATCCTGTTAGTGGGGAATACCACTTGTGTTGCTACTGCATAGGAGCAGCGTGAAACAGCTAACTTTACCTGTTGCTCAATTTTTTGAGATACCTTGCCCTTCCAAGGTAATCTGGGCACTTTTCAGTGTGAAAAGTGATAGCCTTAGACCTGTTCATGAGTTTGCGCGATATACAGCACGAAATGATCCAATCAGGATAGCCTTTAACCTGCAGGATGTCTTTGATGCATTCTATTTCGGAATCAAGCTTGCATGATGAGCAAATGGTTCGGGCCTTATTTACGAGGGTGCCAATAAGGCCAATCTTATAGCGCATAGAACTGTAAGAATACCCTTACGCCCTCATCTCAATGAATTTCGGGCTCGGCACCATGCTGAACTCTTCTTCCGCCGCCGTCGTCTCTGTGCTCACTTCTTTGGGCAGGAGTCCTCTCCCCGTTCAACAGATCCTTTTACCCACCTCCAATATTCTCCCTCCACCTGGACCCCTCCCTCTGGATTCTTACCTTCTCTTGATCTTTTCATTGAGAACTGTCGGCGTGACATTAGTCATCTCAATTTCTCTGCTCCTCTCACCCATTTTAACCTGTCTCTCTCTGAACTTACTGCACTCCGTTCTCTCAGGTCCAACCCTAACATTGTCATCAAACCCGCTGACAAGGATGGTGCTGTTGTTGTCTGGTGCACTGACCTCTACCACGCGGAGGCTGAGCGTCAACTTGCAGACACTTCCTCCTACCTCTTCCTGGACCATGACCCCACCACTGAACATCAAGCCGTTGTTTCCAGGACTGTCACTGACCCCATCTCCTCTGGAGATCTTCCACAGCTTCCAACCTGATAGTCGCCCAACCTCGGACGGCCCACTTCTACCTCCTACCCAAAATCCACAAACAGAACTGTCCCGGCAGACCGATCGTGTCAGCCTGTTCCTGCCCCACGGAACTCAGTTCTCGTTATCTTGACTCCCTTTTCTCTCCCCTTGTCCAGTCCCTTCCCACCTACATCCGTGATTCCTCTGACACCTTATGTCACATCAACAATTTCCAGTTCCCTGGCCCAAACCGCCTCCTCTTCACCATGGACGTCCAATCCCTCTACACCTCCATCCCCCACCAGGATGGTCTGAGGACTCTCAGCTTCTTCCTCGAACAGAGGCCCAAACAATCCCCATCCACCTCTACTCTCCTCCGTCTGGCTGAACTTGTTCTCACACTGAACAATTTCTCCTTTAACTCCTCTCACTTCCTCCAAATAAAAGGTGTGGCTATGGGTACCTGCATGGGCCCCAGCTATGCCTGCCTCTTTTTGGGGTATGTGGAACATTCCTTGTTCCAGTCCTACTCCAGCCCCCTCCCACAACTCTTTCTCCAGTACATCGATGATTACTTCGGTGCTGCATGCTCTCGTCGGGACCTGGAAAAATTTATTAATTTTGCTTCCAGTCTCCACCCCTCCATCATTTCCACATGGTCCATCTCTGACACTTCCCTTCCCTTCCCTTCCTTGACCTCTCTGTCTCAATTTCTGATGATAGACTGTCCACCAATATCCATTACAAGCCTACCGACTCCCACAGCTACCTCGACTACAGCTCCTCACACCCCGCTTCCTGTAAGGACTCCATCCCATTCTCTCAGTTCCTTCGCCTCCGTCGCATCTGTTCTGATGATGCTACCTTCAAAAACAGTTCCTCTGACATGTCCTCCTTCTTCCTTAACCGAGGTTTTCCACCCACAGTCGTTGACGGCCCTCAACCGTGTCCGGCCCATCTCCCGCACATCCACCCTCACGCCTTCTCCTCCCTCCCAGAAACATGATAGGGTCCCCCTTGTCCTCACTTATCACCCCACCAGCCTCCGCATTCAAAGGATCATCCTCCGCCATTTCTGCCAACTCCAGCATGATGCCACCACCAAACACATCTTCCCTTCACACACACCCCCCCCCCCCCCCCCGGCGGCATTCCATAGGGATCGTTCCCTCCGCGACATCCTGGTCCACTCCTCCATCACCCCCTACTCCTCAACTCCCACCTACGGCACCTCCCCATGCATACGCAAAATATGCAACACCTGCCCCTTCACTTCCTCTCTCCTCACCGTCCAAGGGCCCAAACACTCCTTTCAAGTGAAGCAGCATTTCACTTGCATTTCCCCCAACTTAGTCTACTGCATTTGTTGCTCCCAATGCGGTCTCCTCTACATCGGAGAGACCAAACGCAAACTGGGCGACCACTTTGCAGAACACCTTTGGTCTGTCCCCAAGAATGACCCAGACCTCCCTGTCGCTTGCCATTTTAACAGTCCACCCTGCTCTCTTGCCCACATGTCTGTCCTTGGCTTGCTGCATTGTTCCAGTGAAGCTCAATGCAAACTGGAGGAACAGCACCTCATCTTCCGACTAGGCACTTTACAGCCTTCCGGACGGAATATTGAATTCAACAACTTTAGATCTTGAACTCCCTCCTCCATCCCCACCCCCTTTCCGTTTCTTCCCCCTCCCTTTTGCTTTTTCCAATAATTTATATAGATTTTTCTTTTCTCACCTATTTCCATTATTTTTAAATGCCCTTTTAGTCTTATTTCACCCCACCGCCACTAGAGCTATCTGTATCTTGTATGTCCTGCCATCCATTCTTAATTAGCACATTCTTTTAGATAATATCACCACCTTCAACACCTCTTTGTTCTTTTGTCTGTGACATCTTTTGATTAACTGCTCCTATCACTGCTTGCTTGTTCCTACAACCACCCCCCCCCCACTTCTCTGCCCCCACCCCCCCACCTTAAACCAGCTTATATTTCACCCCTCCCCTATTTTTACTTAGTTCTGTTGAAGGGTCATGAGGACTCGAAACGTCAACTGTGTTCTTCGCCGATGCTGCCAGACCTGCTGAGTTTTACCAGGTATTTCTGTTTTTGTAAGAATCCCAATGTGTATATTGAGCAGTGAAGGTCGACTTGCAGTAGACCATGTTAGAGAATCCGCTGGCAGATTTCTCAACTAGTACGTGAAAGAAAGGGAGTTCATTTGACTGCTTCATTTCAAAGGTGAAAACTAAGTGACAGCCATTCGCTGGTTCATTCCCCAGGGCAATGCCTTGATCAATCAGAATCAAGCTGCATGGCTGAAATTTCAAACAATACTGAGCAGTTAACTGCCAGTCACAATCAACTGGTGCATTCTCCATAGCACATCTCTGCCAATCAGAGTCCACTTGCCAACCAATCAGCATTCTCTTCTCATACAGTATGAGTTGTTGTTCTCTTTACATTTGGCATTCTTGCGACTTGTCCTGATGAGTGCAAAACGAAAAACTTCGACCAAAAATGTCTTTTTTTCAGCAATACTCAAGTTTTGTACTACCAAACGACTATTTGGATGTCTATTTGTTCACATTTCACTGTTTGTCCCCCATGTCAGTGCCACACTGATTGGAGGTCGTTCTTTTCAGTGCATGCTAACTAGAAAAGTTTCAAAACAGAAATATTGTTATTTACTTTGTCATGATAATATAGTCTTGGCATTCTTAGTTGTAGCAAACTGCTTGTGATGAGTTTCCAACTTTTTTCTTTTTTCAATTCCTTCTTTCTCATTCCTCAAAAATGAGATCATATTTGGCAGCACTTAATCGGGAGGCTTGGGGAAAACGGAGTGTCTGGGATACATCAGGATGCATTTCTAGTGAACAGAACAGGGAGCAATGAATGCTTTTTGGTGCACAGGTCACCATTTTTAAGAAGGAGAAATTATGCTCAGATGCTGAGCCAGTGACACAGAGTACCATCACTGGTACTGAGGGGCTTGCATGTATGAGCAGTAAGTGATAGGACCATTGAGAGGAATGTGAGGTTGCTGACAGCAGAGGTTGGCAGAGGAAACCCTGATGAATGAATGAACCCCAGGGAGTTGAGATGGGAGTAGGCTACTTGACATTAGTGAGGGCAGCAAGGAGGACCTTCAGAAGGTGCTTCCCTCTGATCAAGAGGAGGCCAGAGGAGCACCATGAGGTGAAGAAGGTGCTACTGAATAAAGGGTGTACCTCCCAAGAGCCAGCTACCTGCAAATGACAGAGGGTATCGGACATTTGTGCTCTGGTCCAAAGTGACCTGATGCCTCCATGTCCCCGTAGCAGTCCCCTATCTGCAGCCGTCAAGGTCACTGTCACCTTTAATTTCTATGCTTACAAATTCCAAGATCAGCTGCGGACCTGGGTGGCATCTTGCAGTCAACAGCTCATGCTATCAGGCATGTCACAGATGCCTGATTCTGGAGGTTGGGGGGATACATTCATTTAGAGACAGATGGGCCAGCGTAGCCACAGAGGACTTTGGAGTTTGCCTCTATTGATGAATTCACTCAGATCCATGGGGGTCATCCATTGTACCCACATAACTATCAAGGCACCGGCAGACCAATCAACCAGATTCCTGAACAGAAACAGCTTCCGCTCACTGGCTAGTCATATAGACTCGTTAACTGTATTCCTCTCTGCAGATGCTGTCAGACCTGCTGAGTTTTTCCAGCTATTTTTATTTTTGTTCCACCCACTGACTGTTCAGGTGGTCTGTGACCACAGGAGTCACATCTTACTGGTGTGCAGTCTGTTCCTTTGTCCTTCGAGAATTCCAAATTTCACATCTTTCCAGGCCAACATTCAGACTCCATGGATGGCTGCTGGGCATAAGGGTTATCCCCAGAGAAAGTAACTCCTGGCACCCGTCGAGTACCCAGACACAGATGGAGAGAGGTGCTACAACCAAAGCCACCTGCTGACATGAACCTGCATTGATGAAACCATTGGCATCTTGAAGATGCGCTTCCGTTGCCTTAACCACTAGGGTAGTGCACTCCTGTATGAGCCAGCCAAGGTGTCTCATATTGTGTTTGTCTGCTGTGCATTGCACAACCTGTGTATACAAAGAGGCCTGGAACTGGATGAAGTGGAGGACCTGGAACGTCACTGTCTTGGAGGAGAACTAGGAGGAGGAGGATGAGTATGATATAGAAGAGCCCAGTGCCCAAACCTTGGAGGAAGGCCACTAAGGCTGTCCCAGGTCTCAAGGCGATCAGCAGGCTGACGTGGCGGCAAGGGCCACTCTAATTCAGCAACATTTCACAATGGCTCTCAGCCGTTATGACAGATGACTCTGTAACTCACTTTCCATCAGAGAGAGAAATCATCCAGCAAGCGCACACATCCAAAGAATCTCACTGCCACTCAAAAACATTGAGAATGGGGTCTCCACCGCCATCAAGGCCCCCCTCCCCACCCCCACCGGTTCCTACAGTCGTCTCCTCCAAAGGCTGGTGTGCCTGCACCCTTGCAGGGGTAGCCTCTGTCACAGGGCCTTGTGACATGGATGGTTCACAAGTCGGAGGGATCAAGGAGGCAAGGGATGATATCAATGGCCCCAGAGGAGTGGCCCTCTCATTAGCCTTTTCAACAGCCTCAGCCCTTGCATGGCGCCCTTGCATACTGGTCCAGGCCACTGCCTGGGACACTGATATCCATGCCAAGCATCTCTGTGCCATCAGTGACACTGAGCGTTCAATGTTACAGAGACTCTCACTCTTTCTGTGCATATCAGCACGCTACTTCTTTATCCAGAGTGCTGCTGCACATGACTCTCCAAGAGGTTGGCCACTCTCTCACTAGAGGAGCATATGCGGTCAAAAACCTGAGTCATAATGGAGCACATGGACTCTTCCATTGTCTGCCCATGACTCTGCAATGCCTCAGGGATCTCCGACATGCAGGAATTCATTTGCCTTTGATGCCCCAGAAAAACTCTCCTTGGTTGTGACATCTGAGGCTCAGCAGTGGCACGTGGCTGGATTTGTCCTCTGTCCTTTGAGGGAGACTGCGCACAGCTGACTCTGCCTCACTCTCCTCCTCCTCGTTCATAATGTGCTCTTTGTTCTAATCTTGATTGAGTCCTGACCGAGTGTGTGTCTGCACTGGTGGAAGGTGTGGAGAAATGGTATGTCGGTGTTGGCTCTGGAACATCTCTCTGCCGAGGAGGCTTGCAACGACTGGGCTGGGACACTCTGCTCCTTCTCCACAGCTAGCTCTGTGGAAAACACAAGGAAGTGGTGATGAGAACTTGGCCTACTCAGCCTGTGCCTCAGCACAACCAATCCTATTGATAACAGTGGTTGTATAGCCACAGCATGCATTGAGCAGGAGTGACCTCCATGCCCTTCACCTGAAGATAAAGCTATCCAATGTCTGCATTTCACAGCCTGATGCGATGGCACCCTTGCTATTTCCCACTGCATCTCCTCCATCGGTGTCTGAGTGCGGAGGTCTAGCATGTCATCACTTATCTGAGACATTTCCCTGGTGTTATGGCTCTCTCCTCCTGGATGAGGGGAGAAGTATTTATGAGTAGGCTGCCCTCCCTTACCCCTTCCAGAGTGACATTCCCATGATGTGTTGTGCTCCTCAGTGATGCCCCCTGCTCTATTGTGTTCATATGGTAGGGTTGCTGACTCCTCAGTGATGCAGCTGGCCACTTGATCTGACAAAGTTAAGGATAACTATGGACATTCAGAATTAGAGACCTGTCGTCTGGGTTTCATAAACCTTTCAAGACTTTATCAGCTCATTAAATCTCTTTCTTCACTGGCCCCATGTCCTTCTGGTCACTCCTATGCTGCTGACCTCCGTTTGCCACCTCCATGCAGACTTCCCTTTGTGTATCTGGACGCATTTCTGCCAGACGCGGAAACAAGATATCTCTCCTGTATGCCACTATATCAGTTAGAGCCTCAAGGGAGGTGCCTGAAAACCTTGGTGCTGCCTGTGCCAGCTCTGGCTCTTTTGAGGCCCCTGCTGCTTCATTGTATATGAATGACAAGCCCAGTCTTGGCTGCCGCTCACCTTTTCAAAGGGTCCTGGGTAACTATGTCCTGCCTCCAAGCTGTCCCCAGTGCTGCAAAATGAGTGCCAAACTCGCACCAGCCTGTAGATTCTCCTTGTCTTCCAAACACATCAGAAAACTAGGCCCTCCGAAGATTAAACAATTGTATTATGAATTACGGGAATCTGACTTCCAGCTGAAAGAAACTAAAAGAAAATTAGGAAAAGTTTTTTAAAGATTGATATCCTGATTCAGTAAATTATTCTGTGCCTTTTGAATCAGCTATTGGTGTAACTGATTATTGCAGAATGGTGACCCCATTTCGTGCCTTTTAAACTGATATTCTGAACACTGGAAAATAATACATTGAGCATTGCTGCTACCAAATGAATATTACAATGAAGCGACCACATGTTTTTAGAAAGCCTGTCATATGTCACTGATTGCCAACTCTTGAAAACCATACAGCAGTGTACAGTGGAACTCCTGCTCATTTCCACTATTAGCCACCGGATTTACACTGCTAAAATGGGCTGCTTACAGCAGAAAATCTAGGATTGCATCTCTTACCCACCCCAGATGGTCATTTATGTCTTCTGTATTTCATTCAGCTTTCACTTCATTGCTCTGACTATTTAAGATCCAACTTTCTCATTTGAAGCTATTTTTTGCTTTCTCATCTTGGGTTAAAAGTAAAATCTACTGGTTATAAATAGCATATGACAATCCCGATTTAAACTTTGTGATGGGAGTTGTACGGGTGTGGACTAGGCATACAGACAGCCATTAGGCTTGGGGGTTTTTAAACTAATAGGCAGCATCTACATAGATATAGCCAGTCTCCTGTTGATCACAGTTGGAAGCTGTCGCTGGGTGGTGGTAACGGAATTTCAGATAGTAGGAGGCCTTCACTGGGGACCCTGAAGGATCTGCGCATGTCACTTGGGTGAGTGGTTAAGAAGGGGCGCGGGAGGCTTTCATGGTTAAGGTTAGGGGAGGGATGGATAGGGCATGGGAGGCCTAAGGTTTCTTTATGTGGCCCAGAGGAGCAGTCCCACAAAGAAACAGTTTTTTAAGAAAAATTAATTTCCCTTTTTGGGCCTCTTCAGGGTCCACCTCCTTTTGCTGCCAGAATGGCTGAGAGGGGAAATCATAATGCCTTCCCCTTGCAGACCTCTGGTTAAAATTGCAGATGGACCTTGATGATGTCCTTGAGTTTGATCTGCATATTCGAAGAAGAACTCTGCTACCTTTTGGTGGGTGTCCTTCACTGACTCAGAAGAGCAATTTAAGACCACAATCCTTAGTTGGGCAGCAGGATCAGTGTGCGTAAGCCACATGGACTAGTTTCCACTAGTCAGGGAAAATTGGCTCTCATATCATACGTTGCACTATATGAAAGTTATTCCATGAGAATTCATAATTTATGGAGCCTTATGTGTCTGGCTAAACTTTAATTTGCTGTGTGGATTCCTCTATATCAGGATTAGGCAGGTGTGTTTTCGAGCCTTCCATTGCACTGACTCTGCAACACCATATCACCAATTAAAATGCATCTTATTTTGGCCATGAAATTATTGAATTTTATTTAGTTTTATTATCACATTACCAGAGTTCATGACTCTAATTTGAATGAGAAGCGACCCAACTACATCAAAGCCAAGGAGAACACAAGGCACTATGTGAAGAAGGTGGAAACAGCTAGAAAATCTCTTAGGAGCAGTGAAAAACAATACACCCTTCACCAACAGGCAGTGAAGGAACTGGAATTGGAGCTTGAAGATGTGAATAAAGTTTGGAAAGGGCTTGAGGAAAAGGCACAAGCAGAACTCAGTAGCAGAGGTCATAGCATGGAACTCGAGGAAAGCCAGGTAAGCAAAAAAATGTCACTTGCCGAAAACTTTTTTTGTTCTTCTTTACATTTTATGTTATCTGTACCATTACCTTGACTTCTCCCATTAGACAGAATGACCCTAACATTCTGGAGGCTTACAGTACCAGTAATTTTGTCTCGATTGCCTCTGTTGATGGCACTGGCAAACTATCTGGGGTCAAGGAGAGGCTGGAGTTGATCCAACAGCACTGCATCTTGGGCACCTGTCTGTCCCAACATGCTGAAAAATCTACTGCGTGTCCTGGGGGCTGCCTGCAAAAGGATGGCACACATATAAAAGAAAAGTACTTCCCAGGAGTCCAGGTCAAAATCCTAGCCTGGTTCCCTAGGGTACTGTCCACAAGTTATATATAGCAGGCACACTAACACAGAAACTACTAAATAAGAGGTTTGAAATATGGAAACTCCTAATATCAGAGGTTTCTAGTTTTGATGCTGCTGACTTTGCAAGGGAAAATGGGTTTTACAAGGCACAAATCAAGAGTTTGATGAAATACCCCCCATATGCCCGGAAGAGTGCAACTCCAGTAACTTTCAAGAAACTTGACATCATCCAGGACAAAGCAGCCGGCTTGATCGGCACTCCACCCACCCCTTAATTATTCACTCCCTCAAAACCCATTGCACATTAGTAGCAATGTGTACCAACTACAAGATGCACTGCAGCAACTCACCAATCCTCCTTCAACAACACCTTCCAAACCCGTGATCTCTACCACCTAGAAGGACAAGGGCAGCAGGCATATGGGAACAAAACCTGCAAGTTCCCCTCCAAACCACACAGCATGATGCCTTGGAGCTATATTGCCATTCCTTCACCACCACCTTCTCAAGGGCAGTTAGGGTAACAGTAATAACTGTTGGTGCCAATGTCACCCACATCCCATGAACAAATATATATATAAAAAAGCAAGCCCCAATGGCCTAGTATCCTGCACTTGAATCACATTCCTACCAGAATGTGGTTGCTGTGTGCCAGAAGAGACAAGGATAAGAATATAATGCAGGAGTAGACGTAAAGGTCACTCGAGCCTGCTCCACTTTGTAGTCATGGTTGATCACCTGCCTTAACTTCACTTTCCAGTCCACTCCCCATATCCATTGATTCCCTGAGAGACCAAAAGATCCGCCTATGTCCTCACATATATTTGATAATGGAGCATCCACAACCCTTTGAGTGAAGATGTTTTTCCCCATCTCAGTCCTAAATGATTGACCCTCTTCTTTCCTCCGTGACTGAAGGTGGGCGAAGGTGATGTTTTTGTCATTGTTCGTTTGTTTGTAAACAATATAGCTCAAAAGCTAATGGACGAACTTCAGTGAAACACACGGTTTAGCCCAAAGAAGAACTGATTAGTTTTTGATGAAGATGCGAATCCGAATCCTGGAATTTTTTAAAGGATCTCTTAACATTGGGAGTAAGGGCGAATTGACTTCTTTTAGAATGTTGAGGATTGTTTTATTTAGAACGTTACGGATTGTCTCAGCTGATGTGCGATTTATTACTGCTGTCATACTTTTTTTACTCATTCCTGGGATATGGGCTTCGCTGGCTGGGCCAGCATTTTTTGCCCATCCCTAGTTGCCCTTGAGAAGGTCGTGGTGAGCTGTCTTCTTGAACTGCTGCAGTCCATGTGATGTAGGTACACCCACAGTGCTGTTAGGGAGGGAGTTCCAGGGTTTTGACCCAGTGACAGTGAAGGAATGGTGATATGCTTCCAAGTCAGGATGGTGAGTGACTTGGAGGGGAACTCCCAGGTGGTGGTGTTCCCAGGTGGTGGCGCTGCCCTTGTCCTTCTAGATGGTAGTGGTCGTGGGTTTGGAAGGTGCTGTCAGAGGAGCGGTGCATCTTGTAGATGGTACACACTGCTGCTACTTTTCTTCAGTGGTCGAGGGAGTGAACGGTTGTGGATGTGGTGCCAATCAAGTGGGCTGCTTGTCCTGGATGGTGTCAAGCTTCTTGAGTGTTGTTGGAGCTTCACTCATCCAGGCAAGTGGGGAGTATTGCATCACACTCTTGACTTGTGCCTTGTCGATGGTGGACAAGTTTCGGGGAGGCAGGAGGTGCGTTACTCGTCGCAGGATTCCTAGCCTTTGACCTGCTCTTGTAGCCACAGTATTTGAAAGGCCAGTCCAGTTCAGTTTCTGGTTAGTGGTAACCCCCAGGATGTTGACAGTGGGTGATTCAGTGATGGTAATGCCATTGAACATTGTGGGGCAATAGTTGGATTCTCTCTTGTTGGAGATGGTCATTGCCTGACATTTGTGTGGCACGAATGTTATTTGGCACTTGTCAGCCCAAGCCTGGATATTGTCCAGGTCTTGCTGCATTTGGACATAGACTGCTTCAGTATCTGAGGAGTTGCGAATGGTGCTGAACATTGTGCAATCATCAGCGAACATCCCCACTTCTGACCCTATGATGGAAGGAAGGCCATTGATGAAGCAGCTGAAGATGGCTGGGCCTAGGACACAACCCTGAGGAACTCCTGCACTGACGTCCTGGTGCTGAGATGGCTGACCTCCAACAACCACAACCATTTTCCTTTGTGCTAGGTATATAAGCAGAGTTTTCAGAATAGGTTGTTGGACTGAAGCCTCCTCAGTAAGATGGAAGCCTTTCATACAAAAGATCTTTTTTCAGCTTTGTAGTTACAGAGCATCAATCAGACAGGGAAAAGCCTCAAAGAAGAGCTGCGTATTTGTAATAACGTTGAGATAACACAGCATGGCCGAGATATGTACTCTACTGGTTCTTTCTTCATTGTTGCTTGCTGTACCTGCATGCTAACTTTGTGTTCCTTGTAGGAGTAGACCCACATCTCTCCGAACATCAACATTTGCAAGTTTCACACCATTTAAAAAATATTCTGTTTTCCTATTCTTACAACCAGTGAATAACCTCACACTTTGCCACATTATACTCTATCTGCCACCTTGTTGCCCACTTACTTATTCAAATCTTTTTGCAGCTTCATTTTGTCCTCATTACAGATTACATTCCTACCTAGCTTTGTATCATCGGCAAACTTAGATACATTACTCTCTGTGTCTTCATCCAAATCATTAATATAAACTGTAACTAGCTGACGATCCATGTGGCACTCCACTAAGTCAGTCTGCAAACTTGAAAATGTCCTGTTTATCCCAATCTCTGCACCCCGTCTCTATCCATCCTCTATCCATGCCAATAGATTACCCCAAACACCATGAGCCCTCATCTTGTGTATTAACGTTTTTGTGTGGCATCTTATTGAATGCCTTATGGAAATCCAAGTATATTCCATCTACAAGTTCTCCTTTATCTACCCTACTTGTTATATTCTCAAAAAACTCTAGTAAATTTGTCGTACACAATTTCCCTTTTGTAAAACCATGTTGACGTTGATTATAATGATTTTCTAAGAGTTAAGACTTCCTTCAGAAGAGATAACGACATTTTCCTGACAACTGATGTCAGACTAATTGGCCTGTAATTTCCTGTTTTCTCTCTCCTTCCTTTCTTGAATGGCAGAGTTACATTTGCTAACTTCCAGTCTGCTGGGGCCATTCTACAATCTAGGAATTCTGGAAAATCATAACCAGCGCATCCATTATCTCTGCAGCTACCTCTTTGAGAAAGCTAAAATCTAAGTCATCAGGTCTTGGAGATTTGTCAGATTTTATTTCCTTAAGTTTCTCCAATACATTTTCCCTGCTGATATTAATTACCTTAAGTTCCTCGCTCTTTTTAGTCTCTTGGTTAGCCTCTATTTCTAGTATATAATTTGTTTTCTACTGTGAAGACAGACAAAATATTTGTTGAATGACTGCCATTTCTTCAATCCCATGATACTTTCACCTATCTCTCCCTCTAAGGGACCTTAGTTACTCTCCTCTTTGAAATACTTGTGAACTCTCTTCATATTCCAGGCTAGTTAACCCTCATATTGTATGTTTCCCCATTATATTAAACTTTTGGTGGTCCTTTACTGGTTTCTAAAACGCTCCCAATTTTTAGGCATTCTACTGCCACATTATAAGCCTTTTTTTAAATTTAATACTATCCGTAACTTCCTGAATGAACCATGCAAGGGTCTTTCTTGATGAGCTTTTGTTTTTCAATGGCATGTCTTTTGGTTGAACATTTTGAATTGTTTCTTTACATGTTTCTCTATTTATTTATCACCATACCTTTAAGTCTATGGGGAGAATTTTATCCCCATTGGGTGAGCTGGTCGGGGACGGGCGCGGAGCCGATCGCTGCCCACGATCGATAGCGCTCACCGGTGTGGGGGGGGGTGGGGGGGGAGAGTCAGGGACTGTGCTCTTTCGTGCATGCGTGCGAAAGAGCACAGAAATTTCCGAGGCACAAAGCTGCCTCAGGGAGATAAAGTTGAATTTTAAAGTTCAGAATAAAAAATTAAAAATTATTTACACATGTCCTTTCATGTGACAGCGTCACATGAGCTGGGACATGTTTATCAAATGTTCAATAAATATTTATTAATTTAATAAACCCTTCATGAAACCTCAACTCACCCGTGGATAAGGTTTCATGAAAAATGCGAAGGCTGCCTGGGCTTTTCACCTGCCCGCCAACCTTAAGTTTGGATGGGCAGCCATGTCAAATTGTTTAATTGTTTTGTTATTGGCCTTATCAGGCCTTTGACAGTTCCGAGGCACACAGCCAACTCCAGTGCGCGCCCGCCAAACTAAAGATCAGAATGACGTGCGGTGATGTTGGAACGCAAGCTCAACGTCACCACGCGTCATTTTACGTGTCGGCGTGTGGGGCTTGCCCCCGCATGCCGAACAGAAAATGCTGGCCTATATACTCAATCAACCTTATCCAGCTCTCCTCTCTTACTTATATAATTGGCTTTTTTTAAGATTCTTGTTTGGGACTGGAGAATGTCACTTACAATTGAATTCCATGTTGAATTTGAATTATAATCACTTTTTCCCAGCGAATCCTTTGCTATAAGATTCTTAATTAACCCTGTCTCATTGCATGATATTAAACCTAAAATAGCTTTATCTCTAGTTGGCTCCACAACATATTATTCACGGAAACTGTCACAAAAGCTTTTTACAAACTCATCCTCCAGACTACCTTTGCCAATTTGGTTGGTCCAGTCTATCTGAAGATTAAAGACATCCACAATTATTACACTGCCTTTGTTATAAGTTCCAGTTATTTCTTGATTAATGTTCTGTCAATGGTATAACTAGTTTTTGGGGTCTATAATCTACTTCCACCAGTGTTTTCTGACCCTTGTTATTCCTAATTTTCACTCATACTGATTCTATTTCTTGATCTTCTGAACCAAGTTCCTTCCTCACTGTATGTCATTCTTTACTATCAGGGCTACGCTTCTTTTCCCATTCTGTCTTTCGTTTCAAAATATGATGTACCCTGGAATATTTATTGCCGACTTTGGTCACCTTGTAATCATGTCTCTGTAATGGCGATTAGACCTCAACCAATTATCTCTATTTGTGCCACTAGTTCATCTATCTTATTGCAAATGCTTCACACATTTATAGAAAGAATTGTTAATTCCTTTTTACTATTATTTGCAAGGACCGAATTCACTATTACCATATACATCTGTCTGTCCATGTTCCACTCTGCATAACTTTACTGATTTGATACACTGCTTTGTTGCCTCGCCTTTTCTTTCTAGATTTCTAAATCCCCTTTCACCTGCTCCCTCCCCAACCACATCCCCCCCCCGCCCCCAACCTCTTAATTTAAAGCCTTATCCACAGCCCTAGTTATACGATTCACCAGGACACTGATCCCAACCTGGTTTAAGTGGAGCCCATCCCAATTGAATAGCTCCCAGTTTCCCCAGTTCTGGTGCCTTTGACCCATGAATCAAAACCCCTTCTTCTCACACCAGTCTGACTCACCCATTTAATTCTTTAACTGCTTGACCCTATGTCAGTTGGCCTGTGGCTCAGGTAACAACCCAGAGATTATTACTTTTGAAGTTCTGCATTTTAATTTAGACCCTAACTCCTTAAACTCTCAGCAAAACTTTATTCCTAGTTGAACCTATGTGGTTGGTTCCTACATGAGCCATGAAAACTGGATCCTCCCTCTCACATTCCAAGTTTGTCTCCAGCTGCGAAGAGACGTACTTAACTCTGGCACTGGGTAAGCAACACAACCTTCGGAACCCCCAGTTCCAGCTGCAGAAAGCAGTATCTATCCCTGACTATATTGCCCGCTATGACTACAACATTCCTTTTCACTTTTTGGCTACTGGGAAAAAAACTAAACAGTAAAGAGCAGCACTTCCTTCCCCTCCACTGAATTCCCATGCACCAAATTCCCAATAGCACTTCGTTCATAAATCATTCTTTGCTTCCCTGCTTTATCAGAAATGTGCAGCATTAGATCAGAAGGTGAAATTGATGGCTCAAGAAATTACTATCTGCAGAAGAGCATGGACAACCAGGAAAATGACATAGGAAACAAGGCATAAGGGTATTCATATAAAACCCTAAACACAGTTTCTAAGAGCAAACAGCAAAAAAATACGAATTAAAAGGGCACATTTGGTTCATCAGCAGGATAAAAGCCAGAAAACTAAGGGAATGGTTTTAGTCACATGAACATAGGAGCAGTTGTAGGCCATTCAGCCCCTTGAGCCAGCTGTGCCATTCCTGATGTCATTACTGTCTAGAAATCTGTAGGTCTCTTGTCTTGAACACACTCAATAACTGAGCTTTCACATTCCAAAGATTCACTACCCTCTGAGGGAAGAATTTGTTCCTCATCTCAGTCCTAAATGGCTTGTCCCTTATTCTGAGACTGTGTCCCCTGGTTCTAGACTCCACCCCCCCCCCACCCCAGTCAGGGAACACATCTTTTCTGCATCTACCCTGTCCAGTCCCTTAAGAATTTTCTAAGTTACAATGAGATCTCATTCTTCTAAACTCTAGAGAATACAAACCCAGTCGTCTCAATATCTCCTCAAAGGACAGTCCCACCATCCCAGGAATTAGCCTGCACTCCCTGAATGGCAAGTATATCCTTCCTTAGGCAAGGGCACCAAAACTGTGCACGATACTCCAGGTGTGGTCTTACCAAGGTTGTATACAATTCAAGAAAGACATCTTTTCTCCTGTACTCAAATCCTCTTGCAATAAAAGCCAAGATACCATTTGCCTTCCTAATTGCTTGCTGCACTGCATGTTGGCTTCCAACTTATGAACAAGGACCCAGGTCCCTTTGGACATCTACACTTCTCAACCTTTCACCATTTAAGGAATACTCTGCACTTCTGTTTCTCCTACCAGAGTGGATAACCTCAGACTTATTCACATTATATTCCATCTGCCGAGTTCTTGCTCACTCACTAAGCCTGTCCAAATCCCCTTGAAGCCGCTTTGCATCCTCCTCACAACTCACATTGTCATCCACAAAGTAGGAAATATTACATTTGATCCCACATCCAAATTATTGATATAGATTGTGAACAGCTGGGGCCCAAGTACTGATCTTGCGGTAACCCAGTAGTCATAGCCTGCCAACTTGAGAATGCCCCGTTTATTCCTGCTCTCTGTTTCCTGTTTGTTAACTAATCCTCAGTCCATGCTAGAATATTACCCTGTCTGCCATTTGCTCTAATTTTGTTTACTAACTTTCTATGTGAGACTGTGGTAATCTGATGTGTAATATAACTTTAAGAAAATTGTTATAATGGAAGATCACATGATCTTAGTATCCAATAGCAGAGTAGCATGGGCTACCTCATTAACCAGTAGTCTACAGTTGGAGTCTGTAATGTAGAGAAAGGGTTTAAGTTGAAAGCACACAAGTGTACCTGCTGAGTTCCTTTGTAAATAAATAGAATGTGTTCTACATAAGAACTGTCTGCTGATCTACTCTATCTATGCAACCAATTCGACCATCCCGAAACAAGCGTGCAACCTGGGTCTGTAAGTCCAATCAAACTAGGGAATAGGATCCAACAGAGACCTTATTGAAAGCCTTAGGAAAATCCAAATACTCCATATCCACTAGTTCTCCCTTATCTACACTGCTAATGGCATCCTTAAAGAACTCCAACAGGTTTGTCAAACATGATTTCCCTTTTATAAATCCATGTTGGCTCTACCCAATCCTACCATTATTTTCTGAGTGTCCAGATATCACATCCTTTCTAATAATAAATTCTGATATTTTCCCTGCTACTGACGTCAGGCTAACAGACCTGTAGTTCCCCGTCTTCTCTCTCCCTCCTTTCTTAAACAGTGGGGTTACATTTACAACCCTCCAATCTGCAGGCACCGTTCCAGAATCTATAGAATTTTGAAAGATGACCACCAATGCATCTACTGTCTCTATTTTTCAACACTCTGGGATGTAGATCATCAGGTCCTAGAGCTTTATCAACTTGCAGTCCCAGTAATTTCTGTAATACTTTTTTTACTACAGGTCAAGTATCCTTTATCCGTAAATCTGAAAGCAACATATCCAAAAACTGCACTTTTTTTGAACCTCATCGACCTTTGGCACGGGAAATCTAGTTATTTGTCTGTTGTTCACCTTGTGATTTTTGTGGTGAACGTGTCAAAAAAAAACTTATTACAGGTACCCTGTATTTATTATTCAGCTATTTAAAGACAGCCCATAAACACAGTTACTCACTGGCCAATTAGATTACTGTTTTCCTGTGATGTAGCTGTTAGATTTTTTTCAGCTCTCAGCTCCTGAAGGCTCCCAATTCTAGGTGCTCCCAAGCAGGTCCGATTTCTCTAAGCTCCTGAAGGTAAGTCAGGAGTGAAACATCAGGAAAGAAATGCAACTGTTGCTTTTGGTGAGAGATTCCTTCTGTCATTAATGCTTTCAGGGTGAAGTCTCTTTCTCTATCCACTCTTAGATTATATTTCTTCATGGCCCCAAAAGCATGCCTTCAGAGATCTGTTTCAGTTACTTGGCATCTATCAGGTAACTCTGACAGGGGCCAATATCCTCACAGGTAGATTTGCTAGTGTTCTTACGAGGGTTTAAACTAGACAAGGGGATGGGAAGCTGAGCTTAGATTCAGAAGGGAGGTGAGCAGAGCTGGAAATAGAAGGCAAAAAATTAGAGAATTTGAAAGGTAGAGCAAAGGTTGGAAAATTGGGCAAAAAAGAAGTCTGGTTGCGCTTAACGATATATACCTGAATACAAAGAGTATAGTGAATAAGGAAGGTGAACGGAGGTACAGATTGGCACAGGGAATTATGATTTTTGTAGCTACTACTGAAACATGGCTTCAAAAGGGGCAGGAATGGCTGCATAACGTTCTTGATTACAGGATTTTCAGATGATTTAGAGAGGTGTAAAAAAGGAAATGGGGTGGCAATATTGATTAAAGAAACAATCATAGCTGTGAGAAGGGATGATATATTAGAGGGATCATCAAATGAGGCTATCTTGAGTTGAACTTGGGAACAGAAAGGGGCAATCACTGCTGGGAATGTATTTTAGACTTCCAAGCAGTCAAAGGGAGATAGAAGAGCAAATGTGTATTCAAGTTTCTGCCAAATGTAAAACAATAAGGCATTAATAGGGGGGTTTCATTGTAAAAGGTACATACGATCATATGAATTAGGAGCTGGAGTAGGCAATTCAGCCTGCTACACCATTTGATAAGATCATGGCAGCTCTGATTGTGACCTCAACTCTACTTTCCTATCTACCCCCTATAATCTTTGATTCCCTTGTTAATCAAGAATCTGTACAACTCAGCCTTAAAAATATTCAATGACCCTGCCTCCACTGCTCTCTGGGGAAGAGAGTTCCACAAACTACGATCCTCTGAGGTAAAAAAAGTTCTCATGATCTCTGCCTTAAATCGGAGGCCCCCCATTTTTAAACTGTGTCCCTTAGTTTTAATATCTCCCACAAGTGGAAACAACCTATTGACATCCACCCTGTCAGGTCTCCACAGGATCTTTTATGTTTCAATAGGATCACCCAATATTCTTCTAAACTCCAATCGATACAGGCCCTATCTGTCCAACCTTTCCTCATATGATAACCGCTTCATCTCAAGAATAAGTTGAGTGAACCCTCTCTGGACCGCTTCTAATGCAAAAGTATGTCCTTTTTTAAGCAAGGAGACCAAAACTGTACACAGTACAACAGATGTGGTCTCAGCAATGCCCTGTACAACTGGAGCAAAATCTCCCTGCTTTTATATTCCATTCCCCTTGCAATAAACACCAACATTCCATTTGCCTTCCTAATCATTTGCAGTATCAGCATACCAACCTTTTGTGATTCATGTGCCAGGAATCTCAGATCCCTCTGTATCACAGAATTTGGCAATCCCTCTCCATATTGCTTTTCTATTCTTCCTGCCATAGTAGACAAGTTCACAATTTTCCACATCGTACTCTATCTGCCCAATTTTTTCTCACTCATTTAACCTACCTATATCCCTTCATAGATTCCCTATGCCCTCTTCAAAACCCACTCTCCTACCTATCTTTGTGTCATCAGCAAATGCAACAACCATACTATCGGTCTCTTCGTCCAAGTCATTGATATAGATTGTATAAAATTAAGGCCCCAGCACTGATCCCTGTGGCACTCCACTTATTACATCTTGCCAACATGAAAATGACCAATCCTCTTTCCATGCTAATATGTTACCCCTACACCATGAGCTCTTATTTTGTGTAGTAACCTTTGACGCGGCACCTTATCAAATGCCTTTTGGAAATCCAAGTACACCATGGGAAAAATTTTCCCCGCATTGGGGGGGAAGTGTGGGAGTGGGCATGGGCAGGTGCGCCTCTGATCGGCGTCCCCGATTGGGGGCGCGCTGCCATTTTATGTGGGAGGGCCAATTAAGGCCCGCCCTGTGTGAGGTCCGCCAGGAAGCGCTATGCGCTCCCTGTGCAGGCGTGGGGGGGGTGGAATTCCCTCATGCGCGCGAAAGAGCGCACAGATCTACCTGAAGGTAAGTGCTGCCTCAGGGAGATCAGCTCAGAATTAAAACTTTTAAAAGAAATGATTTAAAAATTTCCCTAACATGCCTCTTCATGTGACACTGTAACATGAGTTGGGACATGTCCATAACTTTTATTGAAAGATTTGATAAGAATTTAAATACCCTCATGAAACCTCATCCTGCCCGTGGATGAGGTTTCATGCTTTTCCCGAAGCCCGCCAGGGTTCCCGGCCTGCCCGTCAAAGTTGGACGGGCAGGTCCATTAATTATCTTAATTAGTTTTTCACTGGCCTCAATAGGCCGTGGACAGGTCGGCGGGCGTGCAGCTGATTTGGCTGCACCCCTGCCGACCTGAAAATGGAAATGACGTGGGGTGATGTCAAGAGTTTCACCCGACGTCATCCCGCGTCATTTTATGCGTCAGCGAGCGGGCCCTGCCCCCACTCGCTGACCGGAAGTTCCTGCCCCATATCTACAAGTTCCCTTTATGCATGTTGCTTGTTACTTCCTCAAAGAACTATAATAAATTAATCAAACACGATTTAACTTTGAAAAATCCCTGTTGACTCTGTCTAATTGTGTTAAGATTTTCTAGGTTTTTTTTTATTCATCCAGGGGATGTGGGCTTCGCTGGCAGGGCCAGCATTTACTGCCCATCCCTAGTTGCCCTTGAGAAGGTGGCGGCGAGCTGCCTTCTTGAACTGCTGCAATCTGTGTGATGTAGGTACACCCACAGTGCTGTTAGGAAAGCAGTTCCAGGGTTTTGACCCAGTGACAGTAAAGGAACTATGATATGTTTCCAAGTCAGGATGGTGAGTGACTCGGAGGGTAACTTCCAAGTGATGGTATTCCCATGTATCTGCTGCCCTTGACCTGCTAGATGGTAGGGGTCATGAGTTTAGAAGGTGCTGTCGAAGGAGTCTTGGTGAATTCCTGCAATACATCCTGTAAATGGCATGCACTGCTGCTACTGTATGTCGTTGGTGAAGGGAGTGAATTTTTGTGGATGTGGCCCCAATCAAGCGGGCTGCTTTGTTCTGGATGCTGTCAAGCTTCTTGAGTACGGTGGGAGCTGCACTCATTCAGGCAAGTGGGGAGTATTCCATCACACTCCTGATTTATGCTATGTAGATGGTGGACAGGCTTTGGGGAGTCAGGTGGTGAGTTACTCATTGCAGGATTCCTGGCCTCTGACCTGCTCTTATAGCCACAGAATTTATATGGCTAGTCCAGTTCAGTTTCTCGTCAATGATAACCAGGATGTTGATGGTGGGGGATTCAGTGATGGTGATGCCATTGAACATCAATGGGTGATGGTTGGATTCTCTCTTGTTGGAGATGGTCATTGCCTGACACTTGTGTGGTGCGAATGTTACTTGCCACTTGTCAGCCTAGGCCTAGATATTGTCCAGGTTATGCTGTATTTGGACATACAGGATCTGAAGAATCGTGAATGGTGCTGAACATTGTGCAATCACCAGTGAACACCCCCACTACTGACCTTATGATGGAAGGAAGGTCATTGACGAAGCAGTTGAAGATGGTTGGGTCGAGGACAGTACCCTGAGGAACTCCTGCAGTGATGTCCTGGAGTTGAGAAGACGTACCCCCAACAACCACAGTCATCTTCCTTTGTGCTGGGTATGACTCCAACCAGCGGAGAGTTTTCCCCCTGATTCCCATTGACTCCAGTTTTGCTAGGGCTCCTTGATGCCATACTCTGTCAAATGCGGCCTTGATGTCAAGGGCAGTCACTCGAGAATTCAGCTCTTTCGCCCATGTTTGAACCAAGGCTGTAATGAGGTCAGGAGCTGAGTGCCCCTGGTGGAACCCAAACTGGACATCAATGAGCAAGTTATTGCTAAGCAAGTGTAGCTTGATAGCACTGTTGATGACCCCCTTCCATTACTTTACTGATGATGGAGAGTAGACTGATGGGGCAGTAATTGGCTGGGTTGGATTTGTCCAGCTTTTTGTGTATAGGACATACCTGGGCAATTTTCCACATAGCCGGGCAGATGCCTGTGTTGTAGCTGTACTGGAACAGCTTGGCTATTGGTGCAGCAAGTTCTGGAGTACTATTCTTCAGTACTCTACTAAGTCTTCAGTACTATTGCCATAATATTGTCAGGGCCCATAGTCTTTGCAGTATCCAGTGCCTTCAGCCGTTTCTTGATATCACGTGGAGTGAATCGAATTGGCTGAAGATTGGCATCTGTGATGCTGGGGACCTCCGGAGGAGACTGAGATGGATCATCCACTTGGCACTTCTGGCTGAAGATTGTAGCAAATGCTTCAGCCTTATCTTTTGCACTGATGTGTTGGCCTCCTCCTCCAGTGAGTTGTTTGATTGTCCACCGTCATTCACGACTGGATGTGGCAGGACTGCAGAGCTTAGATCTGATCCATTGGTTGTGGGATTGCAACTACTAGGTGTACAGCTATAACCTTAATAATAGATTTTCTGTAGGACAGATGTTAGGCTTACTGTTCTGTAGTTTCCTACTTTCTGTCTCCCTCCTATCTTGAATAGAGGAGTTACATTCGTTATTTTCTAATCTGATGGAACCTTTCCAGAATCTATGGAATTTTGGAAAATTAAAACCATTGCATCTACTATCTCCGCAGGTTCCTCTTTTAAGACCCTAGGATGCAGATAATCAAGTCCTGGGGACTTTTCAGTCTTCAGTTCTAATTGTTTTCTCCTTACCTTTTCCCTGGTGATTGTAATTGT
Source organism: Cetorhinus maximus (assembly GCF_964194155.1). Lineage (NCBI taxonomy): Eukaryota > Metazoa > Chordata > Chondrichthyes > Lamniformes > Cetorhinidae > Cetorhinus > Cetorhinus maximus. The sequence goes on along the minus strand of NC_135900.1, from coordinate 51,094,489 downwards.
TTTGAGTTCCTCCCTCCCTTTTGCCTCTTGAGGTGCAGGTATTTCTGGGATGTTATTTATGTCTCCTACAGTGAAGACAGACACCAAATACCTGTTCAATGCTTTTACCATTTCCTTATTTCTCATTATTAATTCCCAATTCTCACTCTCTGTAGAATGCTCCCTTTAATTTCTCTTTTGCTTTTTAAATACTTGTAGAAACTCATACTATCTGTTTTTGTATTTCCAGCCAGCTTTCTCTCATACTCCTAATTTCTCTCTCAACATTTTTATCATTCTTTGCTGGTTTTTAAATTCTGTCCAATCTTCTGATGTATTACTAATATTCGCAGAATTATACACTTTTTCTTTCAATTTGATACTATCTTTAACTTCCTTAGGTATCCATGGATGATGCATCCTTCTAGAGACTTTCTTTCTCACTGGAATGTATCTTTGCTGAGTGTTATGAAATATCTCCTTAAATGTCTGTCACTGCATCTTTACTGTCCTACCCTTTGATCTAATCTCACAATTCACTTTGGCCAGCTCTGTCATCAGTTTGAAATAGAAGTCTTAGACTCACTCTTCTCACCGTCAAAATGAACGTGAAGTTCAATCATGTTATGATTACTGCTACCTAGAGGCTCCTTCACTATGATGTCATTAATTAATCCTGTCTCGTTGCACATTACCGGGTCTAGAAGAACCTGCTGTCTACTTAGCTCTAGGACATGCTGTTCTAAGAGGGCACAGACTTCCTAAATTATATTCAGGAGAATGTTTTTGACCAGTATGTAACCAGCCCAACATTCGTGGTGGGAGCACAATTCTGGATTTAGTTTTAGGAAATGAAGCTGGGTAGGTGGAAGGATTATTAGTGGGAGTAGGTAGAAGGATTATTAGTGGGAGAGCACTTTTGTAGTAGTTATCATTATTTTGTTTGATTTATCATAGTTATGGAAAAGGACAAAGATAAAAGAAAAGGTCCTAAATTAAGGGAAGGACGATTTTTCTAGGCTGAGAAGCAATTTAGCAAAAGTGGACTGGAAACAGACAGTTGAAGATAAACCAGTGTTAGAGCAATGGTAGGCATTCAAGAATGAGATTCAAGGGATTCAGAGTAAACATGTTCCCACAAAGAAACAGAGCAGCACAGCCAAATCTAAAGTTTCCTGGAGGACAAGGTGCATAGAGGGTAAAATAAGACAAAAAAGGAAGCTTATGTCATATCAAGAGCTTAATACCGCAGAAAGGATAGAAGAGTACGAAAAGTGTAATTGAAGGTGAAATGGAGTAAAATGGAGGAAAGCAGAGAGGACGTGAAAAAAATAAAATCAGAGAAAATCCAAAGATGTTTTGTTAGTACCTCAAGAGTGTTACGATCCTCTTAGAAACTGCTAACTTTTAAAAAGAAAAATAAATTTCCCAGTGACAGAACCAAAGGAATCGCACAAAAGATTTCACATTTTAGGACTTTTACTGTAGCAAACAAACTAAAATCAACTTCAATTAAATATTACTTAGTAGGCAACTAATACACTAAACTACAGAAAAGGTATTCCCCGTTAACTTACAACCAAAAACCCCAAGCCAAGTTTGTACATTTGCACTCTCAGCAGAAATGTCGCCTTGTGTATAACGTCCCAAGGTCTTCCTGGCTTCAGCAGGATCTCATCTCCCTTCCCCACTAGTATGAATCTTCCAGTGCCCCTTTAAACAAAGTCCCTTCACTCACACTTCTGAGTATTATCAAATGGACTTCCAGTAACAAGACACTCTCTGGCGACTCCTTGGTCTTTGATTCTCCACAAGCCTAGTTTCTTTAAATAAGGACCCTGCTTGATGGTTAACCCAAAAAAGTCCTTTTCCTCTGCTTGGCATAGCAGCATCTGTTGTGGGTCTTCTTCCCCAGATCTCTTTGTCTGACTGACTCTGAGAGTCTCTGAGTCTGTACACATCAAGACCAGCTGCTTCCTCTTTTGTGACCAGATATTAAATCTTGCACCTTACTTTCAATAAGTTTTGATTTGACTTTCTGTCTTCATAACATGCAGGTCACATAGGCTGATCTCTGGGCAGATTTCATAGCAAGTTATATCCCCCTTTCCAAACTACTCAATTTCAACTTCAGTTAAAAGAAACAGTAAAAACAATGAAGTCCAAGAGCAAGAGGATAACTCAGGAAAGAGTCAGGCCTATTAGGAACCAAAAAGGTAACCTCTGTGGAGGCAGAACATGTGGGGAAGGTTCTTAATGAATACTTTGCAGCTGTTTTCAGATAAGAGAGGGCTGATGATGGTGTCATGGTTAAGGAGGAAGATTGCAAGGGATAAACATTGTAATAAGGGAAGTATTAAAGGGTTTGACATCTTTGAAAGCAGATAAATTGCCAGGCCCAGATGAAACATGGTATGAGGAACGAAGTGCTGCAGTAGGCTTGAGAAGGCAAAACGAGGGAGTTTTGTGAGCTTGTAAATGTGAGATTCACATCAGAATGTAAGTGTATGCATCGCCGTCCCCTTTCCTACCTCACTTAGACCATTGAACTGCTTCCTGCATTGTATCCTTGAGGATGACACCACACTAGTGCTGTTGACCTCTTGTGGTACCTCCAACCACACCTTTTTGGTGTCGCCAGCTGGCTTTTTCATCCTTTTGCTAGGGGGCAGTATGGGATATACGACTACCCCCAGCAGCACATCAAAAGAGGCATCACTGAATCAAGGCTCTGGACTCCATTCTGGCACACAATTTTCTTTGGCTCCTAACTCCAAATTCACTCAAATTTTGCATGTTTGGAACGTTCCTTTAAATACTGGAGTTGACATTGTGTCATGCAAGTCGTCATCAGGCTCAATGGTGCTACTTGGTCAGGAAACCTGGAAATTATACGGCAGTGGAGTGGCTGAGTTAAAAAGCCACAAACAGGCATGCTGCACTGACTCCTGGGTTTCCTGTGCACTACGTCCCCAACCTGCTTCCAACATGTCACAAGCTTAAAATTAAATCTAGTGTTTCTTGATAAATGCGTATATTTTTGATACTGTGTGCATTATTAGAAAATCTTATGTTTAGACCAGTGAACTAAGCCATGGCAGTCAAATCTTTGCCAGGTTTTATTTGTATTTTCTTGTCTTGTAGCATGTTTGTATTTCATGTGAAAGAATCTGGTAAGTATATTGAAAACAAAATAAATACTTTTCAGAATCCTTGAACTGCTAGCGTTGAGTGGTAGATAACAGATTACTCGGTAACTTTCAATCACCCATTGCTGTAAACATGTATTTTTTATTTATTAAATTGGATTTTTACCTGGTCTTACAGATTCAACGATATAAAGAACTAAAGGAATTAGTGAGGAAACAAGTCACCTCAGTGGCCCATATGCTGGAGAAGCTGCGATGGGAACAAAAGACTGATCAGGACAAGCTGGAACTGGATCAAAGAAATTATAAAGATTTGGAAGTAATCAGTTAAAATTTGTGCATATCTTATTTTGCCACTTAAATGCAGCAAGTAATCAATGCTGCAAACTAATCACAAAACAATAGTTCAGACACAGATCAATAGTATTCGTGCAAATTTGTCAAAAACTTCTATTAAATGACTAAACATGTAAGTCACTTTATTATTTCAAAATTTTGGTTCACTTCTGCCTCCTAATTTCCTTTTTGTTTTAAAAAAGAATTACATCTGCTCAAGCTTAATGTCTAAAAAACTTTACCCTCTATTGTAATTTTTTGTAGTAGGTGTGTGACTTCTCCACTATAAATTCCTGTGACTACATTAATAATGGAACAGCCCTATGGCAGATAGGCTCTGGCCTCTTCATGCTGCTATACTACTTTTACCCCAAAAATTGCACAAAAAGCTTGAAAAAATTTCATCCTCCGCCAGTTCAAAAATTGCTACTGACCTGAACCTGGTGCTTCCCACGACCTGAAATCTGCTTGCAGCCCTAGTCAGACCCCATTTTCCATATGCATATGTAAATTTGTGTTATAAGTAAACTTTACTGCAAGTGGTGGGGATGTAGCCAGCACTTCAGTTTATACCACAGGGAACTCCGATGCATTATCCAGTTCAATTTGTCTGCCTTCCAAACTGAAATTAATGAAATAAGTACAGAAAGTTTATATTTAAAATGGGTATTGAATAACATATCTGTCACCTGTGACAATTAATGCCTGAACTCACTTCACAAAGTTAGGATTACCTAACCACCCAGAATGCCCAAGAGTCTTCCAGAATGGGGTATGGACCTCCCAAGTATTGTTGCTTGCAGCCCAGGAGATCGTCACAATTTACATTTTTTGCCGCTAGCCTTGTGACATGACTGTCAAGAACGGAAATTGGCTAGTCTGTCAGGAGCAATCAGGGGTCAGAACTTGGGGTAGCTTAGGAATCGAGACAAGCTCAGGAATCAGTAGTGGGGAGAGCCTTAGAATTTGGGGTTGAACTCAGAAGAGGCTGCAAAATGTGGGATCGGGGAAAGAGAAGAGAATTGAGGACCAGCAGCGATTGGAGCTCATGCAGGAGGCAGAGGGGGAAAATGAGGAATGGGTTGGATGTGGGGATCAATATTTTCTCAGAGGTGAGAACAACAACATGGTATTTGGAAGTGACACCAAAATAGGAGCAACCAGTGAGTGAAACTTGGGGACTTTGTAGTGGGTAAGTGGGATGTGGAGACCGGGGCATCTCACTAATAGAACCAAGGTAAGAGGAAACTCAGGGATATCAGACCATGTGATGCTGCACCACAAGTGTTTATTGAGACAAATTAGACTGTCATTTAAAAGGGCATGTGATAAATATTTAAAATGGTGGAAAAATAATTGCATCTGAGGAGGAATGGAGTTACAGGAAAGAGTGCCAGCACTACTGATCACTGGTCTCCTGTAATATCATTTGTATCATTCTATGAAAAATCTCCTTTTATTGAGCTTGAATTGAGGGACTCGTTGAGAACTTTTAATGCTGAGCCCCATATAGGACACTGTGCTCCATGAGAAGTGCCCCAAAGGCCAAGCCCGCTGCTTATTGTGTGATTTCTCAGTTTGATTTATGTCAGTCTGTTCCAGCCTGTGTTAACATATTGGCCAGAATTTTACGGCCCCTCCCGCCCGGCGGGTTATTATGGCCCCACTGAACTGAATAGAGATTTAAATAGCTCACTGCACCTGCCAGGGCAAGATGTCGTGGTGGTGCTGTAAAATCCTTGCCATGATCAACTTTGACTTTGGCTCCCAGTTCAAAATTGTCTCTTTCAAGGAAGGGGTTTTATTAAAAGCAGCCTCAACAACAGGCCTTACTGGACATTGTGCAGTGCAAGGGGATTCTGACCGTTGTTTCCGGGTGACTATCGGTGGGTTACACAATTACCAATAATTGTAGGTAGGATATTGGGGCATTTTACCTATTAATATCACTTACATATAGACTATCAGTGAATTATTGTATTATTGTTGGCTGAGGGAAATACAGTATTACTATTACCTATTTATGCAATTTCAGTGAGTTGCAATAATTGTGAGTGGAATCAGAGTTCCTCCCATCTCTGGTTTCCTCCCCCTCCCTTTAACGAATCACTCCCAACTCCCTAGTTCTGTTTCCTTTCTTTAACTGCTCATGGTCTGTCAGCTGTCAGAAATTCTCATGAAACAGCTGCTGGCACAAAAGCATTAGGAAAGGTACTACAGCGGACCTCACCACAATAAGGTAAATTCAGTAACCTTTGCAAATGTCATGTGATGTGATAACACTCAGATGTCATGTGATTAAACCTCCAGGATTTCCTTCAACAAGGGTTGACAAAGATACCTGAAGATTACACCTCGGGCAGAATTTTCCATGCCTGTTGGCGCTGGTGTCATGGCGGTGTGAGCGGACAATATGGTGGTAAGGCTGCTAAGACGTTGTGAAAGCAGTTTGCCATCGTCCACATTGCCCATCAATGGCGGGCCATGTTTTCCTGCCGCCGCACATCGAGAACTTCATTTTAATGCTCGCTGGAATCACCCCTCCCCCACACCCCCATACAAGATCATCGGGCATATGCCGACGTGTTTCACAGCAGCATTTATAAGGCGTGCACCTGGCGAGATGCACTTCGAGGGAAACTTGGAGGTTAGTGCACAGTCACATTTCGCAGTGCTCGCGAGGGTCGCCTGCTGGACCTCAAGTGCTGTGCATTCATGTGAGGGCATAGCCAAGTTGCATTTGCCCGCCTGGCTGACAGTGCGGTGCCAGGACAAGGGCTGCACTGCGGTTGAGGCAGGGTTGCAGGGGGGTGCAAGGGGTGCTCTGTGGTTGAGGCAATTTTGTTGGTGGGGGGGTGGGTGGGAAGGGCTGCACTGCGGTTGATGGTAGTGCACAAGAACATGCGAGTTGTGGGGGAGGGAAGCGGCCAGGCATTGCAGAACCCTTGTATAAAGTGACCATTCCTCTGCAGCTGAGACAGTTCAGGTGCAGCCAGATTGACATGCTTGGAGTTGGGCCTCTGCCTTATCTGCCAACTCAAGCAGTGCACGGCTTGAAAGTGCCACCTAATTCTCCAGAGCTTTTTACCCCTCAGGCACAGACTCCAAACTAATGAGCGTTTTAGTGAACTGGGCATGTTGTACAATCTCTTTGCGGAAGTTGGCCATGGAGCAGTCACTGGTGGAGGCACTCACAGCCCCTTGCAATGTCATCAGGTTTGGACAGTGTCCCCTGCCATGGTTCAGGCTAACAATGTGCAGCCTTTCAGTGTGGGTTAGGAGAATGCTTGCGCCTGAGCTGAGAGCACAGCATGCAGTCCAGTGGGCAAAGCTGCCGCTAATTGGTCAGGTGGATTGGGGCAGAGCTGGGTGGGGTTTTGGGCAGCTATGCAGCACACTAAACTCTGACCATCCAAGTGATGACCAGCACCCTCTGAGATGCGTTAAGGGGCCTTCAGACTGAACCAAGAGAGGTTCTTAGTACGCCCAAGCTAACCCATGCATGTCTCTCTTTCATCTTGCAGGAGGAGTACATCAGGAACACGGAGCCTGGTTACCTAGATGTATGCCTCATTGCTTACAGAGAGCAGAGACAAATGAGAAGAGAGCAACAGTGGCCTCTGGCTGAGCAGAGGGAGGAGCAGCACCCTCAGGAAGAAGAGGGGGCTAGGGCTCCCGCACATGCCGCTGAAGAGCCACAGCGAGCCATCGCTGGACCCAGCGCCTGTAGGCGCTTGTCATCCCTGTAGGTGACCGAGAAGCAGTGTTGCCAAAGATTGCACATGTGCAGGGAGCTGGTTGGTCACATCTGCCATCTGCTGCAGGATTTGGTGCCATGGGGACATGGAGGGCATCCACTGCCAGCGGCTGTGAAAGTGACTGCGGCGCTCAATTTTTATGTAAGTGGCTCCATTCAGTGCTCCCTAGTGACCTCTGGGATATCGCAAGTCTCCATGCACAAATGGATCCATGAGGTCACAGACGCCATCTTTGCAAAGGCACAGAACTTTTTGCATTTCACCCAGGATCAGGAAGCAAGAGCAGTAGGATTTGCCCAGATCTCAGGCTTCCCACAGGTGAAGGTGCCATCAACTGCACTCATGTGGCGCTCAGATCTCCGTGGCAACAAGCGGTCAACTATGTCAATCTCAAGGGCTTGCTCGCCGAATGTTCAGCTGGTGTGCGACCACCACAACGCATTCTGCAAGTCTGCGCATGGTTCCCAGGGAATGGCAATGACTCCTGCATTCTCAGTGCGTCTCAGATCCCTGATGTCTCCCAGGGTCCAGAGAGGCAGGGTTGGCTGCTCGGTGACAAGGGCTACCTGCTGAAGATGTGGCTGATGACACCCGTGTGGCAGCCTCAGACTGCAACAGAGAGAACGTACGTACAATGAGGCTCATGCTGCAACTCACGCCATGGTGGAGCAACCATTGGGATGTTGAAAATGAAGTTCTGGTTCCTGGACCAGTCTGGAGGAGCAATACAGTCCACAGAGGGTGTCACGCATTGTCATAACTTACTGCGCCCTTCATAACCTAGCACTGCAACAGGGACAGGAGCTGGCTGAGGAGGAGATGGAGGAGCTGCATGTTTCCAATGAGGAGGATGTCAACGGGGATGAGGGTGAGGAGTTCCTCGAAGGTGAGGATGACGGCGATGAGGCAGTTGCGCTTGGGAGCCCTCATAGCTGCTAGGTTCGTGGAGGATGATGACGACATGCAGTGAGGAGACACCATAGATCTTCATATTGCACCTGTGTACGTTTGACTCCAGTCTGGCTGATGGCAGCGCACATATCCTCTATGATATAGCTTCTGCTATGGAGATGCAGCGGATGCTCATAGTCCCTACGTTCCAGGAGGATGATGACGACATGCAGTGAGGAGACATCATAGATCTTCATATTGCACCTGGTACGTTTGACTCCAGTCTGGCTGATGGCAGCGCACATATCCTCTATGATATAGCTTCTGCTATGGAGATGCAGCGGATGCTCATAGCCCCTACATTCCAGGAGGATGATGACGACATGCAGTGGGGAGACTCCATAGATCCTCACATAGCTTATGTGAATGTCTGACTCCTGTATGGCTCATGGCACCTTACTTGTGCTCTATGAACATGGAGACGCAGCGGGGAAACTTTAACTTCTCCTGATCCTGTGGCATCCTTCGTGAGCTGTATCCTTCAAGACCGCACTGTCACCGGACACAGATGCTGATGAGACGGGGTGGGTGGGGGAGGTGCAGCTGCTGAGAGCACACAGAGAGAACGACGGAACTCTGCTGCCAGCACAGGACATTCTGGCAGCAATGATAAGCCCCATCGAGATGCAGGCATGACCAGTAACAGTGAAGGCACACAATTAGTGTGCTGGGAAGGTTGCACAAAGCACAGGGAAGAGGCCCTAGACTGAGACTAGCGTTTATTTTATGCAGGGACCAAGGTTTCACTTCTGAGCGACACTAATACTGCTGATCAGAACAAGGAACCGTAGGCAAGGACATATTCTCGTGAGTTTATTGACAAAGTGAAAGCTATGTACAAGTGATTAACACCTATGCTCAAGCTGTGGCTCAGTTCATAGCACCCTCGCCTTTGAATCAGAGGGTTGTGGGTTCATGTCCCACTCCCGGAAACCAAGAACTGTGATTGTACTTGAAAGAGTTGCAATCTGTGACTGTTGATAACTCGAAAGAGTTTCCCTTCATGGAACAGGTATAATAAATACATCTTCTTAACCTTCCTAACCTTGCCGCTATGTCTTGGTACTCCTCTGATATCCACAGCGGTGGTGGAGGCAGCCTGCTGACTGCTACATCCTGTCAGTAATGACACAGGCATCCTCCGGAGGGCCCGGGCCTGCTTTCGGGGCCCTGCTGTGTGGCAGTGGCTCCCTCCCCAGCCTGTGGAGCTGGAGCTGCTGGGGTCACAGGAAGAGGGGATTCAGATAGGCTGCACATTCCCGGACTCACCTGGGTGGATGGCCCCAGGATGCGCACCTGCTGATCCTCCTCCCTATGGGTGCCTGAGGGCCCTTGGTTGACTCCTTGAGGAGAAGAGGAAGCTGGAGTGAGATCGAGCTGCCCCGCACCACTCTCGCGTTGACACTGTTGGAGGCCAAATATGGTGTCAGCAATGGATTTCAGCGCACACAGCAGTACAGGACCAATGCCCTGGACCTAGGTCTCCATGGCGGCCGGCATCCTACCAGCGTTGACCTCAGTGTGTTGGCGTTAGCCGGAACTATCACCTCAGATTGAAAGTGATTGGACTCTTCCATCACGCTTTGCAATCTGAGGAGTGCAGCGGACATCCCTTCCTAATGTTCCCGAGCTTGCCTTTGTAGATCCAGCAACTGAGGTATGACTGAGTCCAGAGGCTCGTCATTTGACTTGGACCCAGCAGATTTGTGGCCTCCAGCAGTCCTCCGAGTGCTGGAAACCTGGATGTCCCTGCCGCGCCTGCTGTGGGTCAGACAGTGCTATGTGCTCACCAGATTGTGATCCCGAGGCTACTCTAAAGCTTGGTCCCAATGAGTTGTGTGTCTCTTTGCTGGTGGAAGGTGTAGGTGAGTGCTGTGACAGGTCTTCCATGAGGGTTTGAGCAGATTCCTCTTCTGAGGTGTCTTCGGGACTTGAGTTGAGGACCTGGGTTGTGGACTCCCTTGGCTCTTTTCCAGATGTGCCTGCAAAAGCACGGAGAGGTAATTGTGCATGACAGTGGCCTGTGAAACAGGACACATCACTCACAGCATGGTTGTCTGATGGATGTTGCACTGCTGGATCCTCACTTGGTTGAGCATTACTGACCTCACCATCAGCACTACTGACCTCACCATCAGCACAGGAATGGTCCAGATCTTCGCTGGCCAGCTGGATGACTCTATTTTCAAAGCCCGTGAGGACCTTGATTCCAAGCATTCCTCCACCATACTGCAACTTCTCCCTTTTGTTGTGTGCCAGCTTGCCCTGCATGAAGACAGATGGAGAGAGTGTAAGCAGGGCACCTACCAGGCCAGATGATAAGTAAGCCTAGCATGTGTGGGTGGTTTGTGGTCCCATGGACAGGTTGAGGACAATGAAGGTGTGTGTGAGAGAGTGAATGGTGATATCCCTTGAACTGGCAGTGAGTGAGATCCATGTAAATGTGTGATGGATTTGTGAGTGTTTGAGTTGAGAATGATGAGAAGAGTGACTTACCCTGGCAGAATGGAAGAGAATATTCATCCTCTTTTGGCACTGGGTAGTTGTCCTCTTTTACAGGGCATTGACACTGACCACTGCTGCCACAGCCTCCCAAAGCGGATAGGTGATGTTGCTGCCCCTCCTGTAGCCCAGAGGGAGATAGAGGACATCACGGAGGGACTGCACAGCATCCAGAAGGCATTCCAGGGACGTGTCACTGAATCGGGGGCTGCAATCTTCTTGCCTTTCGAGGCCATGTCTTCTGTGCAGCAGTCCTCAGCTGGGAGCACTGGGAGGTGTGTGCATGGCTGCAGTTTAAATATGGCACCTGGCGTGAGAAGCGGCGAGGTGACAAAGTGGTAGGCGAATCAGAGGCTGCCCACCATTGAAACACAACGTTTCCCAGGAATGCATGATTAATGAGGTGGGATTGGGACGATATGGCGTGAAAAGCTGCCATTGTGGCCAGCAGGTAAAACATTATTTTTCCCACCCCCTACTGCTCTTAGTGCAAATCTGGGACGATTCCGCCCCTAGTCTTGACTCCCATGTGCAATGCCATAAATTTAAAGTTATCAGTAATGGAATGAGGATGTTAGCAGAAGTTTCTTTACATGATTGTTGAAGCATGGAATACTTTGCCATAGGGAATCTATAGGGGCTATTGCATCTTTTACGATAAAATTGGATAAATACTTCAAGCAAACAAAAGTACATAGCTGTGGCAAGAGAGTGAGCTATTGCTCTAACAAATGGCTGGCACAAGCATATTCAGCCAAATGGCCTCCTGTCCTGTAAAGTTACATGGTCCTATATTAAAAGGTCAAACTTGGCTCAGTGGTAGTATACTTTTAAGTCAGAAGATTATGAGTTCAAGCCCCACTCTCAGACTTGAGCGCATAAGTCTAGGCTGGCACTTCTTTGCAGAACTGAGGGAGTGTTGTACTGTCAGAAATGCAGTATTTCAATTGAGGCATTAAGCCCAGACCCGCCATCTTTTTACAGGCGGGTATAAAATTACTCATGGCACTATTCAGGGAAGATCTGTGAAACAGTACCAGTGCTTTGGACAACCAACACCTGAAATAGATATCTGAACATGTATTTCATTGTTGTCTGTGGGATCCTGTGCAAGTTGGTTATCACATTTCCTATATTACAACAATAACACTTCAGAAATAGTTCATGACTGTAAAGCACTTTGAGGTGTCCTGAATTTGCAAACAGCACTATACAAATGCAAGTTCTTTCTTAATAATGCATTCATTTATAAGTAGAAGACTAATCAAAGCTACTGATAGATAGTTTTCACAGAAAATAAACAGTTGCAAATTCAGTCTTCAAAATACACAAGATCACGACACAATTGTGTCAGCCCTATTAGAGATTAGTACTTTGAGAATATAAGATTTTAATCTGTGGACTAAAAAGTAGATTTGAGAAAGATGATAAAATGCAGAATCGGTCTCTGAAACTTCATTTAGTCCCCAGGATTAAATTCATTTTACCTAACCATTTTCATCAAAATAAATTCAATACTAGCAATGAAAATATTAATGCATAATCACTTTCTATTTTCAGATTCGAATTAAGCACATAAAACTGGAAATAGAAGATTATATGAAAAGAATAGAAAAGCTGGAAGAATATATTAATACATGCAAGTAAGTCTTCATTCAAAAGAAACACAACTCTTATTTTTCTTGAGCAGTGGATCTTTTATGAAAGATTTTGGTTGATCAAGTTAGCTCAGAGACTTATGGAAATTGTGAAACAGATTGATTTCTGTTGGCCTGGATCTTCCAATGTGCTGCAATCATCGTTGGATTGCCGCTCTGCTCGAACATTTCCCTGACTTGACGCTGCTGCCCATTTCTTCTGGGATCTTCTGAGCCTGGCTTTCCTAGAAATGCGAGCACAGCATCTCACGGAGATCTCTGTCGCAGCGGAGTATTCGGGGGGAAAACAGGATATGCCCCATTTTGCAGCACTAGCTGCTGAATGGTAAGTTTAAAGGTCCAGTTTGAATGTTAGTGAATGGATAAATGAATGAATGACTGGGTAGGGTGGTTAGGTGAATGAGGTCAATGAGTTGGGTGGTGATGTGGGTATGGGAGTGAAGTGGTAGGTAGGTGGGTGGTGGCAGGCAGCTGAGGTGGAAAGTGGGTAGGGTGCAGGTCGCTGACGTGGTAGGTGGGTGAGATGGTAGATGGGTCAGGGATGTCAGTTCTGTAGTTAACTCAGAATAGACTAGGCTTTTTCTGTTTTAACATTTCCTGGTAACTATTCAGGTAAGTACATTGGAACTGCCCCAAGTCTCCAACTCTAATATAGTCGGAGACATTTGCATAGGGTCCCAGGGAGCAGGGGAATTGCACATCAGAAGTTGAAACTTGCTAGGCAATTCCCATGTAGATCAGCGTATCATGATTTCCACAGTGTCCCAATGCGCATCTCAGTCGTATGTCCGCTCTCCAATAATCCAGAGACCGGAAGAGTCATAGAGGTCTGTAGCACAGAAAAAGGCCTTTCAGCCCATCGAGTCTGCGCCAGTCAAACAGATTATTGAAGAGATTATAACATACTCCTGATATTTCAACATCATTTTTTTCAGTAAAAAATGTAAGTACCCAAACATTTGAATTAAGCAATATAAAGGCAAGGTGGAAATTTGGGCACAAGAAAACTCAAATTATCAGATAATTTGAATTAAATGGGGTAAACCGTATACTAAAGCAAGACAGCAATTGGTAATAGCTTAAATGATACCTCCAAATGCATCTCATAATATAACCTAAGTGAGGGGAAAGAAATCATTTATGTGTTGACCTCCAAACCAGATTGAACCTGTAGAGTTTACTTAATGTTGAGAAGTACGCATAAATTAACGGTGCAAATAAAGAACATGGCTTCAAGCAGCTTGATTACTTACTTTCATCAGTTTTGCCCCTGCAGTACTATTTAGTAATTATTTGTCCCTCATTTTAAAATGTAATGTTTTCTACCTCTTTACAACCTTCTGAACAACATAATTTCCATTTGAGTAGTTGGGCTGAAGATTCACTTTCTAGTCCTCCCGCCCAATGCTGCTGATTTCAATGAAACAACATGATCACTACTGTGCACCCAAATATAGAAGTATTGAACCAGTACTACAATTTTCAGTAACCAAAACAATGCTGTGAATTAGGTATTGGCTTTCTACCGGGGTCTTATAGACTGTGAAACACACTCCAGTTGAGAATATGAGCAGGAAGCAGTTCAGACATTTGGACTCTCTGCACGAATTGTGCACTAGATTCATTAAAATCCTGATTTTCATGTAAGTGAGGATAGGTGTCTCCTAAATGTGCGATGAGCGACTAAACAGCACTCTAATTTAAAGTTCTAATATAAACGTATACTGCAAAGAGGCCTTGGTGCCTTTAGTTGGATCCTTGCTTTTAAAGAATACGTTGTAGTTTTCATTGCATCAGTGTGTTGCTCACCGTTGTTGCATAAAGGAAGGTAGGGAAATTTCTTGCAGCTTCTTGAAGAAGTGTGTGTCTTCCGAGCCTGTTTACCCAACAAGCATTGTTTGCATGCTGATTTGTAAAGAGCTATGGTCATCCCTCTTTATTTGCGAATTCTAGAGTAGGAAGAAAATCAGCAGGTGATATTTGCACTTTAGACACTCCATCAGGACTACCCATTATGAGACCAACCATCCACCTGTTACTGTTTTCAAAACTAGGGCTTCGTTGTCTGAGCATAAACAACGTGAAGAAGAACTGACTAATGAAATAGAGAGTGCTAAGCTACGTATAGTTGAAGTCAGTGAAAAACTGAATGAAGTGGCTGGTGAGTTGCAGAATGCAGGGATTGATCACCGTGAAGGCCACCGACAGCAGAAAAAAGCTGAGATCCTTGAGAGTCTAAAGCGCCTGTACCCAGATTCTGTGGTAAGTAGGAATTTATATATATAGACAATATGTAATTACACTTCAATATGCAATATTTAGATAATTTCACATGTGTTAATACATATGTTTTGTTTTTCTCTGTTCTAAGCAAACAGAATTGGTGAAATATCTTTCATCTCTGGATCAGCTTTTTCTGTTCGTAATTTGGATTTCACATTCTGTTACTGCCATTCTGGGTTTCAAGTTCTGATTGCTTCTGTATTTATAAAATATTTTTGAGTTTTCTTGATTTTACTTGCTAATATTTTTTTTCATGCCCTCTTTCTACTTCTCTAATTTCTTTTTTAATTTCACCCCTGCACTTTCTATACTCCTTTAGACTTTTGAGACATTTTGCCTCAAAACATGGGGAGATGAATTATTTTGGCTTTGTTAAAGTTTGGAATCTTTCATGTGCATGAGTTCCACTATAAGGTCTTAAAAGGTACAAGAGTAGAATTCCGATGGCAGCTCAGGAATTATCCCTTGACTTACAGATGGGAACAAACAGAAGGATTGCTTAGGGTTGTCCCATGGAAAATAGCTGGACCATAAAAAAGGTGAATAGATGAAGTCAGGAATGCAGAAGCAACCCAGTTCTGTCTGATTTTCAGTTTCTTGACTCAAGATTCATCCCAATTGTGCCTTTGCCTAATATGGCATTTCAAGCCTACTGTATATTCTAATGGTTTTAAATAAATTTGAAACTTTTAACACATCCAACTAAAATGGAAAGAAAATAAAAAAACTTAACAGCACTTTAACTGTATCTGTTATTGTGAAGTAACATCTGTCAATTCATAATCCAATACTTTTAGCAGAGTTGAAAAGCTTTCTGAAAATAATTAGGAGGGGTAATATTTTTACATACCTGAGCCGTTGCATGCAACTTTTTGTGTCGGGAATGCATGTTGGAAATTTGGGTTCAGAGGGCAGTGGATACCAAAGGACTTTGTCATCCATATGCTGGATTCTGTGCCTAGAATCCCAATATGCACTCCCGGTCATCACAAATTTGTAAAATCTATGCTGAGTTGTCCCAACAACTATCTTATGACAATGGTTTTCAACTGGTCTGCAATGAGGGAAAAAGGACACCATTAAAAGGAAATATGCCACAGCAGCAAAAGGTAAAGTCCTGTTAAAAAGATACAGGCAAATTGATTTTGATGATTCAAACCAATTTGGATGCGCACCTTAACAGGAATCACATCCTATTTTGAGCCTGGTGACTTTGGCTTTATCTGGGCAGCTTCCATCCAGACCAGTGTGGCCAATTATTGTTGTTGCTTGCTTTATAGTTTCACTTGTGAAAGCATGCTGCAAATTATCAATCAGGGATACTTCTGTACTCATTGAGGGAAGCTCTGGCGCATTAGGGCACTTGAAATTAAGCTAAAGATAGCCAGCAACTACATTTTCAGAGGGCAAGTCAAAGGTTTCTGTAATACAAAAAGATTCAGAGAACTAGGACAGAATTTTTGAAGTTTTTTCCGAAGAATAATCCGATGGAGAGAGATCAACAAATTTTAGGCACAAGAACAACCAAAACCTCTCTTGTTTGAATTATTTAAATGTGTTAAATTTGTACGTTTATAAACTCAATAGATCAATTGTGCCTGTGGTTTCATTTTATATTTTGTCTGTTGTTCATGGGAAAGTCAGCAATTACCTACTATTGAATCTGCCTTTGTTCCATAGTACGGCAGACTTGTGGATCTCTGCCATCCTATCCACAAGAAGTACCAGCTGGCTGTCACCAAAGTCTTTGGCAGATACATTAATGCCATTGTGGTTGCTTCTGAGAAAACAGCCAGGGATTGTATTCGGTATCTGAAAGAAGAACGAGCTGAGCCAGAGACCTTCTTGGCTCTAGATTATCTTGATGTAGGTTTGAAAACTTCATATGTTGCAATAACACAGTGACTGATTTTATTCTCTGCTGTGTTGTTTTTTAATATGTTTAGGGTAATATTGAGAATTGAATGTCAGACTTGGTCATCCAATCCGACACCTAGCTACTGCTTCGATTTAGATAGACATCATTCCTGCTGGAAACAACCAGGATCCTCAATGTTCAATGCAGAATTCAAATGATGTTATTAGGACCCAATGCCATCTTGCTGCAGTTAAGTGCTAAATATAGCCATTGCACTGAGCAAAAAACAACCAAAACCAATATCCTCAGTAATAGCTATGAGACCAGTAAAAAGTAATTTATTGGACAGCAAGATGTGCATAATTCAATTCTCCTATCCCTTGCTAATCCTCCATACTCAATAATGTTCTCTGTATTGTCACTGGACTAGTAATCCTGAAATCCAAGGTAATGCTGTGGGGAACTGAGTTCGAAACGCGCCATGGCAGATGGTGAAATTTGAACTTAATAAAAAATCTGGAATTAGAAGTCTATTGTTGACCATGAAACTATTGTTGATTGTCGTAAAAACCCATCTGGTTCACTAATGTCCTTTAGGGAAGGGGAAATCTGCCGTCCTTACCTGGTCTGGCCTACATGTGACTCCAGACCCACAGCAATTAGGTTGACTCTTAAATGCCCTCTGAAATGGCCTAGCAAGCCTTTCAGTTTTCAAGGGCAATTAGGGATGGGCAGCAAATGCTGACTTAGCCAGTGACTCCCACATCCAATGAACAAATAAAAAAAGTCACACTGTTCTCCTCCTGTATCCGAGGTCAGTCTTTGCCTAAAATCCCTTGCTGCAGGCTTGTAGTCTACAGGTGATCTGTGGATGTCTTGCTGTCACTCCACGAACTGCAGACTGCCGATCAGCACTCAGGATATGAGACCTAATCGTCAAAATGCTCCTAGTCTGTTAGTGGCGCCATCAGGTGGAAGTTACAATCGCTCTATCCATCACCTGCCCAATGTACACTGAGGATGAAAATCTTCAGTATGCTGCAACTCATGCTGTGTGGTTATTTTGCCATGGTTGGAAAAATTAGGTATGTTGGAAATAAATTTCTATGTAGAAAGGTGTTCAAGGAATTGAATGATATAAAGTTACATTTTTAAAAAAATTATTTCAGATAAAGCCAATCAATGAACAGTTGCGAGAAATTAAAGGAGCCAAAATGATGATTGATGTTGTTCAATGTGTATCTCCTCAACTGAAGAAAGTGGTACAGTTTGTTTGTGGTAATGGATTAGTATGTGAGAACCTGAAAGAAGCCAGACAGATTGCATATGAAGGAGCAGAGAGGCTTAAAGTAAGAACATTGTCTTTTCCTAAATTATATATGCTGTGAATCAATTATACTGAACTTGAGTAGCTATATGCATAGCCTTTGAGAGGTCAGCAAGTAAAATAACAAGGCAAACTGCTAAGTACATTGTGAGTTGGATCCACAGCATTTTTCTGTTTCTTGCAGTGCTGAGTAAATTAGCCTGGTTTTCTTCTGTCAACATCAATAAATTATTTATGCGGATGTACAAGAAATAATTTTTTTAAAGTACTACATGTATTCACGTTTATTTTAAAGAGCATTTTAAAAAGTATCATATGGATTAATGGAGTGTTATGTTATAAAATGTGAAGAAATTCTACCAAGGTATAAAGTAGAACTGGCTATACAAACTTAGTGCGTGGTGTGGTTCCTCTCTGACAGAAATTTACAAGATTTGTATACAAATGAATTTAATGGTAAATTTGTAATTACTCTTTTTACAATATAGACAGTGGCATTGGATGGAACACTGTTCTTAAAATCTGGTGTCATCTCTGGAGGTTCCAGTGATTTGAAGTTTAAGGCCAGGTGCTGGGATGAGAAAGAGATTAGTCATCTGAAAGAAGTCAAGGAGAAACTCCGAAATGAACTCCGGGTAAGTTAGACTGGCATTTTTTATCAGAGTGCTACATATTGTTCTTAAAGCTGCAGTAAATGTATTTATATTTGATGCACATTGATGTTAAAGCTGCTTTTAAATATATGTTTTTTTGATTAATTTTTATAGTCAGACAGAACCAGAAGTAAAGCGAGTTACATGCGAACATATGAATTAGGAGTAGGAGTATGCCACTCGGCCTCTCAAGCCTGCTCCGTCATTCAGTAAGATCATGGCTGATCTAATTTTAACCTCAACTTTAAATTCCTGCCTACCCCCGGTAACCTTTCACTCCCTTGCTTATCAAGAACCTATCTACTTTTGCCTTAAAGATATTCAAAGATTCTGCCTCAACCACCTTTTGAGGAAGAGAATTCCAAAGTCGCACAACCCTCTGAGAGAAAAAATATTTCCTCATATCCATCTTAAATGGGTGACCCCTTATTTTTAAACAGTGGCCCCTAGTTCTAGATTCTCCCATAAGAGGAAACATCCTTTCCACATCACCCTGTCAAGTCCCCTCAGGATCTTATATGTTTCAATCAAGTCGCCTCTTAGTCTTCTAAACTCCAGTGGATACAACCCTAGCCTGTCTAGCCTTTCCTCATAAGACAAACCATCCATTCCAGGTATTAGTCGCGGAAACCTTCTCTGAACTGTTCCCAATGCATTTGCATCTTTCTTTAACTAAGTAAGTACTGTACACAATACTCCAGATGTGGTCTCACCAATGCCCTGTATAACTGAAGCAGAACCTCCCTACCCTACAATTCAATTTCCCTTGCAATAAACGTGAACATTCTATTAGCTTTGCTAATTACTTGCTGCACCTGCGTACTAACCTTTTGTGATTCATGCACTAGGAGACCTGGATCCCTCTGCATCTTAGAGCTTTGCAATCTCTCACCATTTAGATAATATACTTTGTTATTTGTCCTGCCAAAATGGACCAACTCACATTTTCCCACATTATACTCCATTAGCCAGGTCTTTGCCCACTCACCTAACCTATCTATATCCTTTTGTAGCCTCCTTATGTTCTCTTCACAACTTATTTTCCTTTCTATCCTTGTGTAATCAGCAGATTTAGCAACCATACCACCCATCGTCCAAATCACTTATATAAATTGTGAAGAGTTGAGGCCCCAGCACTGATCCCTGTGGTACACTACTTGACACATCTTGCCAACTAGAAAATGACCCATGATGTAGTAATGATTGCAATTTTAACTTACAGGAGTTAATAAAAGTGAATAGGAAAGAAGCTGAATTAAGGCTGTTGCAGGCTCAAGCCAAAGGCACAGAGACCAGAATGAGATATTCCTTGAGTGATCTGGAGCAAACTAGGAAAAAACATCTGGCAAATCGCCACATGGTAAGGATAGAGTAAAATATTAGAGAATAATTATGGATGAGTAAGGTTATCCATCCCAACAAACCTGAAAGCTCCTAAAGTTCTTCCTGCTGTCAGTTATTTCTTAAATGATTCAATTTTTTTCTCTCTCCACTATGCAATAAGCCCCATTTTAAGTTGCCTCATTCAGTGCACTGCAACATAATAGGGAGAATATACACACTTAACATCAGGACTTCTGCTTTAATGTTTTGTGCTGGGGCTGACAGAACATGCGTGGCCCAATCGTCAACATTTTGGAGCGACCTCTCCCACCCCCCAACACTCTCTCCCACTCCCTGAGACCTCTCGCTGAGTGGGACTGGCTTTCTGAAACTCTCTCCCTTTTGCTGACTCTCCCACTCATCACTTCACTGCCCAACTCCCCGACTTACTGCTTTCCTGCCCGACTCTCCCATTCGCTGTTCCTCTCACTCCTTTCCTCCCTCTTGCTACCCTCCTGAGCCCTTGCTCACAGTGAAGGGTCAGGAGAAGAAGCCGTGAGTGGGAGAGCTGGGTAGGGAAGCAGCGAGTGGGAGAGTTGGGGAGGGCAGTGGTGAGTGGGAGAATTGGGGAGGGCAAGAGTGAGTGGGAGAGTTGGGCAGGGAAGTGGTGAGAGAAAGTCGGTGAGAGAGAGAGAGAGACAGTCAGCCTGTGGGAGGGAGTTGGCCTGCCGGAATGTCAGCAAGCGGGAGGTATGTAGAAAGAATTAGCATATTTCTTTTATGTCTTTAAATTTATTATGTTTTAAAAGTTATTTCATTTTTGAATGTAGTAATTTGAGAATGTACAGTGTTTCAACTTACAATGTATAATGTTTTTATGTTTTTTTTCTGCGGGAAAGGTCCTTCAGAACGTAATTACAGCTTTTACATTGGTTGTAATAGGAAAAACTGATTCGCTTACAGGTCATTTCGCTTAAAGTTACACTTTTCAGCAAAGTAACCACACCTTTAAGTGAGGACTTAGTGTATCAGGGTCTATCTTACACATTGATCACTCTTCCTCTGAAGAAGAATTTCCTGATATTGGACCTAAAATAACAGTCTTGGAATGTTTTATTTTGTTAAAGTCGCTATATAAATATAAGTTGCTTTACTAGTTTGAATCTGTGTTCCCTAGTGTTAGTCTCAATTTAATCAGTATTCCAGCCTTACTTGTAGGCTGCAGATAATTTCAATAGTCTGCTTTTAATGAATGAGTTGTCACTGGCACAAACCAACATTGAAGCGGGGGCCTCAAACAGGCATTAGGCCCGTTATCTGTTTGTCCAGTGGACTGTAACACTTGCTTCAAGAATGGGTAAGGTACACCATATTGGGGGCTTAGTCGACTACTTAGCACATAGAAAACAGACGCTACACACTGAATGTAAGGGCCAAAATATCGTCTTTATTTCATGCAGTATTGTGAAAATGTGTACGTTGCTATGGTTGTAAGTATCCTATTATATGCAATTTTTAGGAAAGATCAAAACTAAAAAGCGGACTGGCCAACCTGCAATCTCAAATGGCTGTGGTGAGTTTAAATATCGAGGACAGAGCGATGAAAATGCAGGAGATTCAAAATCAAATGAACGAAGTAAGTACATTATTTGTAATACTAGATTATCCAATTTATTTTAGAATGCATTTCATGCAAGGGACAAATACCGAGAACTCCAAAATGCAAACAAAAAAGTAAATACATATACTGCAATATATAAACAAAAGCATCAGTAGTTATTTTCAATGAATTGTTGGAAGACTAAGGGCTGGACTCCCCAGCAGGCTTCCCCAGGGCTCTCGAACTCTCTGACCTGGGTTTAGCAAAGTTTTCAAGACCAGTCCAACCCAAGTCAACGAAAATACTGTGGGACATGAAATACAAGTTTCCTCTAGGTCACAAACATCATAGGCCATACGTGCAGAGTTGTAACCCGAAGCCAACTATTATGAACAATGTATAATTTTGAGTTGAATTTGTATATAGTGTATTAAGAAAAGTAAAAATAGTTTTAGCTTCATTTTGATTTTGTTTATGAACCTTGGTGCCTGGGCGCCTGGATGGACTTGTCACCGAAAGATTTCTGGTCTTTTGGGTTTGTTTGTATATATACATTTTTAATGAGGTCTCACAATCCCTGGGGCAGAATATTACGCTTGGCGTGCAGGCGCGTGCCCGACATGCCCGAGCGTAAAATGACGCGCAATGACATCAGGCGTGCATCCCGACGTCATCTTGCAGTCTCGCGATATTACGTTTGGCGGGTGCACACCAGAGTCAGCTGCGCACCCACCGATAATTAAAAGGCCTATTAAGGCCATTAATTAAATTCAAATTTATGCTGTCCGTCAAACCTAACGGTTAGCAGGCAGGCAAAAAGGCCAAGTGGCCTTTACATTTTTTAAGAAACCACATCCATGAGTGGGATGAGGTTTCCTAAAGCAAATAAACATTAAATAAAAACTTTATTTTTAAATTAAAAACATGTCCCAACTCATGTGACAGAGTCACATGAGGGGACACATTTTATTAAATTTTTTACACAGCGCTTCAGTCTCCCTAAGACAGCTCTGTGCCTCAGCGAGATTGAACCACTCTTTCTCGCGCATGTGCGGACTACGTGCTAGGCCCTGCTCTCCCTCTCCTCCCCCCCCCCCCCCCCCACCCCCCCGCACCCGCACAGGCAGTGCTCAGTGCTGCCGCTCGCAATCCACGCAAGGCAGGCATTAATTGACCCGTCCGTGTGAAATTGCGGTGTGGAGCCGATTGCGGGCAGCGGCTGGCTTTCCGACCGCACCCGCCGAGCACCCCCTCCAAGGGCAGAATCCTGCCCCTGAGGTTAAAGATGAGCTAAAAGGGATTACAAGGTTAGTGTTTCTGGAAAGAAAACACTAAGTAGAAAAGCTTTATTGTTGCCTAGCAACAGTGATCCAGGAAAGACAGGAGTTGAGAGAGGAAGAGTTCAGTGTGTGTGTCAGAGAGAGAGAAGACAGGGATTTGAAGCTCTCTGAGAAGAAAAATACGACAAGTAAGAGGCTACAAGGAGACTGGTGACTATGCCAGAGTGAGACGGAGACTGATTGAGTAGTGAATTAGGCTTTCGTGGTAAGTTTTGGGAAGTCCCTTTCAGGTTTTAACCTTAAATTAAGAATCAAGATCTGATATAGTACTAACCTTCAAGTAAGTTAGGTTAACTTGTAAAACAGAGAACTTCATGGAGTGGCAGTTATCTGTCAGTCACCAAAAAGCAGTTGGTTCAAGTGGTGTTGATTACCTTAGCAGGAAGCTAAACTAGCTGGTGACTCAGCTGACAGTCTATAAAAGAGACAGGCTTTTCAAACCGCATGATCAGTAAGAGGCGCGTGAGGAGACTGGCGACTATGTCGGAGTGAGATGGAGACCGAATGAATAGCGAATTAGGTTCACATGGGAATTCAGTGCACAGGGAAAGAAGTGTAGTATACATAGAAATTATTCTAAGTTAATTAAGTGAGTAATTAAATTAAGTTAACTAAATAACATGAGTAAAAATGGCAGGACAGATGTTATGTTGCAGTTGTGAAATGTGGAAGCTTTCGGACGTAGAGGCGATCCATAACAAACACATCTGCAGAAAGTATAAGCAGCTAGAGGAATTTCGGATCAGGATTAGGATCTGGAAGCCGAACTGCAGATACTATGCAACATAAGAGAGGGGGAGAAGTACTGGACACTTTGTTGCAGAAGACCTTCACCCCTCTTGGAATAGGGTCATCTGTTTTGGTCAGCAGTGGGGGACAGCAGGATGTGAGTGAGACAGGTAATGGGACCAAGCAGGCAGTAGTGGAGGAGCCTCGGACTTTGCAATTGTCAAACAGGTTTGAGGTGCTCACAACCTGTATGGACAAAAGTGAGGTCTTCAACGTGGATGAGCAGGCTGGCCATGGCACCATGGTACAGGAAGCTGTCAAGGATGGGGAGCAAACAGGAATGTTGTGGTAGTAGAGGACAGTATGGCAAGGGGGATTGACATTGTTCTCTGCAGCAAAGAGTGAGAACCCAGAAGGTTGTCTTCCCTGCCTGGTGCCAGGGTTTGGGACATCTGTCCAGGGCTGGAGAGGGACTTGCAGGAGGAGGGGGAGGATCCAGTTGTCGTGGTCCATGGGGGTATCAACGACGTAGGCAGGACAAGGAAGGAGGTTCTATATAGTCAGTACGAGAAGCTAGGTACCAAATTAAGAAACAGGACCTCAAAGGTAATAACCTCTGGATTATTTCCTAAACCACGTGTAAATTGGCATAGGGTAAATAGGATTAGAGAGATGAATGTATGGCTCAAAGACTGGTGTGGATGAAGTGGGTTCTGATTCGTGGGGCACTGGCACCATTTGTTGGAGTTCTTTGAATTAGTAACATGTGCTGTGGATAAAGGGGAGCATGTAGACTTGCTGTATTTGGATTTCCAGAAGGCATTTGATAAAGTGCCACATCAAAGGTTATTGCGGAAAATAAAAGCTCATGGTGTAGTGGGTAACATATTAGCATGGATAGAAGATTGGTTGGCTGGCAGTAAACAGAGAGCATGCATAAATCGGTCTTTTTCTGATTGGCATGATCTGACGAGTGGAGTCCCACAGGAGTCTGTCCTGGGGCCTCAACTTATTACAATTTATGTCAATGACTTAGGTGAGGAGAGTGAAAGCATTGTAGCTAAATTTGCAGATGACACAAAGATAGGTAGGAAAGTATGTTGTGAAGAGACATAAGGAGATTGCAGATGGATATAGTTAGGTTGAGTAAGTGGGCAAAAATCTGTCAGATGGAGTATAATGTAGGAAAATGTGAAATTGTTCACTCTGGCTGGAAGAATAAAACAGCAAAGCATTACTTAAACGGAGAACGGCTGCAAAAATTCCGAGGTGCAAAGAGACCTAGGTGTTCTGGTGCATGAGTCACGAAAAGCTAGTATGCAGGCACAGCAAGTAATTAAGGCTAATGGAATGCCAGCCTTTATTATGAGAGGAATTGAACATAAATGTAAGGATGTTATGCTTCAGTTATCCAGGGCATTGGTGAGACAACATCTCAAATATTGTGTGCAGTTTTGATCTCCTTATTTAAGGAAGGATGTAAGTACTTTGGAGGTGGTTCAGAGGAGGTTTAATAAATTGATACCTGGAATGATCAGGCTGTCTAATGAGGAAAGGTTAGACAGACCGGGCTTGTTTCTGCTGGAGTTTAGAAGAGTGAGGGGTGACTTGACTGAAGTATATAAGATCCTGAACAGTAGTGATAAAGTGGATGTGGAAAGGATGTTTCTTCTTGTGGGTGAGTCCAGAAAGGGGCGGCACTGTTTTAAAATTAGGGGCTGCCCCTTTAGGACAGAGATGAATATTTTTTTCTTCCAGAGGGTTGTGAGACTATGGAACTCTCTGCCTCCGAAGGCAATGGAGGCATGGTCATTGAATATTTTTAAGACAGAGGTAGGTAGATTCTTAGGCAAGGGAATTAAAGGTTATCGGAGGTAGATGGGAATGTGGAATTCAAAACACAAACAGATCAGCCATGATCGTATTGAATGGCGGAGCAGGCTCAAGGGGCTGAATGGCCTACGAATGCTCCTATTTCATATGTTCATATGTACAAGGCTAGTGGGACAGTAGTCAACTGAATAATCAGTTATGAGACTCAGTAAAGTGTTTAGTTTAGCAGAAGCATTATTGGAAGACTGAGTTTAGGGAACTAATTTGCTTGCTCTGCACTTGACGGAAAAGTGGGCTTAGAGTGCAGTTTTTGGGTGTCTTGGGGAGAGGTACGAGTTGGGCGAGAAGCATCAAGTGAATGCTCAGGAATTCACCTGAAGAAAACGGTGTGCAACTGTGCCAGTCCGAAGCGAGAAACCTTTGTGTCAAGCTAGTGGTAACTCCTCATTAGTTTATGTGTCTAAAGATGTTGCTGGGGTAAAAAAATAGTGGGAATTTGAATTGTCGTCTTGTGTTTGTATTGAGATCTTTCTAACCTTTTTGTCTGGTGGAATATAGTTCATTTTTTATTGTTTTAATAAATATTTTTATTCTTTGTATTCAAGTTCATCAGCATACTCCTATGAATTTGTTCAGTAACTTTCCTCCACCTTTTCCAAAAAAAAGTTAGGATCTATCAAGCCAGGGATCTCCAGTATTCACAGCAGCTGGGATTGTAACACAGCTCAAACCTTTTTCAGTCTATTGGAAGTTTGTGTGGGACTCTTTTTGTGGGGGAAATTCAAATTTCCAGTCCTGTGGTCTCAGTCATGCCGGTCCCCAAACCCATTCCTAACATTTTTGGGGCACAAAAATCAATTTCCAAGATGTTATCTCAAAGATAACTTATCAAGCTAAACCTAGTTATGGTAAACTTCTTTTTCAGTCTACCTGTTCATTCTATCTGTGTTTGTGAAATAAATCTTGCATAGATTGATTGGCTATTTTACCTATTTGGATTTGCTGCTTAAGCTATAATATGCCTCTGATATGTCCATAACTGAAATGTCATCTCTTCTGTCCTCTGTACAGAGGCTGCTTGACCTTCTGAGTATTTCTATATTTTATGGGTGGAATTTTACGGCCCCTCCTGCCAGCGGGATTTTCCAGACCCGCCGAAGTCAATGGACTTTTGAATGGCTTGTTGCATTTTGTGGCCCCACCCCAGCTGCAAGGGGGTCCGTAAAATTCCACCCTAGGTGTTTTTGTAAAATTTCCAGCATTTGCAGTTTTTTGCTTTTTTCCCTGAACTTGGAAAGGGAGGGGAAAGATCTGGTTAGGGACTAATTGCATTTTATTTAAAGTAGACAAAGCTTGAGATTCAAGATATTTACTAAGAGAATAAAGCTACAAGATTCTACGGGTTTTGAACAAACAAAAACAAACTTTACTATACAATGCCAGAAAGAGAAACCAATTTACACTATCTATCTTATACTCTAACATTCAGGGTAAACGTGAGGTACGTGTGAATTAACAGGCAAACTGTGGTTAACCACATCACACTATACAATAAATGGCAGATGCGACCAAGACGGATTGCACAGATTTCTAAACAACCACCCAGACGTCAGAAAACACTTGTGAGCTAAACAATCTCGTTGAAACTCTGTCTCTCATGAGGGATTCCAGCCTTCACCTTCAAAGATTTTGCCTTGCAATTTTCTCAAAAAGTTGCTCCAACTCGGAAGGCGCCAACAACAGCCCACCTCATGATGTTCCAATCTCGTCTCCCGAGATTCTGTTCCCTGGATTCCCGAGTATGCACTCAAGCACCAACTCACAAGCACAATGGCTGCGTGGAGTAAAACACTTACTGCTCCAAAGGGGTGCCTTTTCCCCAAAGGCCCACAGCACGGAGTCACCAACTTTCTCTTCAATTGCCAGGGCTTCACCGGAGCCCTCTCCAATTTCCAGGACTTCTCCTGAGCACTCTCCGATTACCAGGGCTTCTCTTCAGCCTTCTTCACTTAAAGTCTGCTAACTGTAGCCCTTTTCCTGCTTGGAGCCACTTTCTCTGATTCTCCCTTTTTAACTTAACTGGGACCTCTTCCTGTTTTTTTCCCCCTCTCTGGGACTCTTGTTTTAGGACCTCTTCCTGTCCCCTCTCCCTTTGGGACCTCTCCCTGTCCTATGCCTGGGACTCTTATCTCCAAAGGCATGCAATTCCCTGGTCACATGACCCAGATTTTTGCACCATTTTCCCTTCCTGCACAGGCACACTCAGCCCGTCCTCTGCCCAAAATGTGTGCAGCTTGATCCCAGTCTGCGCATGCATGGTAACTCCGAGGTCTGTCAGGATTTGGAGTTCCCGACCTCTGCTCTCGATGAGAAGGTAAGTTGATACGTACATGAAGGGGCACATGAAAGAGATACTAGAGGCCTCCTCATGTGTGGAATCATGCCCTGAAAGAATCATGGGAGTATGGGAGAGAAGAGGAGAAAATGGAAAAGAAGAAAATGACTATGCCAATAATGATACAGCTGTTGAGGAATAGTCCCAATTCCAGGTTCAAGTGTTAATTTTCATAATGGTTAAACATCCTGGAGCCAATTTTCGCTTTTGGCATGTGTTGTAAACTGGCAGATGTGGATCGACTTGGTTCTAGACCTCACTGAAGTCAATGGAAAAGGAAATTGGACGGGATGTATAATGAGCAGTCAATCTGCAATTTCCGGTTCACCACCTATTGCCAAAAGTGAAAAATTCCCCTCCCCCTACCCCAATCTGTTGGGATAGTAGATTTATCTGCAACGGTGCACAATGTTTACAGATCAAAGGAATGATGCTAGAAGGGAAAAGTATATTCAGAATAATAGTTAGTATTCTGTTCTAAACAGGTTGAAGATAGAGTGTTTGAAGAATTTTGTACCAAGATTGGCGTAGCAAATATTCGTGAGTACGAGGATGAGCATGTGAAGCAGCTGGAAGAAATAGATAAGAAAAGGTTATTCACTATCTGAATAATATGCATAAGTAATACACTTATCTATAAAGGGGCAACTGAACAACAGGCATTTAATGTAATTGTATATGAAAATTTCTACAGTATATACAATCTGCTAAAGTATTTTCAAATTTACTTTGCTGAACTGCACACTCTGCGGATTGTAGACATTTTTGCAAAGAATTGGATCTGATTATAGGATAACAAAACTAAAAATTAGATTGAAAAATCAGTAATGTTTGCTGTGTTCCTGGCCATGAGACATTAAAGTAAATGTTCCTCTACACCATTCTCGTTGTCCAACTTTATCATGTCCGGAGGGCCACAACATTTCAATTCTTTTCTCACTCAAGGGGCCGATGAGCAAATTTCAAAAAGATAAGGTTTGGCACATTAAACATTAATTTTTTTTAAAAAGCTGAGATATGAAAAGAAACAACTTGTTGAGCAACAAAACAATGTCAAAACAATAAATTGATAACTTTTAAAAATGAGTAATAAGTAAAGATGACCATTAGAGTGCAAGTGGATTAGTGTTTGTGTCTCTGGCTCACTCCCAGTCTCAGGGTGCTCAATCGTTCAACCTCACTCACGGTGAGAGTGGGTTTGAGGGTAAAAGAGAACCCTTAAACTGGAAGTGAGCCAGACTTACACGCACACTCACTCTCTCTCTCTCTCTCTCTCACACGTACACTCCTCTCAGGAGTGAAGGAAGTGCACATACACATGCCGGGGGTTGGGTGGTGGAGGGAAGCGGACTTGGAAAAGCTTATCAAAAGTGAGCACTCTTCCACAGCAGCTCCATGTACATGCTTGGAGTCGGGCCTCTGAAGGTTTTCTGCCCACTCAAACAACGCAAAAGCAGAATGTGCCACCAAATGCTCCAGAACTTCTCATCCCTCGGGTTCAGACTGCAAATTAATGTGTGTTTTAGGGGGCAGTAGAATAATTGGCCAACTGGGCAAGTTGTAGAATCCCCTTGCAAAAGGTGGCCATGGCACAGTTATTGGTGGAGGTGCTCAGAGCCCCTTGCAATGTTTTTATTAAGGTTTAGACCAGTATCTCTCATGGTTCAAGGTAACAGCGTAGCCTTGCAGTTTGGGTTAGGAGAATGCCTGCACCTGAGCTGAGAGCACAGCATGCAGTCCAATGACCGAAGCTGCCACCAATTGGTCATGTGAAAAGGGGTGGAAGTGGGTGGGGTTTCGACAGCCATGAAGCACACCAGCCATCCAAGCGGTGGCCAGCGCTCTCCTGCATGCGTGAAGGGGCCTTTAGACTTAACCAAGAGAGGTTAGGACACATATGCTAACCCACACATCTCTCTCTCTCTTTGATCCTACAGGAGAACATCAGGCAAATGGA
This sequence comes from Cetorhinus maximus, assembly GCF_964194155.1. Taxonomy (NCBI): domain Eukaryota; kingdom Metazoa; phylum Chordata; class Chondrichthyes; order Lamniformes; family Cetorhinidae; genus Cetorhinus; species Cetorhinus maximus. The sequence goes on along the minus strand of NC_135900.1, from coordinate 51,064,858 downwards.
GCCCACTGGTATGCCTCATGGCTTACAAAGAGCAGAGAAGAAGAAGAAAAGTGCATTGGAGGCGCCTTGCTTGGCAAAGGGAGGAGCACCTCCCTCAAGATGAAGGTGCGGCAGGGCCTGCTGTGCGTGCAGTTGAAGATCCACAGAAAGCCATCGCTCGTAGGCGCTTCATTAGACCCAGGTTCTATAGATGGAGCTTGTCATTCCTGCAGATGACTGAGAACCAGTGTCACTGAACACTGCGCATGTCTTGGGAACTGGTCGGTCACCTGCTGCAGGATTTGGCGTCACAAGGACATGGAAGGCATCCACTGCCAGTGGCGGTGAAAGTGACCCGGCCGCTCGATTTTTACGCCAGTGGCTCCACAGGTGACCTGTGTGGGATCTCACAAGCCTCCATGCACAAGTGTATCCAGGAAGTCACAGACGCCATCTTCATGAAGGCACTGAACTTTTGTGCGTTTCGCCCGGGATCAGGAAAGCCAGGAAGCAAGAGCACTGGCATTTGCACAGATCTCAGGTTTCCCACAGGTGCAGGGTGCCATCAACTACACTCACATGGCATCTAGGTATCTGTGGCAACAAGCAGTCAACTACATCAACCTCAAGAGCTTCCACTCGCTGAATGTTTAACTGGTGTGTGACCACCACAACTGCATCCTACTGGTCCACACACGATTCCCAGGGAGTGCCCACAACCCCTACATCATTAGCAGGTCTGAGATCCCTGACATCTTCCAAGGTCCACAGAGGCTGCAGGTTTGGCTCCTTGGGGACAAGGGCTACCCACAGAGAATGTGGCTGAAGATGGCTGTGCAGCGGCTTCAGACTGCAGCAGAGCAACGGTATAACGAGGCTCATGCAGCAACCTGGACTTAGATGGAGCAAACGATAGGCATCTTGAAACTGAGGTTCCGGTGCCTTGATAGGTCTGGTGGAGTACTGCAATGTAGTCCAGTCCATTGTAGCTTGCTGCGCGCTACATAACCTGGCTCTGTAATGGGGGAGGACCTGGCTGAGGAAGAGATGGAACAGCTGCACATCTCCTTCAATGAGGAGGACAGCAAAGGGAATGACGGTGATGTATTTCTCGAAGGTGAGGATGCCGGTGATGAGGTCATTGCACTGGCCAGATGAGGCAGGCGCACTTGAGAGGCCCTCATAGCCGCAAGATTCATGGGGGAAGATGACGAGATTCATTGAGGACAGTCCTGGCATCCTCACCTTGCATATGTGAATGTTTGGCTCCTGTGTGAATGATGGCAGCGCATGTACCTTCAGTGCTCAGGCTCACGCCATGGAGATGCAGTGGAGGCCCTAATAGTCACATGATTCCAGGAGGATGATGATGACATGCTCCATAGCTCTTCACATTGCCCCTGTGAATATCTGACATCTGCCTGGCTGAGGGAAGCTCGCTTGTGCTCTATGATTGGGGTGATATAATGGAAACGCAGCCATGAAACTTTAAATGCATCTGGCCCTTTATCAGCCTTCAGCACCTGTCCTCTTCAGGAGCACACCGTCACCGGACAAAGATGCTGAAGATATGAGGGGCCAGTCCCATCTCAAAAGCACTGAGAGCACACAAGAGAGAATAACGGAACTCTGACACCTGCCCATGACAAACTGGCAGCAATGACAAGCACCCATCGAGGTGCAGGCATCACTAATGTGTCCAGTGAGTGTGAAGCCGGACCATCACTTTGCTCTGAAAGACTGAGAAACCTGCCTTTATCTTGTACATTAACCAACGTTTCATATCTGAGTGATATGAACACTATTTATCATAACAGGGAGCCATAGGCAAGGAAATATTTTTGGGTGCTCATTTACAATAGTGCACATTATGTATAAGCGATTAACACCTGTGCCCAGGCTGTGCAACTACATCTTCTTTGAGGTGTCAGCTGTGGCTCAGTTCATAGCACCCTCGCCTTTGAATCAGAAGGTTGTGGGTTCATGTCCCACTCCTGGAAACCAAGAACCGTGAATGTACTCGAAAGAGTTACAATCTGTGACTGTTGATAACTCGAAAGAGTTACATCTTCTTATGAGAGGTGTCAGCTGTGGCTCAGTTCATAGCACCCTCGCCTTTGAATCAGAAGGTTGTGGGTTCATGTCCCACTCCCGGAAACCAAGAACTGTGAATGTACTCGAAAGAGTTACATACGATCTGTTGATAACTCGAAAGAGTATCATACTGTGCCAAAGGTTTTGAGGTGTCAGCTGTTGCTCAGTTCATAGCACCCTCGCCTTTGAATCAGAAGGTTGTGGGTTCATGTCCCACTCCCGGAAACCAAGAACTGTGAATGTACTCGAAAGAGTTACATGCGATCTGTTGATAACTCGAAAGAGTTACATCTTCTTATGAGAGGTGTCAGCTGTGGGTCAGTTCATAGCACCCTCGCCTTTGAATCAGAAGGTTGTGGGTTCATGTCCCACTCCCGGAAAAAAAAAGTCAAGAACTGTGAATGTACTCGAAAGAGTTACAACTTCTTATGAGAGGTGTCAGCTGTGGCTCAGTTCATAGCACCCTCGCCTTTGAATCAGAAGGTTGTGGGTTCATGTCCCACTCCCGGAAACCAAGAACTGTGAATGTACTCGAAAGAGTTACATGCGATCTGTTGATAACTCGAAAGAGTTACATCTTCTTATGAGAGGTGTCAGCTGTGGGTCAGTTTATAGCACCCTCGCCTTTGAATCAGAAGGTTGTGGGTTCATGTCCCACTCCCGGAAACCAAGAACTGTGAATGTACTCGAAAGAGTTACAATCTATGACTGTTGATAACTCGAAAGAGTTACATCTTTTTATGAGAGGTGTCAGCTGTGGCTCAGTTCATAGCACCCTCACCTTTGAGTCAGAAAGTTGTGGGTTCATGTCCCACTCCCAGAAAAAAAAACCAAGAACTGTGAATGTAATCGAAAGAGTTACATGAGATCTGTTGATAACTCTAAAGAGTTATATCTTCTTAACCTTCCTAAACCTGCCGCTAATTCTTGGTACTCCCCCGACATCCACAGCAGAGGTGGAAGCAGCCTGCTGACTTGGATGCTCTGCGTCTGATGACTTGCATCCTCTGGAGGGCCGGGATCGGGAGGGCCCCAGTCTGCTTTGGGTGTCCTGCTGTGGGCCAGCTGCACCCTCCTCATCTGTGGAGCTGGAGCTGCGGGGCTCACAGGAAGATCGGATTTAGATTGGCCGGACATTCCCAGAGTCACCTGGGTAGATGGCCCCCGAGTGTTGAGCTGCTGGTCCACCTTATGGATGTCCCACAGCCCCTGGCTGACTCCTTGAGGAGAAGGGGCAGCTGGAATGAGATCAAGCTGCCCCACACCCCTCTTGTATTGACACTGCTGGAGACCAACTATGGCATCAGCCTGCGCAGTAGTGCAGGACTAATGTCCTGGACCAAGGTCTCCATGGCGGCCACTATCTTGTCAGTGTTGACCTCGGTGCATTGGCATTCCAGTACTATCACCTCAAACTGAAGGCGGATGGACTCCTTCATCATCCCTTGCAATCTGAGGAGTGCACCATCCCTTCCTGATGTTATCGTGATTGTCTTTGCAGCTCCAGCAACTGATTGAGGACCAAGTCCAGAGACTCATCATCTGACTCGGACTCAGCAGATTCCTTGCTTCCAGCAGTCCTCTGGGTGCTGGCAACAAAGGATATCCCTGTCTCTGCCTGCTGTGGAACTGCTTGTGTAGTATGCTCACCAAATTGTGATCCCGAGGCTACTCGACATCTAGATCCCACTGAAGTGTGTGTCACTATGCTGGTGGAGGGTGTGGGTGAGCGCCATGACGGGTCTTCAACGGTGCTGCCCTCGGGGTCCTCATCCGAGGTGCTCTCAGCGCTGGGGTCAGGCTCATGGATACCTGAAGGTGACGTGTCAGATATGCCTAGGACAGAAAGTGGAGATTATTAGCGCTTGGCAGCCATGTTGAACACAGTACAGTGGGCTTAGAGTAGCATTGAGAGAGCAATTATGTGCAAGATTACCCTGGCGGCACGGATGAGATCATTTATCTGTTTTCTGCACTGGCTGGCCAACCTCTTGTGTGCAGTATTGGCACTGATCATCTCTGCCGCCACCTCCCAAGTTGGAGTGGTGAGACTGATGGGACTCCTGTGGGCAGAGTTGGGTAGAGGACTTCGGCAGGCCTCTACGGCATCCAAAAGGCATCCCAGGAATGTGTCACTGAATCAGGGGCTACACTCTTCTTGGCTTTCAGGGCTGTGTCTTCACTGGAGTAGTCCTGGACTGTAAGCATTGAGAAGTTTGCACGTGGCTGCATAAATATGGCGCCCGGCATGAGGAAATGACAAGGTGGCGTTGTGGCCAATTAGAGGCCTGCCACCAATGATCCAATGTGTTTCCCGTGACTGCATAATTTATGAGGTGAGATGTGGACGATACGGCACGAAAACCTGCCATTGTGGCTGGCGGATGCTACACAGAAGACATGGCCCTGAAAGGCAAGAAGACTGCAACTCCCCCCCCCCCCCCGCCACAGGAGAGGCAGCAACATCACCAATTCAGCTTGGGAGGCAGTGGCAGCGGTGGTCAGTGCCAATGCCCTGCAAAAGAGGACAGCCACCCAGTGCCGAAAGAGGATGAATGATCTTCCCGCCAGGGTACGTCACTGTTTCTCATCACTCCCAACTCACACACACTCAAACCCATTACACACCCACAGGGTTCTCCTCACTGCCAGCTTAAGGGACATCACCATTCATTCTCTCACACACACCTTTATCTGCCATGCGGATCGTGTCCTCATCGCGTCCATGGCACCACTTACCACCCACACAGGCCAGGCATTCTTCTCATCTGGCCTGGCAAGCATCCTGCTTACACTCTCTGCACCTGTATTCATTTTTTTTATTCATGTGGTCATTGCTGGCTATGTCAGCATTTATTGCCCACCCCTAATTTCCCTCAGGAAGGTGGTGGTGAGCTGCCTTCTTGAACCACTGCCCATGTGTTGTAGGTACACCCACAGCGCTGTTAGAGAGGGAGTTCCAGGATTTTGACCCAGCGATAGTGAAGGAACAGCAATATATTTCCAAAGCAGGATGGTAAGTGGCTTGGAGAGGAACTTCCAGTTGGTGGTGTTCCCATTTCCCATGTGCCTGCTACCTTTGTTGTTCTATATTGTAGTGGTCGTGGGTTTGGAAGGTGCTATCTAAGGAGGCTTGGTGAATTCCTGTAGTGCATCTTGTAGATGGTACATCCTGCTGCCACTATTCATTGATGGTAAATGTTTGTGGACGGGGTGCCAATCAAACGAGCTGCTTTGTCCTGGATGGTGTCAAGCTTCTTGAGCATTGGAGCTGCACTCATCCAGACAAATGGAGAGTATTCCATCACACTCCTGACTTGGTGCCTTGCAGATGGCGGACAGGTTTTGGGCGTTAGAAGGTAGGTTACTCACCGCAGGATTCCTATCCTCTGACCTGTTCTTGTAGCCACAGGATTTATATGGCTAGTCCAGTTTCAGTTTATGATCAATGGTAACCTCCTGGACGTTGATAGTGGGGGATTCAGTGATGGTAATACCTTTGAATGTGAAGAGACAATGGTTAGATTCTCTCTTGTTGGAGATGGCTGTTGCCTGGCACTTGTGTGACGTGAATGTCACTTGCCACTTGTCAGGGACTGCAGCGGTTCAAGAAGGCAGCTTACCACCACTTTCTCAAGGGCAATTGGGGATGGACAGTAAATGCAGGCTTAGCCAGCAACGCCCACATCCCGTTAATGAATTTTTAAAAAAGCCCAAACCTGGATGTTGTCGAGGATTTGCTACATTTGGACACACGGATGGCCTTCTGTATCTGAGGAGTCACGAATGGTGCTGAACATTGTGCAATCATCAATGAACATCCCCCCTCCTGACCTTCTGATGGAAGGAAGGGCATTGATGAGGAGCAGCTGAAGATAGTTGGGCCGGGGACACTAAAGGTACTTCTGATGACCTGGCAGTGAGATAATTGACTTCCAACAACCACGACCATCTTCCTTTGTGCTAGGTATGACTCCAACCAGCGGAGAATTTTCCCCCTGATGCCCATTGACTCCAGTTTTGTTAGGGCTCCTTGCTGTCACATTCTATCAAATGCTGCCTTGACGTCAAGGGCAGTCACACTCTCCTCACCTCTGGAGTTCCGCTCTTTTGTTCTTGTTTGAACCAAGGCTGTAATGAGGTCAGGAGCTGAGTGGCCCTGGTTGAACCCAAACTGAGCATCAGTGAGCAGGTTATTGTTAAGCAAGCGCTGCTTGATATCACTGTTGATCATTTTACTGATGATCGAGAGAAGACTGACGGGGGTGCTAATTGGCCGGGTTGGATTGTCCTGCTTTTTGTGTACAGGACATACCTGGGCAATTTTCCACATTTCTGGGTCAGTGCCAGTGTTATAGCTGTAGTGGAACAACTTGGCTAGGGGCGCGGCAAGGTTTGGAGCACAAGTCCTCAGTACTATCGCTGTAATATTGTCATGGCCCATAGCCTTTGCAGTGTCCAGTGCCTTCGGCCATTTCTTGATATCACGTGGAGTGAATCTAATTGGCTGAAAACTGGCATCTGTGATTCTGGGGAACTCAGGAGAAGGCTAAGATGGATAATCCACTCAACACTTCTGTCTGAAGATTGTTGCAAATACCTCAGCCTTATCTTTTGCACTGGTGTGCTGGGCTCCCACATCATTGAGGATGAGGATATTTGTGGTGCCTCCTCCTCCAGTGAGTTGTTTAATTGTCCACCACCATCCACAGCTGGATGTGGCAGGACTGCAGAGCTTAGATCTGATCCGTTGGTTGTGGAGTCACTTAGCTCTGTCTATCGCCTTCTGCTTATGCTGTTTGGCATGCAGTTAGTCCTGTCGTGTAGCTTCATCAGGTTGACACCTCACTTTTAGTTATGTTTCATGCTGCTCCTGCAGTAGTGCCCTCCTGCACTCTTCATTGAACCAGGGTTGATCCCCTGGTTTGGTGGTAATGGTAGAATGGGGAATGTGCCAGGCTGTGAGGTTACAGATTGTGGTTGAGTTCAATTCTGCTGCTGCTGATGGCCCACAGTGCCTCATGGTTTGCCCAGTCTTGAGTTGCTAGATCTGTTTGAAATCTATCCCATTTAGCACAGTAGTAGTGCCACAGAACTCAATGGCGGGTTTCCTCAGTGCGAAGACGGGACTCCCTCTCTACAAGGACTCCTACCGATACTGTTATGGAGAGATGTATCTACGGCAGGCAGATCAGTGAAGATGAGGTCAAGTCTTTTTTCCTCTCTTGCTGGGAGTGGGCATGGTGAGTCATCATGTGCACTAAACACTCAGCATCCATATGGTGGCTTGGAATCTCCGCCAAGAGTTAAGGGGCCTTGAGAGACAGCCGCAGGCAATGACGTGATCAAGAGTGGTCCTTAGAAGACAATTGCTGACCCATTCATTTCTCTTTTTGATACTGCAGTGTCGAGACAATCAGGAACATGGAGTCTGGTGATCTCGCTGTCTGCCTGATCGCTTATAGCAGGAGAGAGGGAGAAGAATGTGATGGAGGTGCCTGGCTTGCCAAAGGGAGGAGCAGAACCCTGATGACCAAGGGGTGGCACAGCATCCTCCGCTTGCAGAGGGTGAACCCCACAGAACTGTTGTTCATAGGCACATCGCTAGACCCAGGACCTACAGATGGCGCATGTGCGACCTGCAGATGAGCAAGAACCAGTGTCGCCCTTGCCTGCGCATGTCATGGGAACTGGTCACGCACATATGCCACCTTTTGCGGGATTCGGGACCACGGGGACTCGGAGGGCATCCACTGCAGTTGGCAGTTAAAATTACCGCCGCCATCAATTTCTATGGCAGTGGCTCCTTCCAAGGCTCCATTGCAAGGGACTAGGAGCGCACCCCTCCGTCGGTGTTCGATGGCCACCTTTCCCAACAGGATCCTCAGGCTTGCGCAGTCATGCAGCCCCATAGCACTTGTTTGAGTTTGAAATGTGCGCGTGGCGGGGTTAGCAGTAGAGGAGCAATCATTGGCACTGTGAGGAATTAGTGCTGCTTGAGTGGGCACATTTGCTTGACTAGGCTGACTCCAAGAATGTCAACTGAGGCCAAGCTAAAAGCTCTCAGCTGCGGTAAAGTGCCAATCTTTGACATGTTTGGCCATTAGCTGGGCTGTTTTCTTCCTCCCCCACCCACATGTGTTTGTGCTCAAACTTCTGTCAGTGCTGCCATGACACACACACACACTCTCCCCCTCTGATGGGCCCCACTCTCACTGCAGCCCCCCCTTTCTTGCTCCAGGCTCTGGAACTTCCCTTAAAAATTTACCTTCCCATTGATTGCTGCTTGTGAGCCTATCAGCAGATAATGCAGGGAGAAACCAGCCTATGATAGGATGAGCAGCTCCACAGCATTTTCAAATCTTATGATTTTTTTACGTCCAAAAAATGTTTGGTGGGCCGGGTAGAAGTTGGATAAGCCTAATCTACACATTTGGGCAGTAAGCTGGCAGAGAGGATCACTTGCCCATTGTCAAACCTGTTTGATTTTCATTTCACTGGAATTAATGGAATAACAACTGGGAATTTTCTGGAACGGATTAGCACTCCGCTCCACCAGATTACTGGCCAGCTGGTGAATACAACAATTTGCCCAAGATGTTACTGTTAGCGTTTACCTACATGTTACAGTACTAGTGATCGGTCATTAGACTCTTCTAGAAACCAATGGTCTTATGTAAAACAGATTCTTATGAAGATTGATGTTTTACCATCTTGAAGGCATTTTCTCCCTACATTGCAGATCAGAGTTTGAGAATCAGAAAACAAGGCTAATGATCCAGCTGGAATATTCATATAGCCAAATTGAAGAAGATATCAAAAAAATCCAGAAGTGGAAGGAAGCTATTGAAAAAGATGAACAAGAAATAGCGAAGTTAAAGAAGGTAATGAGTAGTTAAATTCGTTTAGAAGTTATATGAAAGTACATTAATGAACTTTCTAACTTCTTAGAAGCGATGAGTTCAGTGACTGCATTAATGTTTGAGTTTTATTAATATTGCAGAAGCATTGAATTTATCAGAGTTAAAAAATAGTATTCTCAAAATATCTTTTGTTGATCAGTTGAAGTTTTGATTGTATTCCAGTTACTGACCCACAGTTTTACTTCATAATCAGTTTTACGTCCTACTTCTGCTCCTACGTCTTATGGTTATGGGGAAAAGGCAGGAAAGCGGAGTTGAGGATTATCAGATCAGCCATGATCTCATTGAATGGCGGAGCAGACTCGCTGGGCCGAATGGCCTACTTCTGCACTTACGTCTTATGGTCCTCTTCTTCAGTTTATTTACACACAAATCTCTGGACAGATTTCTTTCTTAAGCTACAAAACAAGTTAGGCATTAAATTTAGTTGGATAACCTACTTACTTGAATTGCAAAGTACAGATGCACTGCTACTGGATGATGTGTTGAATCTGCTGTCACTCCCTGAGTTTACAGCCCCATCCCAAACCCTTTCTCCAGCCAGATTATCATTGTTCACTGGGGTAAAAATTGGTATATGTTATGCCCCTGTTTTGAACATACAAGGAGCGCAACTGAGCAGTGGACTGTTGGGACCCAACCTGCACAGGCATTAGACGCCCTGCTAAATTTTTAGGGACTATTTTTAGAGAAGACTTTATAAGGTGAGGATTTAGGCTCCTTAAATATGTGAATGAAGGGCCTAACTAACGTTCATTGAAGGACCCCTATTCAAAACTTTCTGCTGCCCCGATGGCCACTGGCTAAAGGATAAGTATTTTTTTAAACTTTTAACAGAAATATCACTCTGTGGAGCTAGGTGAAGCGGGAATGCTTCCTTGATTCCATAGTACTGGCAATCCAATCCATTACTTGGAACTCAGCTGTGGGTTGCTGCTGTTGATGGTCGAAAATTGATCTTTCTCATGGAGTAAGCTGCCAGTAGACAGGTGCCAGGATCTCACCCCAAATATGTAGATGAGGCCAAGTTTTGGAACAGCTTTTAGCCTCACTGTTCAAGTACCTACTGTTCGCACAGTGCGTAATCTTAATTTCGGCATCATCATATTCCCATTTTTGACTTTCAATTTAAAACACCTTACATTTATTTGTAATGAATTTAATTTGCTATAACTGCCCATTTGTGCTTTCTGTTTAGGTAAATCTTTTAGTAATTCCTGGAAGCCAGAAGAGGTCAAAGGGCAAAGTCAGAGTAAGTGAGGTAGGGGGAAAGTGGAGCAATGTTAGAGCCTGTGGAGGAAGGTAGAGTATAAAGATTGTGGTGAGAGAGAAGATATAAATCAAAGCCAAGGAAAATTGTAGACCAAGGTGTGAAGGGAGTAGCAATTAGATCAAGATTAGAGACTGGGAGAGAGAGGCAAGTTGGTACAAGGTTAGAGGCCTATGAGGCTGAGGTAGCCTAGGAGAGGGGCAAGGTAGAGAATAGTAAGTGGACAGAGGAAAGTTAGAGGCCTTGGAGGGGAAATCAAAACCTTTGGAGGATGCCAGAGCAGGCTTGAAGCATAGAGAAATTTGCTACATTGCTGAACCAATAACACCAGAATGGTATGGGAAAGGGAGCAGGAGCTAGAGATGGAGGGTGGAGAAGGGAATAGGGAAGGAGAGCAAGAAAGAGTGGATGGCAAGGGAGGGAAGGTGGCAGACAGGGAAATCTGAGAGATATAAATTATTTATGAATCTAAAAATGAGAAGCTTGATTCAAATTCAAGGAGCACTCAGTAAAACCGGATAGATAGAGTCAGCGTGGCCCCAGGCTGTTTTAACTTGTGGGCCTCATGAATATTTGAAAGGCAGGCTGCCATCCTGGTCTTCTGGAGAATCAGGCAGTCAACTTTATGAATCCCTCACTTTACAACTGTACTTTATATCTTCATTGGAAGAATGGTGGAAAAGATTGTGACAACACAGATGAACCCACTTTTTGATGCCTTCCTGGAGGCCCTAGTGGAGGAAGGGATGTGCTCTTTCCCAGCACCTTACTGTAAGGCAGGTCTGGACAGAGGTGACCAATAGGATCAATGGCAACATTCTCTTGAGGAAAGTGGATTAATGACCTCAGAAGAGTTGCAAGGATGGGTATATCTCTTCATTTTTCCATCTCTCTCATCCAGGCCTCAGTGCCCTCCCAAACCACTCTCAACTATTACATCCACTGCATCGTTTCCTTCGACATACAATCTCAATGACACACTAAAATACTTCTTTTTCGTTCCAAACATATTCAGTGCATACTTTTCTGCCTTCACATCGCATGCTATCACCAGTCTCTTCTCACATCCTACCACTTGCGCAAACCTCTTGATACCTCCACCACTCCTTACTCACTTCACGTCACACACACTTTCCCTTACATTCATCACTTCCCCACCTTTATTCCATCTTGTTTCTTCTATATCTCTTTCCACATCCACTCTCATCACAAGCCCCAAGCATCTCCACCTAGCTTTTTTACATACACTCACTAACTCTGTCCCTCTTTTCTGCAGAACAATAACACGCTTAATGCTGGAGAGAGGACCAAGACGGGTGGAAGAGTCCTCAGCATCATCGCTCTCACACATATCAAGCAAGAAGCCCTAGATATCTGATCTGGGTGGATAGTGGATAGGGTGGATAAGCATTAGGGAAGGAGCCTGTCCGATGGTAGTTCAAATAGTGTGTTGGCATATTACTTGTATCCCCTCTTTCAAATCAGCACAGATGAGGCAAGCTTAGCAACTTCAGCCTGCATTCTCAAGACCGCCATATGATCATCTTCTCTCTCCTACCCTAACTTATTGTCTTTCACTTTACTCTAGGGCTTTCTCAAAACCAAGAGACTCCAGCAAAAGAACAGACCTCTGGGGAGGAGAGCCTGAGAAAGCACAGTCAAGCACTCCACCCCTTCCCAGGCACAGCTCAAAGATTGTCACTCCTTTTAGGCTTAATAGTGAAATAAAGGGCGCAGTGCCAGTGGGCAGCAATAGCTACTGGTGGCAGTGTTAGTCCAGGCAGGGCCCTCTATCAGCTCTGCTGTTGATGACAGAAATGAGTACATTGAGGTCCCAGCTGTAAGAAGGAAACCTCTGACAAACAGCTGTATGAGTTGTTGGAAGGTGTGCCAAAGAGGTTCAGCGCTATCGATTAGTGTGTGGAGGAGTCCATATTCACTGTCTTGTGTGGCATCAATGCTCTGCAGTTTACCTTGGATAGTTTGGGCACCTCCAGGGTCACTACATCTGAGTTCTCACAACGGAAATTCATGTGAACACACTTTTCAGAGTTGGTGCAAACTGAAACAGTTGCCATGCAAAGACTGGGCACCACAAGAATTAGGAGCAGGCCATTTGGCCCTAGAGGCTGCTCCGCCATTCAATAATATTATGGCTGATCTGAATGTGGCCTTAACTACACTTCTTGTCTGCCCCCATAACCCTTGACTGCCTTGTCGATCAAAAGTCTAACTCAGCCTTGAATATATTTAAGACTCAGCCTCCACTGCTCTGGGGAAGACAATTCCACAGACTAATGACTAATTTTAAGCAAGGAGACCAAAACTGTACTCGGTATTCCAAATATGGTCTCACTAAGATCTTGTACAGCTGTAGCAACACTTCCCTACTTTTATACTAGATTCCCTTTGCAATAAACACCAACATTCCATTTGCCTTCCTAATCACTTGCTGTACTACAACGGAGAGACCAGTAAATTGAATGATTTTGGACTTTGAAGATATTGAAATTGAGAGGGCACAGATTTAAAATAATTGGCAAAAGTGATGTGAGATAAAGCTTTTTCACACAGTGAGTGGTTAGGGTTTGGAATGCACTGCCTGAGAGTGTAGTGGAGGCAGATTCAATTGAAATATTCAAAAGGGAATTAGATTGTTATCTGAAAAGGAAGGATGTACAGGGTTATAGGGAGAATGGCATTAGATGAATTGCTCATTCGGAAAGCCCATACAGACACGATGGACTGAATGCCCTCCTTCTGTGCTGTAACAGTTTTCTGATCCTGTGATTATTGGTCATCTTTGAAGGAGGCCCAAAATCTGCAAAACAGCCAAAAATATATCTTGAAAGAAAATCACTCGAGAGAAAATTAGAATGCTTCATAATATTTTTACATTTAGAACATAAATTTAAAATGTTCAAACCCAAAAAAGATAAGCACTTTAAATCAACAGTGCATCATGGTTAGAGCTGAAAAAGGAAGAAATGCTTACAAAAAGAAGGTTGACTTCATTTTTTTGGTTGTGCCTTCCATGACTTCAGGATGCCCCAAATCGCTTTACTGCTAAAATAAAATACTTGTAAAAGTACTTGTGAAGTGTAATCACTGGTGCAATATAGGAAATGCTGTAGCCACCCGTACGCAGCAAGGTCCCACAAATGGCAGTGTGATAATGATCAGGTAATTTATTTCACTGATTTCAGTTAAGGGATAAATATTGGTCAGCAGGCATCAGGTAAAACTCTCCTGTATTTCCCTGTGCAACCGGGGCACCTCTGTGTTCTGCCTGTTCCTCCTCCTCCTCCACACCCTGCTCTTCTTCCTCCAATGAGCTAACAGGGACTCACCCTCTTTAAGGTCTGATCCTCTCTCGAGGGCCATATTATGGAGAGCACAGCAAACCAGCACAATATGTGAGAGCCTTTCAGAACTGTCCTTAAGAGTTGCCACCAGGTTGGCCCAAACACTGGAACCATATCTTCAGAAGGTGGTTTTTGTGATCAGATGACTTTGGTTGTAGCGCCCCTGTGACTCTATCTCGGCATGTCGTAAAGGGGTGAATAGTCATCTCCTGAAATGAAGAGCTATGAAACCCTGGACTGCTGAAGGATGAAGGAGTCATGACAGCTGCCAGGAAAGAGCGCACACATGCAGGATGCTCTTGTGATTGCAGACCAGCTGCACATTGAGGGAGTGGAAGTCTTTCCTGTTGATGAATCTCACCAGCCGGTCATTGGGTGTCTTGGTGTCCACATTGTTGCAATTGTTAACACCCTGTACCTGGGAGAATCCAGCAATGAAGGAAAAACCCACTTTGTGCCTGTAAGGCCCTATCTGTCTGGTATTGAACTTAACGTGCAGCTGTCGAAAAAAGAACATAAGTGACGTGCGAGATGGAGTGGCGTGCAGTATTTGTGAGATGCCACTGAATTCCACAACTGATCCTTGGAAGTAGCCAATGATGAAGAAGTTCAAGGTCACGGTGAATTTGTCAGCCAATGACAGAGCGTGGCAAGCAGTGCTATGAGGTGAGGTCTTGCGTAATGAAGGCACAAGTCTCTGTGACCGTCTGCTTGGAGAGTCGCAATCTTCAGCAACATTGGTTCTCCGATATCTCAAGGTAGCTCCATCTTCGTAGACCCCATGCTGAAGATACTGCCTCAGTTGCCTTCCTACCCCTCGTCCCTTTTCTCTGCCCTCCTCAGGCCTGGGGCTCTGCCTCTCCTACAAAGAATGTTGCCCCTTATCGCTACTAGACCCAAAATCTAAGAGCTGTGCTCCTATTACAAGCTGTTGCTTTATTTGTACTCTACTGGACTCCCAGTAATGTATTGAAGCCTTACCCCCACCTCTTATGTCCTTGTGATACCAGAAGGGTAATATCTCTTGCATTTGCCCTTTGTCTTTTTCTTCTGTTTTTATTTGGGTAGGAGATGGCAGATAGCATGTTTGTAGAAATAAAGAGCCACCAACAGCTACCAGCTGTTGGAATTTTGGTTGAGGGGTAGTGTAGCCCTTCCATCACTTACCCAATCACTCATGCTTCCCTGCCTCATGCCATCAATTTTTCTATCTGCTCATAAGCCCATTGCACCATTCTCATTCCCAACACTAACCCTACCTCCTCCCCTTTGAACTACCTGCTCACCTCTTTCCTCCCCTTTGTTCTGCTGTCATTCACCTTACTCATAACCTTCCTCTGGACTTTCCAAGGATATGGTGAGAGGCCAGAGATCCCTTCACCCTCACCTAGGCTCCCTTCTTGCCTTCCATGTTTCCCTCTTAGACGTTTTGTTTCCTTTCAAAATTCACCGTTAAAAATGTTAAAACTTCATTGAGAAAAGAAACTCCCCATTTGCCTTTTTGTCTGTCTCTCTCTCTCTCTCTCTCCCCCTATCTGTCCCATAAGCATTAGAAATCAGAATCTCTCTCAGGTGTAAGAGACGCACATTGACTCATCTCTAATTATTAATAAAGCTCAAGGAAAATAACTAGTTGGCCAAAAAATTAACTGGTATTTGTTTCAAAAGTTTAAGTACCATTAAATGAAGTCATGCACATTAGCCCTCTTTGTCTCGCTAGAACAGTTATTTTTCTCTGCTACAAACAAGGCTAAAATTTGTTTGAATAACAATGCTTCAATGCAGTGTTACATAGATTATGTCAATTCCTCGGGAGTAGACAGCGCTGCCTAACATTACCTGTGCAACCCATGCGGTTTTTCTCATGTCATTCAAGAAACCCGTGTGGGATCACACAGGTAGCTCTATGTGCTGCTGCTGCCCCCGAGGAATTGATGTAGTCTTTGTGGCACTGCTTTGAAGTGGTCTCCATGAGTGAGTTTTTAGCCAAGACAGATGCTGTTTTAAAAAACTTTACTCCATACAGTTTATTAGAATATGTACCCCTACTTTTTGAAATTATTTAAAGAAAAACTACTGAGCAAAATGTGCTAGAAGTTAAAAAGGAAGTTCTGCCAGTATAGTTGGTTAAATGTTATGCTCCCTGAAAAATTAAATGAACTCCAAATGCTGGATTCTGCAGTTCAAATTCAGATTGTATTGAATCTATCAATACTGTGTACAAAAATATCAAGTAAAAGGCTTTTGGGAGGGGCTAATGCCTTCACAGAAGAACTTTAATGCAGGCATTTATAGGCAAAAAAGTGGATAAATTTCTTCATGTTATTGTGAGAATACAATTTTTCAACATTTTATTTTGTATAAACTTATTTTGTGCATAAAGAATTTATGTTATTGAAAATTTTATGGCAAACGAGAAGTTTCAGAAAGCATTTTGAGTAATTTGTGGGAAATGAGAGGCAGATTATGTCATTACAGTCACATTCCTTCAGTCTATATTTACTTGTTCTTGATCTGTATTTACCTTTATGCTTGGTAATACGTCCATAATGATTAGGTTTTCTTCACAACATTCTCCCCCAACACACAGCAGAATTTTCTGCTCCCGCCAGCAGCAGGAATCATGGCGGGAGCTTGATTTGGCGGGAGGCAAAAAATCATGTTTCCCAAAGGCAGGATAAACTGTTGCAATTTTGTTCTCCTGACTTTCAAGGCAGGTTAAAGGTGGATCAAGCTTCCCGACAAGCAATGTCAGGAACTCTGTTTGCATGTATTAACATATCATGCATGTTCATTAGAAGACTGGCTCACCGGAATTAAGTTTTCCCTCCAAGTTAAGCTTCCAGCCTCCAGTGCTTCCAGCCCACGACTACTGCAGGGAAGATGTAGATGTTGTTTTCTTTTTCTTGGGAACCTTGCGCCAAGGCTGGACAGGGGAGGCAGGCGAAGGCTGGAAGCCAGGAGCATGGTGGAGCAAATGCTGGACAGGGGAGGCAGGTTTATGGGGGAAGGGTGGAGAAAGTGCCCAGGGAAGGTTGAGGAGTGATGCCAAGATAAGGGTGCGGGGAGTAGAGAATGTCCGGGGAAGGGGGTTGTGTGTGAATGCCCGGGAAAGAGGGGTGTGAGCGTCCGGGGAAGGGTGTGTGTGAGTGTCTGTGGAAGGGGGTTGTGTGTAAGTATTTGGGAAAGAGAGGTGAGCATCCAGGGGGGTGTGCATGTGTGAGTGTCAAGGGAAGGGTAGGGGTAAGCGTCCGGAGAAGTGGGAGGGTGAGTGTCCCGGAGAGGAGGGGGGGGGGGGTGAGTGTTTGGGGAAGGGTGTGCGTGAGTGTCTAGGAAAGAGGGGGTGGGGGGGTGTGGTGTCCAGGGAAGGTGGAGGTGAGTGTATGAGGAGGGACGGGGGGGGCATGAATGTCCAGGGAAGGGGTGGGGTGGTATGAGTGTCTTAGAGGGTGGGATTCTTGGGGCAGAATTCAGGGTACTGATGATCGGAGGGAACAGTCACAGAGGGAAGTGGGTTGAGGTATGGTGGCAGGTCCAGGGTGAGAGTCTGGTAGGTGAAGGTCTCATCGGGTGGGTCACGGAGTGGTTCAAGACAGGTGGTTTGGGGCCAGGGTCAGGGTGGGCATGGGGACGGTAATGGGTGTTGACTCTGAGGGGAGGAAAGCCATGTGGAGGTTGATTGTCATAGGGTCCAGAGTAACGAGGGGATGTTCAAGCGTGACAGAGGGGAGAGGAATGGTGATATTGGGTGGTCTGTGGTGATGGGGGGCAAGTTGGTGGGTGGCGGGAAGGGTAGAAGACGGTGGAGCGAGTTTGAAAGGTGAACCACATCATTCTTTCCAAATTGACCTTGACCATGCAGTTAATCAATCAGTGAGATCCCCTCGAGCTGGGAGGAGGGTCTTTTCGGATGGGTGGAGTTCAGGTCAGCACATGTGGCCGACTAAAGGGACACCCTAATAATTATGAGGTGACTGGATGTCAAAGGTGCTCATTTGTGTTCTCTTTTCTATGGTTAAGCCCGCATTGCAGCAGGTTTATTCCCAACTTGTGGGTTTCATAACATCAAGGTTCCAGCAAGGTGCAGAGCTGCTGTTCATTCTGTGCCATTTGTCATCGGCTGCAGTCGGAGACAGGGCTGAAGGGAGGGAGGGAGGTGGAATGCCTTCAAGGGGCATGGCTGGCGGACAGCAACCAACTCGCAACTCCAAATCTCCACCCTCGTGAGTGAATGGTCATGGCTGACAAGGGACCATCCAGTTAGCCTTTCTATGCTCCTTTCTATAGACCAGGGGACAGCAACCTTTCAGAAGTGGCATGCTAAGTCTTCATTTATTCATTCTAATTTATGGTTTCACGTGTCAGTAATACATTTTAACGTTTAGCAGGTCTCTATATATAATTAAATATAATTACATATTATATGTAAAGTGAATAAGGTTTTTAAAATGCTTAATAAGATTCTTTTAAAACTAAATTAAAATGCAGATCTTACCTGTTTAGTGTGATCCTTGCCCTTGCCTTCCTTGCTGAGTTTTCCAGTGTCCCATTTATTTGGATACAATGGGCGAAGTAGTCCCAGATTTGCACTAGGTTTTCACGCTGTATCGTCTCAAGACCACCATATTACTTATGCATTCCTGGGAAACATGCCATTTCCATGTTGGGTAGGCTCTTATTTTCCCGCCATGCCATCACCCCACCATGCCATCACCTTGCTGCTTCGTCACGCCAGGTGCTATATTTAAAGTCCAGCCATGTGCACACATCTCAGTGCTTCCAGCCCACGACTACTGCAGGGAAGATGTCCACGAAAGGCAAAAGGACTGCTGACCCCAGGTTTAATGACGCTTCACTGGAATGCCATTTGGACGCCGTGGAGGCTCACCATGGTGTCTGCTACCGCTGCTCTGGCTGCATGACGGGCACCGGCATCACCAACCTGGCATGGCAGGTTGTAGCAGCAGTGGTCAGTGTCAATGCTGCACAGAAGAGGTTGGCCATCCAATGCAGATAGAGGATGTATGATCTCATCCATGCAGCCAGTATATGGCAACCATCTCAGCACTCTATACTCACAAACTCAAGCTCATCACATATTCACTGGTACCTCACTCACTACCAACTCAAGAGACATCACCACCCATTCTCACACGCACACCCTCTCATGTCCATATGGCCTCACCTCCTCTGGAGATTGCATTCTCAGTCCTCACCATCTTGAGGCTCCTTGCACAGATCAACATGTGCCCCCACCCACACCCCGGGATACCCCCCTTCCCCAGTACAGCTCTCCTCCTGCAGCCTCTTCCATTGCCTGAGGCCACTTCTCCCCCTTCCTCAAGCAATACCCTGCCCTGCAGCCGTTGAAAATTCACCCGCATATGGCTGATCTTGTAGGTAGAGACCTACCCATGAACCCCGCTAAAGGTAATGTGGTGCTGTCTATGAAGACTGGCACTGATGACTGCGAGTGCTGACTGAAGCAAGGTAGGCAAACAAACCTTGAAGTTCCGAGTGAAGTGCAGGCCACCAGGTGGACATCGCTTATGTGCTGTTAGAAAGCATAGACAGCATGGTTCTTCTTTTAAATAAATCCAAATTCGACTGTCCAGGAAGGCTGAAATGAACAGACCTCTAACCTTGTTTTCTTGGGAGTTGACATTTTGTCAAACGAACCCCCCATTTTACAGTGAAAAAAATCGCAACATGTCAAATGCAGTGCACTGTTCCGCATTACGTGATACGTAAGCAGCAAATCAGGACTTAAAAATATCGCAGTAATGAATAAAACAGTGCATTAATGTAACTTATCTTCTTGGGATAAGGAAATGACAAAATATTAGATTTAGAACTTTTCGTGCCCTTAATTGGCCCAGCAGTGTGAGTGCCACTCAAAATCATCTCACATGCCACTGTGGCATGTGTGCCATAGGTTGCTAACCCCGGCTATAGATTTTCAAAAGTGCTTGAGACAAGCAGAAAAGTGCCCATTTTCATGCACATGGCTCTCATCACCCTAGTCAAAGAACAATGCCTCCACTCCTATTCATGTATGAATGGGAGGAACACCCATCTCTGATCCTCCAGGATGTCCTTTACCTGGAGGGGGTGGGGTGGAGGTGCCATGTCTAGATGGAGGCCAGGGAAGGGCTTAGCATTTGCCTGCTGGCTTTGAGATGGAGGGAACCTGTAAAGGACGTGCTCACTTAATGTATCACTTACAATTTGTTCACACACCCACTGAGGCGTCAGTGATGCAGGCTACAGACAACCATGTAATGGATTTCATCCAGATGAGGAGAAGGAGGGATCGTTGCCGATGGCACAGGGTCAGGCGGAGCAAGGGTCTGCGCAGCAAGAGGCAGCAGGGCCTCTATAAAGCCATGAGGCTGGTGAACATAGAACATTGCAACGGCAAGCATTGGCCCAACAATGGGTGCATCGCCAGTGGTGCTCTTGTCTAAAGATGAGTGAAGGCAATGCCGGAGGCGCCCCCTTATGTCCCGGGGTGTGGTTGCTCACATGTGCCAATTTCTCCAGTGCAAGCTGTGGCCACTGCAGTCTGTAGAAGTAGTGTGGAGCTCCTGGCCTGCAATGAGTGCATGTGTGTGCAGGTGCCATTTAAATATGGCAGCAGGACTTTCCACCCTATGAGGTAATGGCGGGGCAGACTGCTTCTTGCTCACCCTTCCACGAGATTTGCCAAGCTCCCCGCAGGTGCATAATTAATGAGCTGAAAAGCAGACGATTGTGCATGTTCACCCACCCCGCTGCCCAACGGAAATCACACTGACTTTTCCGCCTGTCACTGGATTGCGTGTCCAGAGTGGAAAATTCTGCCCATAAACTCCTCAAACTACTTATACTCTTATTTTATTCCTTAGAATCAATTTTCTTTAAAGTAGTTTCTCTAAGTATTGCTTGCATATTGATTTATTCCAAATCATTAAGATCTTAAATATTAGTTGTTAATTACACACAAGTAGTTAAGTCAAGTACTACATTTATGTCAAGCAGACAAAGAGGATGGGGCAATAATTGGCCCAAGGGAGTGGAAATGGCAAGGGAAGGAAGGGCATGGAGAAAGGGGTGAGTGAGGCACAAGGAGGATGACTGAAGAGAGCAGGGAAAGGGGATGGTGAAACAACAACTTGAGGCTGGGTAAGTAGAAAATGTAATTTGGGGAATGGCAGGAGGAAGAGGGAGACTATCATGTGAGTAGAAAAGTACCTAAGCATTTTGCAAAAGTGACAAATTGTGCCAGTTATAAGTGGGAGAAACTTGTGGTAGTTGGAAAAGTTCTTGGCCATAAAATTTCACTCCATAACACTGGTAGTTCTGGTGCTATGTCTGCCAGTTTAGTAGCAGAATATTCCTGCTGACTTCTGGCCAGTCGTTTGCGATCATGGTGATGGCATTAGTGCGAGCGTTAGGTGCATGTGCGATAAGTATGCACAGTAGGCAGATCATGACATCAGTCAGCTTCCCCTCTTAAACATGCACAGCTGAACATGCATTCAGTAGCATGAAGGACTCCCCCCCGCCCCCCACCGCCAATGCTGTTTAAAGTGATCATCAACAGTCTGCAGTTTAGTTGCTGATTACTTTCTACTGCCTTGGTTTGAGATTGTGGAAGTGAAGGATATTGGTTGGAGAAAACATTGACAGTTGGCAAAGTCTGCAGTGAGTAGTGCTGGACATGGGCAGGATTGCAAGGGCTCTGGGCAAACCACTCCCAGCTACGTGGCCTTGAAAGTGACTGTGACCCTTAATTTCTTCACAACTAGCTCCTTCCAGGCTGGAACTGACAACATAGTTAACATTTCCCAGTTTGCCATCTCTTGCTGCATCAGAGAGGTAACAGAAGTTCAGTATGCAAGAGAGAGGATTTCATTATCTTCAGGAGGGGCG
Source organism: Cetorhinus maximus (assembly GCF_964194155.1). Classification (NCBI taxonomy): domain Eukaryota; kingdom Metazoa; phylum Chordata; class Chondrichthyes; order Lamniformes; family Cetorhinidae; genus Cetorhinus; species Cetorhinus maximus. Next base: position 51,043,313 of record NC_135900.1, on the reverse strand, counting down.
TGCCCATGGCTTTGCCTGGATAGTTGGCTTCCCGATGGTGCCAGGTGCCATCGACAGCACATTTGGCTTTGCAAGAGGGTGATTGCTTGGTGACTAGGGTTATCAGATCTACACCTAGCTGATAACTCCACTCTACAACCTAACTATATGTGGCCAGCATTCATATAACGAGGGGCATGCTACCACGAGGAACATTGTTGAGCAGACTATTGGGGTGCTGAGGAAACAGTTGCGCTACCTCGATTCAGCACTCATTGGAGTGGGTGTCCTAACTTCTGATGATCTGTTGCAGTCTGCACAACCTGGCCATTATAAAGGCACAGCCCTTGTCACCACAGGTTCAGTTAGCACCTCCTAAGGAAATAGAAGGGAGGAGGCAACCAGCGTATCAATGTTTCAGGCAGGCTGTCTTTGAGCGTATTATTTGACTCTAGTCCGCCATTGTTCAATAGCTCCACACCTCTCCACCACTTCATTCTGGACCAGTAAAGCATCCTCTTGGCCACTATCCTGAATTAAAATCCACCGCAAAACAACCATTCCACACCAACTATATCCAAAACATCCAGAACTCCATATAATACTCAACTAATCACAATTTGCATTCTCTTAGTGCCTACCTTGTAGGTACCCTTGTCAATTGGTTGCAGCATGGCTGGTGGAAGGCTGCCTACATTCAATGGGGGAAGCTGAAGATGGTCTTTAAGGTGGCTCTTGATCAGCTCTGAGCCTAAAAATCCCAGCTTCAACATGGGTGGCTACCTGACAGGCAACAAGTGGAGTGGCAAAAGTGGGAGCACAAATTCCGTCATTCTGAGAGAAAACAGCAGACTTATGCATCACAACACCACTGCCAGTCCACCAGGGAAGCTTCTGAGCTATCCGAGTAACCAGTTGGATTGCTGGACTGCTGTGAGACCCTGAAAACCCCTTTGAGCATTGATATCTTCAGATATGATGGCAGCAGCCTGAGCCTACATAGCAGCAATTAAGCTTGAAAGGCAATAGCAGAGATTTCATGACCTCATCCTGAGCTTCTACTGCAGCACTTAGAAATTGGATGACTTCTGATTGTACTGCATTGAAGCTGAGACATTGGCCATCAGATGCTGCATGTTGGTTAGGTATGTAAGTATTCTTGTGGAGTTGGCCATGACTTCCAGGCTCGAAAGGATGGATTCCAGGCTCTGCACAAAACCCTATGCTAAGTTAAACAAATCCCTTCATGCTCCTTGACAGTACTCTTTGGCATTCAGGCTGGCCTGCCAATGCACCAAACATTCCTGTGTGCATGCCCATCAGTCTTTTTCTGTACATCACCACATCACCTGAGTTCTCTGTAGCAGAATTCATGTGCAGCCTCACCCTCCAGGGAACTGGCATCCACACTGCCCTTTCCCATGGGCCTGACGGCAGCCCCCTCATGCTCAGTGGTGACTCACCACATGCAAATCCTGCCTCTACACTGAGCTGTAAAGTTTGCACAGTGTGAATATTTGAGCTGGTGGCTGCAATTGTCAGAACAAACAATGGCTTTTCTTATTCCTCAGTACTTTGTTCACCGAAGCCTTCAGTCTCCCTCCTCACTACTTGGCCAGGTGGCCATTCTTGGGTATCTAAAAGCATAAAGCCACAAGGTTGGGGTGGGAAAGGAGGAGAAAGCAAGAGGGGCAAGGTTACACCATCAGCAGACAGTAAATGTTGATAAATTGCAGAATGTGGTTGAAGCGGGATTTGAGAATGAGCATTAGCAGGAGCATAGCGTCATCCTAGCCTCAGCAACAAGTGCTCCACTGGTGAACCAGCAACATCTGCTCCATGTAGCCATGCCGGCTCCCTGCCAATTAGCTGCTGCTGCCTATTATGGGTCACCTTTTCTTGAAAAAGAGGGAAGTGTGTGAGTGCAGTGTATTTGGCAGATATGCAGGGATGTGAATTTTCTGCTGTTTGGTGAATTCTGACTTTTAGATCATGGATTTCCATCCTTTTAATTTTTTCCTGCCCTCTACCTGGCCAACGGGAACCCCTCTCTCTTTAATCTGCTGCTAATCTGATTCACTTTCAGTGATTGGGAGATGCAAGGGTCATGCTCCCCTGTAACTGTTGCTCCCATGTGCAGCTTTTAGAGCGTCTTCCTGAGCTGGGCCATATTCCTGCTGCCCCCCTCTGCTATGAGAGTCGCTGCCGCTGGCACAGGACAGTTGCATCTTCGCACCCAATCTGAGGTGCCGTTACCAATGCAGTGACTCAGCCTCGACCCAAACGCAGCCAGGGCTTGGCTTCAGGCTCTGGCTCTGGCCCTGAAAAAGAGGGAGATTCTAGCCAGGCATGGTCTTAACCAAATCCTGCCTCAGCAGCAGTGGCCACTTTGCACCAACTTTGGTTCGGCTACTTAGGACCCCAGGCTTTTCAAGCACCCAGGGCCTGATCTCCTATCAGGGAGGCGGTTCCCCCTTCGCCAGGAGTGCAGATCCAAGCGGCACTGGCTGAGGAGCTGCAGCTGCCCACTGACTGCACTGAGGAGCTGGAGCAGTGGCTGGAGGATGTGCGGTTCAGGGAGAGGGCGCTGGAGATGTAGCGGGGTCGAAGTCTGAGGGCTGGGATCCAATGGGATGGCTGCGGAGAACGGGAATAGGGGCTGGGATCCGGAGTTCGGGCCCTGACAGCTGCTTCTGTCCCACAAAAATCAATGGTTTATAAAAGTTTAGGCTTTGAGTAATTTATACAATATATCCCTTTTATCCATCATCATTATCACTGCTTTTCCAATCCAGCTCCCCACGTCTTGGCATAGTGGAGAAGGAGGAGGGAACGAATGATGGGAGGTGTTTGGGGAGAGAGGGAAGAGTTGACGGGGGTAGGTGGACGAGTGGAGGGCTTAGTGGGGAGGGAGGTTGTAAGTGGGATGGGAGCGCGTGAGTGAGGATGGGATGCAAGGGCGTGAGTGGGGATGGGATGGGAAGGCTTGAGTGAGGAATGAGTGGCATCGGAAGGGAGGGTTTGACTAAGGTGGAGGCGGATTGGGAAGAGTGGTGTACGTGTGGTGGGGGAGAGGAACTGATTACAGTGTGTGTGGGAGAGGGGAGGGGCTTCACTGAGCCTTCTGTCACCATAGAATATGGAGAGTTTTGCTGAGACCTCCATGAGTATTTAGAACAATAACATTTTTACAAAGGACTTTAAAAGCACATTTTCATATTTATATGATGTATTATATATTAATCTATAATATGCAATCCTTTATAATAGCATACTAAATGTTACTATGCTACTTTATTGCTGTTTTTTATCGCAATTGGAGTCACGTTAATTTTCAAGAGTTTTTTAATATATATTATATATGTATATATATATATTTATTCATGGGATGTTGACATTGCTGGCAAGGCCAGACTTTGTTGCGCATCCCTAATTGCTTTTGTGCAGGTGGTGGTGAGTTAAAATTGGGTCACATTGGAAAGTAGTTTGTGAAGCAGTGCCATTGTCCTTTGCTTGGCTTTGCATGTACCTTATCCAGTAAGGACATGTTCTGTTGTTGGTAAGGACTTCATCCTGTGTTACATGCAGTAACCGCATTGAATGCTGAAATGTTGAGGTCACTTTGGTGATTTTCTACTAATGCATTGGTCCACAGTCTTAACAGTGATAGGGGTAACCAAAGGGAAAACTAATATTCATACTCATTTGAAGCCTAATAATTCCACCCATTTGAAATTGCTTACGGCAGAATTTTGCCCTTGATGGGCGGGCGGGCAGCCGATCGCCGCCGCCGAAACGGGCCCTGCTGCCATTTTAAGTGGGCGGGCCAATTAAGGCCCGCCCAGCGAGCCGCCTGATGGAAAGTCCTATGCGCGTAGGGGGGCGGGATTCCCCAACTGTCAGAGTGCTGCCTCGGAGATCGCTGAAAGGCTGGCAAATATAAAAAACAGAACAATAAAAAATTCATTAACATGTCCCCCTCATGTGAAAATGTCACACGAGATGGGACATGTTAATGAAATAAACAAAAACTTTATTAAACATTTTTAAAACCGCAATCAAACCTCATCCCGCCACTGGATGAGGTTTGTACAAAAATCACCTACCCGTTGGGCCTGTGCACCGAGCCGAAGTTCGCACGGGCCCCTCAAAATCGGCGACGATTGGCAAGTTAAGGGCCTTATCGAGGCCTTTAATTAATGGTGGGTGCGTGTCCTGCTGCATAACGCGCCTGCCGACTGAAATATCACGATGCCGCACGCTGACGTCAGGACACTCGTGCGACGTCAGCGCGCAACATTTTAAGCGCTGGCGTGTGGGCTCTGCCACCCGCACACCAGCCAGAAGATTCTGCTCCTAGTATTTGCATTTCACTACAGATCATAAAAAGTGCTATAATTACATAATGCATTGTCACAAAATATTTTCAGACCTTTTTGTCTTCAGTCACTAATTTTTGGATCTTTTTGTCTTCAGCCACTCTCACTCCTCTCACCCTTGGATATGAGTGTGCGGTTTACTGTAGTGCTAAGTGTGAGGGTGAGGTGAGGCTATGAATGCAAGGTATGAGTCGTGGTTGATAAGAGATTGTTGAGAGATGAGTGAAGTGTGTGTGGTAACAAATGCAGTGTGTCAGGCTAATGGTAGAGTTGGACATGCAAAGATGCATTTCGACCACCGGTGTGAGGTCATTAAACTTCTTTTGACACTATATCCTCCTTGGGGCTAGACTTTGGTATCGTAATGGCTACCTGCTTCCACTGCCTCCACTGAGGGAAGTGCACCTGTCTCCTGCACCACAGCACCCAGCATAGCATCTGAGAACCGTGGGGTACTCTGACCTGTTATGCGATATTTACAGCTTCTCCCTGGTCTTCCATTCTTTAAGCAGTTTCAATCCCTGCCGCAGTGAGAATGCACTTTACCTTTAAGAGGTGCAGTTTGGTTTTAAGTAGTGCAGGCTAACTTTTAGTGCTAACCTCATAAACTTGGGACCCCTGCTGAGGCATGCAGCCACTCACAGTGCATTCAGCGCTGGGCTGCATGCCACAATCATTATAATTAGCAAGCAACACAAAGTTTGTCTATTCCCTGCATCTCTGAGCAGATGCTGGTTAATTGTGCATCCGGATCCCCATGCCCAATTTTGGGGGCTATCTTAATTTAGCCACCTTCAGCTGGGGTTGAGGGGTGTTCGGATCAAGAGAGGGGCGAAAAATATCTCAGTGGCAATTGTGACAAACATTGAAGATGAATGTGGACACTTACAATGGGATTATTCATGGGACCAAGTTAGCATACAAGTTTTTGCAACCTTTTGAAATTGAATGTTGTGATGCACCTATTTTTAATATATAAATGGTCAATGACATCCAGTGGTGTCAAGATATTTTCAAATTAAAAAAATATATTCTGTTTAGAAAGAAAGCTAATTTGCTTTCTTAACCTTCCTGCACTTTGCTTCTCCACTTCTTGGTCTCAGATATCTGCTGCTGACTACAATTAATACTCTTAAGCTAATTATAAGAAGGCATATAGCAGCAGTTTGGTAATAGGGCTATGTGAGACTTTCCTCTCTCCTGGAGATGACTGGCTTTTGCCTAACACCTTTTCCCAAAACAGCATAGCTAAAATCAAGAATTTGTAGGTGTTTAGCCTTTCCCGTTTTACATTTAATGCTATAATTTGCTTTCATGATGCATTTTGTAGTCTAGATTGCCACTTGCATTTATCTCTTGATATCCCCATTTGCGAATATGCCGGAATCGAAGCTCCTCTCAACTGATATAAACTGAAATTTTCTATTGTAAATCACAGGAGGAGATGCAGTTAATGAGAACCGTAGATGAAGCCATGGTGATACAGCATGATCTCAATAACAAGCTGTTAATTAAAAAGACACAAGTCAAGGATGCACAAAAGGAACTTGATGAAGCTAGGAAGAAATTATCAAACATTAGCAGGTATTTTTTGTGCAAGTTATCAAAGCACCATCCAACATTTTATTGTGAATAACCAATCTATTCCAGAAGTGTTGGACAAATAATTTACAGTTAAAGCACAACCAATCACTTTGATTTTCTCATTTTGGTAATATTTCAAATATACTTTTTAAATGCTGAATGTTATTGATGGGACATCTGATACAAACCATAAATATAGCATGCGTTCACTTGTCAGAATGAGTATTGCTGATAAAAGAGACATGCTGTTGAAGCTTTTTGTCTTGCACTCATCAGGAAAAACGCAAGAATACTAATTGTAAGTGGAACAACAATTTATATATATATATATGAGAAGAGAGTGCTGATTTGGTTGGCAAGTGGACTTTGATTGGTAGAGGCATTGTCCTGGAGAATGCACCATCCTGGGACTCGTTTCTCTCTCCACAGATTCTGCCAGACCGGCTAAGTCTTTCTAGCATTTTCTGTTTAAATAAGTTTGATTATACATTGTCTTGTAAAATCACCACTAAATTAATAATACAGGAATCTGTCTTCAAGGAATTTTTATGATGAATTTTAACATAGAATCATAGAATGATACAGTACAGCAGGAGGGCATTCAGTCCATTATGACAGTGCCAGCTCTTAGAGAGAGCTATCTAATTAATCTCACTCTCCTGCTCTTTCCCCATAGCCCTGACAATTTTTTCACTTCAAAAGAAAAAAGAAAGACTTGCATTTATGTAGCACCTTTCATGACCACCCAAAGCCTCAAAGTGCTTTACAGCCAATCAAGTACTTTTTGAAGTGCAATCACTGTTGTCGTGTAGAAAATGCAGCAATTAATTTGTGCTGTGCAAACCCTCACGATAATGACCAGATAATTTGTTTTTGTGATGTTGATTGAGGGATAAATATTGGCCAAGACACGTATTCAAGTATTGACCCAGTTCCCTTTTGAAAGTTGTTATTGAATCTGCTTCCATCCTTTCAGGCAGTGTATTCTAGATCATTATAATTCATTGCTGTAATTTTTATTCCTCCTGTCACCTCTTGTTCTTTAGCCTATTATCTTAAAGCTGTGTCCTCTGGTTACTGAGTCTTCTGCACCTAGGAACAGTTTCACTTTATTTACTCTATCAAATTCCCTCATGATTTTGAACATCTCTGAAATCTCCCTTTAACCTTCTCCGCTACAAGGAGAACAACTTTGGTTTCTGTAGTTTGTCCATGTAACTGAAGTCTTTCATCCTTGGTACCATTCTAATAAACCTCCGCTGCATCCTTTCTAAGGCCTTGACATCCTTCCTAAAATGTGGTGCCCAGAATTGGACATAATACTCAATCCAATTGGGGCCTAACCTGTGTTTATAAAGGTTTAGCATAACTTCCATGCTTGTGTACTTTTATGCCTCTATTTATGAAACCAAGGACCCCCATATTCCTTTTTAATAGCCTTTTCCTGCCATCTTCAAAGACTTCACGGAATTTTTACAGTGCAGAAGGAGGCCTTTTGGCCCATTGTGTCTTCACCGGCTTTTCAAATGAGCATCATGACTTAGTGCCATTTTCCTGCTTTTTCCTCGCACCCTTGCACATTGTTTCTATTCAAATAATCATCCATTGCCCTCTTGAATATGTAAGTGTACCCCCAGACCACTCTGTTCTCACACTTCTTTAAAATTGTATCAATTAGTTCATATTGCCTCTCTTCAAACATGAATTGTCTCACATTTCTATGTTAAATTTCACCTGCCATGTGTCTGTCCTATTTCTTCCTGAAATCTGCTACTATCATCCTCACGATTTATTACATTTCCACATTTCATTCCATATGTAAACTGAAATTATGCCCTCCATCCCGAATCCAGGGCATTAAATATCAACAGGATCAACACCGTGCTCTGGAGGCATCACTGCACATTTCTATGCAGTGTGAAAAATAACTGTTCATCACTCCTCTCTACTTTCTGTCCCTTAGCCAATTTTGGATCCATACAGCTACTACAGGCAGGATTTTCCCCCCGTTGGGGGCGAAGTTGAAGGGCAGGTGTGCACAGGTGCTCTTCCGATCGACACTCCCAATTGGGGGCGCGGCACCATTTTATGTGGGTGGGCCAATTAAGGCCCGCCCAGCGTGATGCCCGCACAGAAGCGCTGTGTGCTCCCTGTGCGGGCGGGGGGAATTCCCAAAATCGAGAGTGCACTCTTTTGCACTTGCGCACGAAAGAGCGCACTCATTTCCCTGAGGCTAAGTGCAGCCTCAGGGAGATCAGCTGTGAATGTAAAAAAGCTAAAAATAGAAAAATAAAATTTTCCTAACATGTCCCCTCATGTGGTACTGTCACACGAGTTGGGACATGTCCACAATTTTTACAAAATCTTTGTTAAAATTTTTTAAAACCTACATGAAACCTCATCCCACCCGTGGATGAGGTTTCATGCTTTTTCTAATTTGCGCTAGGGCTCCTGGCCTGCCCGCCAACCTTAAGGTTGGACGGGCAGGCCCTTTAATTACTTAATTGACTTTGTCAATGGCCTCAATTGGCCATTGACGGGTCGGCGGGCATGCAGCTGATTTCTCTGCGCTCCCACCTACCTGAAAATTTAAATGGGGCAAGGTGACGTCGGGAGTTCCGCCCAACGTCACCGCACGTCATTTTACGTGTCAGCGAGCAGGCCCCGCCCCCGCACGCCGACCCGTAAAATCCTGCCCTACAAGTTTACTCCCATTGGCTGCGATTTTGCTAACAAGTCTATTTTCTTCAAAAGCCTTTCGAAAGTCCATATATGCTACATGAACCACACTACCCTCATCCACTCTCTTGTTACTTTATCAAAGGCATCAATCATGTTAGTTAAACACTATTTGTTTTTAACAAACCTGTGCTAGCTTTCATTTATTAACACATTTTTCCCAAGTGCTAGTTAATTTTATCCCTGATTAATGTCTAAAATTTTCCCCACATTAGGCTGACTGGCCTGTAATTGTCCGATTTATCCCTATCACTTTTTTGAACAGGAATGTAGCATTTGCAATCCTCCAGTCCTCTGGCACCACCCCATTTCGAAGGAGAAGTAAATGATAGTGGCCAGAGCCTCCACAGTTTCCACTCTTACTTCCATCAGCAACTAGAATACATCCCATCAGGACTGGATGACATTTCTACTTTGAACATTGCTAACCTTTGTAGCACTTCCTCTATTTTTATACCATCTAATTTCTCTACCACCTCCTCCTTTACTGCGACATTGGCAGCATCCTCTTCTTGGTGAATGCAAAGAAAATGCACTCATTAAGTACATTGTCCTTTTTATTAAGTACCTTGACCTTGTCCTCATTAAGCCCTGCCCTCTGCCTCCACAAAAGGACCTACTTTTTGATCCATAATCAACTTCAGTCTTCATTTGATTACCCCTTCATTATTTGTATATTTGTAGAAGATTTATATTTTCATTATGTTGCCTACTAATCTATTTTCATACACCCTTTGACCCTCTTAGTTCCTTTTCAGTTCTCCCCTGTACTTTTTGTATTTTGAACCTGATATTTACTCTGCCTTTTTTGTGTTTCATTTTATTCTCTATATCTTCAGTCATCCAGGAGGTCTAGCTTTGGATGTCCTTCCTTCCCCACTTGTGGGAATTTGTCCAGTCTGTACCCAAACTGTTTCTTCTTAGAAGGCCTCCTATCGCTCATTTAGTTTTATCTGCTGATTCTTTCATTCCAACCCATCCACCACTACTCTCCTCTGTCTGGCTGAACTTGTTCTCTCACTGAACAATTTCTCCTTAAACTCCTCTCACTTCCTCCAAATAAAAGGTGTGGCTATGGGTACCCACATGGGTCTCAGTTATGCCTGTCTCTTTATGGGGTATGTGGAAAATTCCTTGTTCTAGTCCTACTCCAGCCCCCTCCCACAACTCTTTCTCCGGTACATCGATGATTGCTTTGGTGCTGCTTCATGCTCTCGTCTGGACCTGGAAAAATTGATTAATTTTGCTTCCAATTTCCACCCCTCCATCATTTTCACATGGTCCATCTCTGACACTTCCCTTCCTTGACCTCTCTGTCTCAATTTCTGGTGATAGACTGTCCACCAATATTCATTACAAGCCTACCGACTCCCACAGCTACCCCGACTACAGCTCCTCACACCCCACTTCCTGTAAGGACTCCATCCCATTCTCTCAGTTCCTTCGCCTCTGTCTGTTCTGATAATGCCACTTTCAAAAATAGTTCCTCTGACATGTCTTCCTTCTTCCTTAACCGAGGTTTTCCACCCATGGTGGTTGACAGGGCCCTCAACCGTGTCCGGCCCATCTCCCACGCATCCGCCCTCACACCTTCCTCTCCCTCCCAGAACCATGATAGGGTCCCCCTTGTCCTCACTTATTACCCCACCAGCCTCCGCATTCAAAAGATCATCCTCCACCATTTCCGCCAACTCCAGCATGATGCCACCACCAAACACATCTTCCCTTCACCCCCCACCCCCCGGCAGCATTCCGCAGGGATCGTTCCCTCCGGGACACCCTGGTCCACTCCTCCATCACCCCCTACACCTCAACCCCCTCCCACGGCACCTTCTCATGCAACCGCAGAAGGTGCAACACCTGCCCCTTTACTTCCCCTCTCCTCACCGTCCAAGGACCCAAACACTCCTTTCAAGTGAAGCAGCATTTCACTTGCACTTCCCTCAATTTAGTCTGCTGCATTCGCTGCTCCTCTACATTTCCTCTACATTTGAGAGACCAAACGCAGACTGGGTGACCGCTTTGCGAAACACCTTCGGTCTGTCCGCAAGCATGACCCAGACCTCCCTGTTGCTTGCCATTTCAACACTCCACCCTGCTCTCATGCCCACATGTCCGTCCTTGGCCTGCTGCATTGTTCCAGTGAAGCTCAACGCAAACTGGAGGAACAGCACCTCATCTTCCGACTAGGCACTTTATAACCTCCCGGACTGAATATTGAGTTCAACAATTTTAGATCATGAACTCTCTCCTCCATCCACCCCCTTTCCAATCCCCCTTTTTTCCAATAATTTATATAGATTTTTCTTTTCCCACCTATTTCCATTATTTTTAAGTGTATTTCCATCCATTGTTTTATCTCTAACTTTTAGCCTATTTCGATCCTTTCCCCCCACCCCACCCCCACTAGGGCTATCTGTACCTTGCTCGTCCTGCTTTCTACCCTTAATGTCACCTATTAGCACATTCCTTAGATAATATCACCACCTTCAACACCTCTTTGTCCTTTTGTCTATGACATGTATTGGTTATCTCCTGGCCCTCTATCCAGCTCTACCTGTCCCAACACCCCCTTAAACCAGCTTATATTTCACCTCTTTTCTATTTTTCCTTAGTTCTGTTGAAGAGTCTTATGGACTCGAAACGTTAACTGTGTTCCTCTCCGCTGATGGTGTCAGACCTGTTGAGTTTTTCCAGGTATTTTTGTTTTTGTTTTGGATTTCCAGCATCCGCAGTTTTTTGCTTTGATCTGGATTAAATTCCCTTGCAACTCAGAAATCAGCCCTACCCCAGTTGAATACTTCTATATTTAATTTTGCTGTGTCCATTTCCAAAACTACTCTAAACCTAATGATATGGTTATTACAATTTCCCAAATGTTCTCTCGTTGAAACAAGTTCTACTTGCTTCATTTCATTCCTAGAACTAAATCTAGCATTGATTGCTTCGTTCCATTTTGGACATAGTTGCACAGAAAATCCTAGTTTTTTCATCTCCACCTGTGTTTGTGAACAAACATTTTCCCTGTTGAAATGCAATAAATCATGCTACAGATCCCAGTTGACAAACCAGCATCTCAGCGGATTTCCACAAGAAAGAAAACATCAGGAGCTGTACTGTCCTTGATGTCAGTGCTGTCATCAAGAGCTAACAAAAACACCGTGAAGTACTGTGCTTTCTTGTTCAACCAAGGCTTCATCAATCACTTCCACATGGCGGGTAAAATCTTCATGAAAAACTACAATTCTCATTTTTTTTTGGTATGTGGGGCATGCCAGCAACATCAACTATACATTCTTTCAAAAACTCCCCTTCAGCAAAACGCTTATTTTGTTTAATGATTTTCATTACCAGAACATAACTTGCCTTTGTAATGGCTTCCTGAACTGTAACTTGTTGCGCAAAAATGTTTTGCTGAGTTTTTAATTTAGCAGTAATTTTATTAGCATTTTTTGCCCTTTCCTTTAAGCCACTGCCATAATTAGGATATTTCTTTTAAAAAATGGCACTGTAAATCGCACTCCTTGAACATGGCGATGCTCTCCTGATAGATCAGGCATACAGCCTTCCACAATCCAGTCCACATTTGTGAAAAAATATTTTGTTGACATTCTGTTAAAAACCCAACATTTCCTGTTTGCTTTCCTTTTTATTGCAGTGCCCATTTTAGGGCGTTGCGAAGTGCTTTGTTTTGGCAATGTATGCTGTATGCCTAATAAATTGGTAGACTAAAAAAGTTAGATAGATATTATTTCAAACTGAAATCAAGCACTGACATAAACCATAGTGCATTAAATGAATTTTGATAGGAACAGCTGCAAATAAAATTTATTGTGGCATTTATTCTGTATTCAACAGAATGGTCATCCACCTGAAATGTTAACTATTTTTCTCTCCACTTATGCTGCCTGACCTGCTGAGTATTTCTAGCATTTTCTGTTTTTATTTCAGATTTCCAGCATCTGTAGTATTTTGCTTTTGTCTTGCCAATATAAATGCTGATTTACTGTGATCAGTAATAGGGGGGAAAATTTCTCCCCATTGGGGTTTGGGGAGGGGGGGGGTTGGGCGGGAGCGGGCGCGCAGCCAAACACCGCCCACAATGGGCTGCATACCGCCATTTTATGTGCGCAGGCCAATTAAGGCCCAACCAGTGTGACGCGCATCCGGAAGCGCTGAGTGCTCCCTGTGTAGGTGGGGGGAGTAGGCTGAGCCAGGGTCTGCGAAAGAGTTCAGAAATTTCCCTGGGGCACAGAGCTGCCTCAGGGAGATTAGTTTGATGTTTAAAGATTTTAATTAAGAAAAAAAAAATTTTAAGACATGTCCCCTCATGTGACAGCTGTGACATGTCAATGAATTTTATTAAAAGTTTTTATTAAACTTTAAAAACCTTCATGAAACCTCATCCTGCCCGTGAATGAGGTTTCATGATAAATGCAAAGGCCTCCTGGGCTCTTTGCCTGCCCACCAACCTTAAGGTGGGATGGGCAGCTCAGTTAATTATTTCAATGGATATTTAAATGGCCTTAATAGGCTTTTGACAGTTCGGCGGGCGCGCAGCCGCCACTGGTGTGTGCCTGCCAAATTGAAAGTCGGAATGATGCGCGGGGACAGTAGGACGCATGCCCGACATCACCGCACGTCATTTTATGCGTCGGCGAGTGGGGTCCGCCCCCGCTCCTGCTCGCCGACCCGAAGATTCTGGCCATGGTGTTGCAAGAAGCACCAATGGAAAATCAGTAAAGAAAGGAGAAAATGTGGAAAGACTAAAAGGCATCTCAGAAACGGTCAGCATATCTTGTGGGGAGTACAGTGATCTGTGTCCTCTAACCTTCGTGCCTAGAGCTGAAATTTAGTAACCTCATGGCAAATTTTAGAAGAGGTGTTACCAAGGCATCTATCTGTTCCACATCTGTTAGGGAAAACCTTTCTCATTTTCAGTTTTCTCAAAACACAAAACCCTAAAACCACACAACCGTCTCTTTCTATTACATTTATCATCCTTCTTCTAAAAATCTAAACCTTAACTGCACTTCTGGCAGGAATAGGAAATACTTTTTCAACTCAAATTTTCATAAGTGCATAAACAGCTAATCACTGAGATGCCCATCTCAAAATGTTAACTAAATCTTTGATGATTCCCAGAGCATCACTTAATCACATGACAGCAAAACAGCATTTGATGTTCTTATCCAATCAAGTATTTGAATTTTTGGGTACTTAAAAGCTGTTTGCTGTGTCGAGTATTGTGATTACTTGAATTTTGAAAAATACTGGCAAACATTTAACACTGCTACTAATTGAAAATAAACCATAAAAGCTACAGCACAGAAAAAGGCCATTCAGCCCATCATGTTGGTGCTGGCTGAAAAAGAAAATGGGAAAAAACTTAGCTGCCCATTTTAATCCCACCTTCCAGCATTCTGTCCGTAGCCTTGCAGGTTACAATACTTCAGGTGCAGACCCAGATGCCTTTTAAATGAGTTGAGGGCTTTTGCCTCCACCACCAAACCAGGCAGTGAATTCCAAACCCCCACCACCCTTTGGGTGAAGAAGTTTTTCTTCATGTCCCCTCTAATCCTCCTACCAAACACTTTAAATCTGTGTCTCCTGGTAATAGACCTCTCTGCTAGGAGAAACAGAGCATCCCTATCTACTCAATTTAGGCCCCTCACAATTTGTATACCTCAATCAGGTCACCCCTCAGCCTCCTCAGTTCCAAGGAAAACAACCCCAGTTTATCCAATCTTTCCTCATAGCTGCAATTTTCAAGCCCTGCCAACATTCTTGTAAATCTCCTCTGTACTCTCTCCAGAGCAATTATGTCCTTCCTGTAATATGGCGACATGAACTTTACAAAAAAATCCAAAGGTGGCCTAACCAGCATTTTATACAGTTTTATCATTACACCCCTGTATTCTATATCTCATCCAATAAAGGAAAGCATTCCATATGCATTCTTTACCACCTTAATCATCTGTCCTACCACCTTCAGGGACCTGGGAACATGCATTCCAAGGTCTCACTGCCCCTCCCAATATCCTCCCATTTATTATGTATTCCCTAGCTTTGTTTTCCCTCCCCACATGCATTACCTCACGCTTCTGGATTGAATTCCATTTGCCACTTTTCCACTCACTCAACCAAACCATTGATATCATTCTGGAGACAACAGCTATCCTTTTCACTATCAATTACATGGCCAATTTTTGTCATCTGCAAATTTCCCAATCATGCCATCCACATTTAAGTCTAAATCATTAATATATACAAACAGCAAGGACACCAACACAGCCCTGTGGAACACCACTGGGAACCGTTTTCCATTTGCAAAAACATCCGTCAACCATTACCCTTTGTTTCTTGTCGCTGAACCAATTTGGAATCCAACTCGCCACATTCCCCTGTATCCCATGGGCTTTTACTTTTCTGACCAGTCTGCCATGTGGAACCTTGTCAAATGCCTTACTATATGGACAACATCCACTGCACTATCATCATCAATCCTCCTTGTTACTTCCTCAAAAAATTAGTAAGATGCGACCTTCCCCTAACAAAATCATGCTGACTATCCCTGATTAATCCGTTCCTTTCTAAGTGACAGTTTACTCTGTCTCTCAGAATTGATTCTAATAATTTGTCCACTGCAAAAGTCAGACTCACTGGCCTATAATGATTTGGTCTATCATTGCACCCTTTTTAAATAATGGTCCAACGTTCGCAGACCTCCAATCATCTGGTACCTCACCTGTATCTAGTGAGGATCAGAAAATGATCCTCAGAGCATCCGCGATTTCCTCCCTGGCTTTCTTTAACAGCCTGTGATACAATCCCTCTGGCCCTGGTGATTTATCCACCTTCAAGGATGCCAGTCCCTCCAGTACATCCTCTCTCAATATGCTTATTATATCTAATACTTCACACTCCTCCTCTTTAACTAGAATATCTGCTTTATCCCTCTCCTTAGTGAAGACAGAGACAAAGTACTCATTGAGAACCCTGCCCACATCTTCAGTATCAGAGCACAAGTTACCATGTACATCTCTGATCAGCCCTTAGCTATCCTCTTGCTCTTAATGTACTGGTAAAACATCTTTGGGTTTTCTTTGATTTTACCTGCAAATATTTTTTCATATCCTTTCTTTGCTTTCCTAGTTACCTTTATTACTTCACCCCTGTACTTTCTATACTCCTCTAGGCTTTCTACAGTATTAAGTTGTTTGTGTCTGTCATAAGCTTTCTTCTTCTGCTTTATATTACCTTGGATACTTTTAGATAACCAGGGGCTCTAGATTTGGCTGTATCACCCTTTTTGTTCGTGGGAACATGTATACACACTGTGCCCGTAGAATCTTGCTTTTGAATGCCTCCCACTGGTCTGTCATTGATTTCCCTTCAAGAAACTGTAACCAGTTCACTTTCGCCAGATCACTTCTCGGTTTCGTATAATTTGTCTTTCCTCAATTTAGAACTTTTACTCCTGTTCTACCTTTATTCTTTTACATAATTATATTAACTCTAACTGTATTATGTTCACTATGTCTAAGATGGTCCCCCACTGCTACTTCAGCCACTTGCCCAGCTTAATTTCCTAATACTAAATTTAGAATTGCACACACTCTCATTGAGCTTGTTACATGCTGGCTATAATGGTTCTCTTGAATGCAGTTCAGGAATTTTGTGTCCCCCGTGCCTATTACACTGTGCATATCCCAGTTGATATTAGGTAGTTGAAGTTCCCAACTATTATTGCCCTATTGTTTTTGTACTCAGGAATTTTCCTACATATTTACTCTTCTATCTCCCTCTCACTATTTGAGGGTCTATAGTGCACTCCTCGTAGTGTTGCTGTCCCCTTTTTATTCCTGAGCTCAACCCAAATTGCCTCATTTTGATAATTCATTTAGTGTATCATCCCTCCTCACAGCTGTAATTGATTCTTTAACCAATAGTGCTACACCCCCACCTTTTTTTAGCCCCCTCTCTATCCTGCCTGAAAACCCTATATACAAGGATGTTCAGCTGCCATTTTTGCCCCTTTTTAAGCCAAGTTTCTGTTATAACAATGATATCATGCTGCCATACATGTGCCCTATCTGTGCCTTCAGCTCATCGGCTTTGTTTGCTATACTCCTTGCAATTAAATAAATACCTTTTAACATTGCCCGTTTGCAGCGTCGCCTCGCGCTTGGTGCCATGTTTCCCGCTGCCCGTTATTTTCTGCATCACTGCAAAGGCGCTAGGGCTTTGTGCAGACTGCAGCTAGCAACTGTAACGCGGCCGCGATGGTGCAGCTCAATGGCTGGGCAGAATCCCCAGGTTTTCATGGATATTTCTCCGGCCGGCAAATCCCAGGGCTGCATCACAATGGAGCTCAGGGCTGATGTGGTCTCCAAAACTGCAGAAAATTCCTGTGCATTGTGCACTGGTGAGATGAGATTTGGTTACCAGGGCTCGATATTCCACAGAATCATTCCTGGCTTCATGTGCCAAGGTGGTGACTTCTCAAAGAACAATGGCACTGGTGGGAAGTCCATCTATGGTGAGAAGTTTGCCGATGAGAATTTCCAACTGAAGCACACAGGGCTTGGTACCTTGTCTGTGGCCAGTGCTGGGGTAAATGGATCCCAGTTTTTTATGTGCACTGCAGATACTCCATGGTTGGATGGAAAGCATGTTGTATTTGGTAGGATTATTGAGGGCTCCGAGGTTGTAAAGAAGATGGAGAAATTGGGCAGCAATGATGGCAAAACCAGCAGTACTGTCAGCATCATTAATTGTGGACAAGTGTGGATGGAATTATATGATTAAATAAAACTTGATCACTTGCAACTACAAAAAAAAAACTTTTACCTTTGCTTCTTCTGTCTTTCAGAGTCACCCACTAATTTTCTGTCTCCTGCTTCCTGCTCTGAATTTGTCCTATCTAAACCTGCCATCAGGTTCCCATCCCCCTGCCAATCTACTTTAAACCCTCCCCAACAACACTAGCAAACCTTCCTGCAAGGACATTCTTCCCAGCCCTATTTATGTGTAGACTGTCCTGCTTGTACAGATCCCACCTTCCCCAGAACCAATCCCAATGTCCCAGAAATCTGAAGCCCTCCCTCCTGCACCATCTCTCCAGTCACGCATTCATCTGGTCTATTCTCCTATTTCTATACTCAATAGCATTGCCTTTGGAAGTAATCTGGAGATTACTACCTTTGAGGTCCTGTTTGCTAATCTTTTTCCTAACTCTTTGAACTCAGCCTGGGCGACCTCATCCCCTTTTCTACTTATATCGTTGGTACCAATGTGAACCACAAACCTGGCTGTGTACACACACCTCCAGAATGTTCTGAAGCCACTCAATGATATCCATGAACCTTGCACCAGGGAGGCAACATACCATCCTGGAATTATGTCAGTGACCACAGAAGCGCCTGCTTGTTCCCCTAACTATAGAATCCCCTACCACTATATACCTCTCTTTCCTCCTCCCTCCCTGCACAGCTGAGCTACCCATTGTGCTCTGACCATGACTCTCGCTGCTCTCTCCAGAGGAACCCTCTCTCTCATTGGTACTCAGAACTAAGTACCTGTTAGAAAGTAGGACGTCCTCAGGGGTCTGCTGCACTGCCTGCCTTGCCTTTCTTGTCTGTCTGACAGCCACCTAGCCCCTCTCTGCCTGCTCTTTCATAAGCTACGGGATGACTACCATCTGAAATGTGCAATCCACGTAGCTCTCATCCTCACGAATGCTCCTCAGTGACGCCAGCTGCTCCTCGAGTTCCAAGATTCGGCACTCGAGTTTTTCCATTTGGCGGCATTTTCTGCTCATGTAGTTGTCCAGGTCATAAACTTTCAACAATGCCAATTTAAGCATGATTTTCCATGCCAGTTGGATTTTTGACTTAGGGTAGAATTTTCAGGTCGGCGAGCAGGGGTGGGGCCCGCTCGCTGACGTGTAAAGTGATGCGTGGTGACGTTGGACAGGTGTCCCAACGTCACTGCGCGTCATTTAGATTGTCAGTTCGGCAGCCACATTGGCTGTGAGCCTGCTGAACTGCTGAAGGCCTATTAAGGCCATTAAGGAAGTAATTAAACTTGTTAAGAATGCTGCCCATCCAACCTTAAGGTTGGCGGGCAGGCGAAGAGCCCAGGCGGCCTTCGCGTTTTTCATGAAACCTCATCCACTGGCGGGATGAGGTTTCATGAAGGGTTTGTTAATTGAATAAAAATTTTTGAAAAAATTAATGGACATGTCCCAGCTCATGTGACAGTTTCACTTGAGAGGACATGTCCTTAAAATTTTTTTCCCCTTTATTAAATTTTTCAGAACTTAAATTAATCTCCCTGGGGCACAGAGATTTCTGCGCTCTTTCACATGCATGCGCGAAAGAGCGCAGGCCCTGACTCAGGGAATTCCCCCCTCTGCCCTCACAGGGAGCGCTTGCGGGTGCGCGTCATGCTGGGCGGGCCTTAATTGCGTAAAATGGCGGTGTGCACCCGATCGGGGGTGCCGTTCGGGTTTGCACTCGCTCCTGCCTGCCCCCGCACAACACCCCAACAGGGGGAACATTCAGCCCTTAGGATATTTACAGCAATTTAAAAAATGATTGCGTATCAAATTGAAGTTTTAAACAGAAGTTCACTATACCTTAAAAATAGGCGCATTTTTACGATCCAGCAGAGCCAGGCTTTGATCTTCAAGGTTCATAAAATGGATGTCTGTCTAATTCTAAAATGTATGAATAAACCCTTTCCCTCCCCAAATAATTCCTAATGAAACCAAACTAAATTTTGTTATAATGCACACCATTACATTCAATCCAGCCCTCAACCACCTGAAGGTCAAAAGTATGTCCTTTCCTTGGGCCGCTGTCCTCAATAAAATGTACCAAATCATCAGAAATCAGGAGACAATCCGAGGGTTTACTTAAAGTATACATTCTCAGTGCTCCACCACATATTCTACCCCCCTCTCTCCTGGCGGCTACACTCTGTTCCCACCTCGCAAAATGCTTGCCTTGGCCACAATGATTAACTTACCTTCATCTACTTCCTGCGGTCGTTCATTAGAGATCACTCCTATCGTTCCCTTTTCAAAGTCTCGATTGTTGCTCAGAATATTTACTGAAGCCCTTGGATAACCTGGCATGAACATGAGCTGGATCAGAAGCGCCCAAGGCCAGATATGGCTGTGGGCCGTAGTTTGCCACCGCCTGACCTACACTGCTTACAAAACTGCCTTTCTTTGTGTCATCGGCAAATTTAGATATGTGACTTTCAATCCCATCATCTAAGTCGTTAATGAATACAGTGATTAGTTCCAACACAAATCCTTGTGGGCCACCATTATTTATGTCCTGCCAGTTAAAGTTTATTCTGATTTTCCCTACTCTCTCTTTCCTTCCGATCCATGAGCTTCAGCTTTAGCTAACCGCCTCATGAGAGATTTTATTGAATGCCTTCTGGAAATCCATATAAATCACATGCATAGACATTCCCTGTCAACTAATTTAGTCACCTCTTCAAAAAATTCAGTTGGATTCATCAGACATGACCTATCCATTACAAATTCATACTTTTTCTGATCAGCTGAGAATTTTTAAGGCGTTTAATAACATAAGATCATAAGAAATAGGAGTAGGAGTAGGCCATTCGGCTCATTGAGCCTTGCAATAAAGGCAAACTCCATGCTCCTTGCAATAAAGGCAAACATTCCATTTTCCTTCCTAATTACTGCATGCTAATTTTTTGCGATTCATGTACAAGGACTTCCAGATCTTTCTGTACTGCAGTATTCTGCAATCTCTCTTCTTTTAAATAATATCCTGATGTTCTATTCTTCTTGCCAAAGTGGACAACTTCATATTTTCCCACATCATACTCCATCTGCCTATTTTTTTGCCCACTCACTTAATCTATCTATGTCATTTTGCATACACTTTGTATCCTCACAACTTGTTTACCTACCTATCTTTGTATCATCAGCAAATTTGGCCACAATACAGTCTGTCCCTTCTTCCAAGTTATTAATGTAGGTTGTAAATTGAGGTCCAAGCACTGATCCCCGTGACATTCCGCTGGTTACAGTTTGCCAACCTGAAAATGATCCATTTATCCCGACTCTGTTCCTATTAGTTAGCCCATCCCCCATTCATGCTAATATGCCATCCCAAGACAATGAGCACCTATCTGGTGCAGTGGCACCTTATCGAATGCTTTTCGGAAATCCAAATACATTACATTTACTGGTCCCATTAATCAACCTTGCTTGTTACAATTTCAAAGAACTCTAATATATTTGTCAAATACGATTTCCCTTTCACAAAACCATGTTGACTCTGCCTGATTGTATTATGATTTTCTAAATGTCCTGTTACTATCTCCTTAATAATAGATTCTAGCATTTTCCGAATTCAGATTTTAGATTAACTGGCTTATTGTTTCCTGCTTTTTGTCTCTGTCGTTTCTTGAAGTAATGGTGTTACACTTGTGGTTTCCCAATCCATTGAGATCTTTCCAGAATATAAGGAATTTTGGAAGATTAGAATCAATGCATCCACTATCTCTGCAGCCACTTATTTTAAAACTCTGGAATCCAGGGGACTTATCAGCCTTTAATCCGATTAGTTTTCTGGTACTTTTTCTCTAGTGATGGTGATTGTTTTAAGTTTCTCCTTTTGGCTTCTTGTTTTCCTACTATTCTTGGGATGCTTTTTGCGTCTTCTATAATGAAGACAGATACAAAATATTTGTGCAGAGTCTGTGCCATTTCATTGTTTTCCATTATTAGTTCCCCAGTTTCACCCTCTAAGGGACCAATGCCTAATTTAGCTACTATTTTTATATACTTGCAGAAGCTTTTAATGTCTGTTTTTATATTTCTTGCTCGTTTTCTCTCATTTTCCAATTTCTCCTTTTTTTTTAAGTCATCCTTTGCTGGTTTCTAAAATTTTCCCAGCCTTCTGGGCTACCACTAATCTTTGCAGCATTGTACATCTTTTTTTTCAATTTCATACTATCCTTAACTTCCTTAGTTAGCCTCGAATGGTGTATCCTTCTTTTAGCATCTTTCTTTCTCAATGGAATAAATTGAGTGTTATGAAATACCTCCTTAAATGTCTGCAACTGCTTCTCTACTGGCTCCCCTTTTGACCTAGTTTTCATTCAGCTTTAGCCAATTCTGTCTTCATTTGCCTTTATTTAAGTTTAAGACATTAGTTATGGACCCACATTTCTTGTCCTGAAACTGAACGTTAAATTCTATCATGATATGATCTTACCTAGAGGATCCTTTATTATGTGGTCATTAATTAATCCTGCCTCATTACACATTAGCAAGTCTAAAATAGCTGTACCCTGGTTAGTTCCAGAATATATTATTCTAAGAATCTGTCCCAAATACACAATATGAACTCATCCTCAAGGCTACTTTTGCCAATCTGATTTATCCGATCTATAGGAAGATTAAAATCTCCCACAATTATTACAGTACCCTTCTTGGAGGCCTCCATTATTTCTTGAATTATACTCTGTCCTACATTATAGCTACTGTCAGGGGACCTCTAAACCACTCCCACCAATTACTTTTTCCTGTTCTTTGTTATTTCTTATCTCTGCCCAAACTGATTGTACATTTTGATTCTCCAAGATCGTTTTGCATGACTGCACTGATCTCATCCTTGAATAAAAGAGCCACCCACCTTCTTTTCCTTTCTCCCTGTCCTTCCAAAATGTCAAATACCCTTGAATATTCAGGGCCAAGTCTTGGTCACATTGCAACCATGAGCAGAAGTTCCCGTTCTGGAATCTAAGCTTGGTGGCGGGCAGGAAAGTCGGAGTAAATTCCACTGGACATTTTGTGCTGTTCATCTCATTAATTATGCACCTATGAGGAGCACTTCGAATCTTGTGACGGGGCAGGCAGGAAGTCGCCCGCTCCGCTGTCACCTCAGAGGCTCCAACATCCAGGCACCATATTTAAATGGCACCCGGACAGCCATTCACTCACTGCAGGCCAGGACCTCTAGATCCCATAAAGAAATGTCCAGGAGAAGACAGCAACCTTTGGCCTCACAGTTCAGCAGTGCCGCCCTGGAGATGCTCCTCCAGGCCATCAAGGAAAGGCGGGAAGTCTTCTTTCTGAGGGATGGGAGCAGGAGTGCCACCGTCTGATAATGCTGGCCTGGGAGGAGATTGTCAGGGTGGTGAACACACACGGGGTCCAAAGAAGGACCGCCCTGCAGTGCAGGAAATGGATGAATCATCTGCTGCGCTCAGCCAGGGTAAATCAAACTTCTACTCAATGCAGACTTATTCTCATAAGGGCATCAGGTGTTCCAAGGGTTACAGTATACAGGGATGTCACACACGATCAACAGCTGGTTAATCACTCAATGTATCGTAGCCACTTAAAGCACACCATCTCATGTAAGTCCCTGCACAAACGGTGTCTTAATCCCTTCCTGGGGAGGGTTCAGCACACCCAAAGG
Source organism: Cetorhinus maximus (assembly GCF_964194155.1). NCBI lineage: Eukaryota > Metazoa > Chordata > Chondrichthyes > Lamniformes > Cetorhinidae > Cetorhinus > Cetorhinus maximus. Next base: position 51,020,149 of record NC_135900.1, on the reverse strand, counting down.
CGTGCAAGCGTCTGAACTCTCTTTTCATCCATAGTGCTCACACTCAAGGCATCTGTGTTAATGCAGGAGAAGAATGCTTATAACAAGTGAAAGAGAGCCAGGACCAGAGAGAGCAGCCCGGAGTTCAGGACCGTCACCCCATTTGAGGAGCGGGCTTCAGAGCTGGTAGGGGGGAGGACACTGACCGTGCCTCTGTGGAAGGTGAGATCGGCCCCCCTAACAACCCAATGAGAAAGCATCCATTATATAGTGAAAACATGCAGACAATGACTATGAGTGATCTATAAGGTACGAGCCTGCCTAGTCAATAACTAATTCTCTCTTCTCCAAGAAGAGGTTACAAACATCATCCTCCACAAGAGCAAGCCCCAGCCTTCAGGCTACCTTGCTGGGGTGAAGTGCTTCACCTGTGGGATGTGGGAAATCTGTGACGCTTCAAGTGTCGCGGACAACTACACCTGCAGGAAGTGCACCCAATTGCAGCTCCTCACAGACCGCATGGATCGATTGGAGAAGCAATTGGATGCACTTAGGAGCATTCAGGTGGCGGAAAGCGTCATTGACAGGAGTTTTGGAGACATGGTCACACCCAAGGTACAGACAGATAGATGGGTGACTGCTAGAAGGGGCAGGCAGTCAGTGCAGAAATCCCCTGTGGCTGTCCCCCTCTCTAACAGGTATACCATTTTGGATACTGTTGGGGGGGATGGCCTATCAGGGGAAAACAACAGCAGTAGCCAGAGCAGTGGCACCACGGCTGTCTCTGTTCAGCAGGGGGGGTCAAAGCACAGAAGAGCAATTGTCATAGGGGACTATATAGTCAGGGGCTCAGATAGGCGCTTCTGTGGTCATGAAAGAGACACCACGATGGTATGTTGCCTCCTTGGTGCCAGGGTCCAGGATGTCTCTGATCGGGTATGGGACATTCTGAAGGGGGAGGGAGAACAGCCAGAGGTCGTGGTATATATTGGTGCTAATGACATAGGCAGGAAGAGTGACGAGGTCCTGCAGCGGGAGTTCAGGGAGTTAGGCAGAAAGTTAAAAAAACAGGACCTCTAGGGTTGTAATCTCAGGATTACTCCCTGTACCACGTGCCAGTGAGGCTAGAAATAGGAAGATAGTGCAGCTAAACACGTGGCTGAACAGATGGTGTAGGAGGGAGGGTTTCCGATATCTGGATCAGTGGGATCTCTTCCGGGGCAGATGGGACCTGTACAAGAAGGACGGGTTGCATCTAAACTGGAGGGGCACCAATATCCTGGCTGCGAGGTTTGCTAGTGTCACTCGGGAGGGTTTAAACTAGTATGGCAGGGGGGTGGGAACCAGAGCAATAGGTCAGCAGGTGAAATAAATGACTGGGAACCAGTGAATATGGCCAGTAGGACTAAGATGAAGGGCAGGCAGGGAGAAATTACTGAACACAGTGGGACTGGGGGTCTGAAATGCATTTGTTTCAATGCGAGAAGTATAACAGGCAAGGCAGATGAGCTTAGAGCTTGGATTAGTACTTGGGACTATAATGTTATTGCTATTACAGAGACTTGGTTGAAGGATGGACGGGATTGGCAGATAAACGTTCCAGGATTTAGATGTTTCAGGCAGGATAGAGAGGGATGTAGAAGAGGTGGGGATGTTGCACTGCTGGTTAAGGGGAATATCACAGCTGTACGACAGGAGGACACCTCGGTGGGCTCACGCAGCGAGGCAATATGGGTAGAGTTCCGGAATAGGAAGGGTGCAGTCACAATGTTGGGGGTTTACTATAGGCCTCCCAATTGCCGGCGGGAGATTGAGGAACAGTTATGTAGGCAGATTTTGGAAAGATGAAAAAGCACTAGGGTTGTTGTGGTGGGTGATTTTAACTTTCCCTATATTGACTGGGAATCACTTAGTGCTAGGGGTTTGGATGGTGCAGAATTTGTAAGGTGCATCCAGGAGGGCTTCCTGAGACAATATGTAGATAGTCCAACTAGGGAAGGGGCAATACTGGACCTGGTATTAAGGAATGAACCCGGCCAGGTGGTCGAAGTTTCAGTAGGGGAGCATTTCGGGTAAAGTGACCATAATTCAGTAAGTTTCAGGGTACTGGTGGATAAGGGTAACAGGAGTCCTCGGGTTAAGGTGCTTAATTGGGGGAAGGCTAATTATAACAATATTAGGCAGGAACTGAGGAATCTAGACTGGAGGCGGGTGTTTGAGGGCAAATCAACAACTGACATGTGGGGGGCTTCAAACATCAGTAGATAAGAATTCAGGACCGGCATGTCCCTGCTAGGATGAAGGATAAGCATGGCAAGTTTCAGGAACCTTGGATAACGAAGGATATTGTGAGATTAGTCAAGAAGAAAAGGGAAGCATTCGTAAGGGCTAGAAAGCTGGGAACAGATGAAGCCCGTGGAGAATATAAAGAAAGTAGGGAGAAACTTAAGCAAGGAGTCAGGAGGGCTAAAAGGGGTCATGAAAAGTCACTGGCAACCAGGATTAAGGAAAATCCCAAGGCCTTTTATACATATGTAAAAAGCAAGAGGGTAGCCAGGGAAAGGATAGGCCCACTCAGGGACAGAGGTGGGAATCTGTGTGTGGAGCCAGAAGAAATGGGAGAGATACTAAATGAATACTTCTCATCAGTATTCACCAAAGAGAAGCTCGATTTGTCTAGGGAAGAGTGTAGATAGCCTGGATCATGTTGAGATCAAAAAAGAGGAGGTGTTAGGCGTCTTGAAGAATATTAAGGTGGATAAGTCCCCAGGGCCAGATGGGATCTACCCCAGAGTACTGAGGGAGGCAAGGGAGGAGATTGCTGGGGCCTTGACAGAAATCTTTGTATCCTCACTGGCTACGGATGAGGTCCCAGAGGACTGGAGAATGGCCAATGTTGTTCCATTGTTTAAGAAGGGTAGCAGGGATAATCCAGGAAATTACAGGCCAGTGAGCCTTACATCAGTGGTAGGGAAATTATTGGAGAAGATTCTTCGTGACAGAATTTACTATCATTTGGAAGCAAATGGGCGTATTAGTGAGAGGCAGCATGGGTTTGTGAAGGGGAGGTTGTGTCTCACTAACTTGATCGAGTTTTTCGAGGAAGTGACAAAGATGATCGACGATGGAAGGGCAGTGGATGTTATATACATGGATTTCAGTAAGGCCTTTGACAAGGTCCCTCATGGCAGACTGGTACAGAAGGTAAAGTCGCACGGGATCAGAGGTGAGCTGGCAAGATGGATACAGAATTGGCTTGGTCATAGAAGACAGAAGGAAGCAGTGGAAGGGTGCTTTTCTGAATGGAGAGCTGTGACTAGTGGAGTTCCGCAGGGATCAGTGCTGGGACCTTTGCTGTTTGTAGTATACATAAATGATTTGGAGGAAAATGTGACTGGGCTAATTAGTAAGTTTGCAGATGACACTAAGGTTGGAGGAGTTGCAGATAGTGAAGAGGATTGTCAAAGGATACAATGGGATATAGATCGGTTGGAGACTTGGGTGGAGAAATGGCAGATGGAGTTTAATCCGGACAAATGTGAGCTAATGCATTTTGGAAGGTCTAATACAGGCAGGAATTATACAGTAAATGGCAGAACCCTTAAGTGCATTGACGATCAGAGGGATTTGGGTGTACAGGTCCACAGGTCACTGAAAGTGGCAACGCAGGTGGATAAGGTAGTCAGGAAGGCATATGGCATGCTTGCCTTCATTGGCAGGGGTATTGAGTATAAAAGCTGGGAAGTCATGCTGCAGCTGTATAGAACCATGGTTAGGCCACACTTGGAATATTGCGTGCAATTCTGGTCGCCACATTACCAGAAGGATATGGAGGCGTTGGAGAGGGTGCAGAGGAGGTTTACCAGGATGCTGCCTGGTCTGGAGGTTATTAGCTATGAGGAGAGGTTGGAGAAACTCGGATTGTTCTCACTAGAGCGATGGAGATTGAGGGGCGACTTGATAGAAGTTTACAAAATTATGAGTGGCATGGACAGAGTAGATAGTCAGAAGCTTTTTCCCAGGGTGGAAGAGTCAATTACTAGGGGACATAGATTTAAGGTGAGAGGAGAGAACTATAGAGGAAATGTGCAGGGCAAGTTTTTTACGCAGAGGGTAGTGAGTGTCTGGAATTCGCTGCCAGAGGAGGCGGTGGAAGCAGGTACGATAGTGGTGTTTAAGAGCTTGACAAATACATGAATAGAATGGGAATAAAGGGATACGGACCCTGGAAGTGCAAAATGTTTTAGTTGACAGGCAATATGATCAGCGCAGGCTTGGAGGGCCGAAGGGCCTGTTCCTGTGCTGTACTTTTCTTTGTTCTTTGTTCTCTTTGTCCTTTGAATAAGAGGGTCCCGCACCTGCACAGCTGCCGTTGCATTCACTTGCACCCCCCACCAGCACAGATAGACACACCTCGATAGGACCTAGTTCTAGAGTAGGTTTGGGTTCATTATCAGGTGATCACCTCACAGACAGGAGTCCACAACAGTGACAGCCGACATTTCTAACACTGCTGGAGCTGGCCTGGTGCCCTTTATGAGTCCAAGTCCAATGATGAGCTTCTGCAATCAGCCCTAGAACAGATGTTGGAGATGCATAGAGAGGCAGGGGAACAACAGGCAGAGTTGTCAGAGGCTGTCAACAGAATGGGACAAATGGTGAAGGAGTCTGTCAGCATTCTCTCTGATGCTGTGGCTCCGGCAAAGTCTTTATGAGAAGGATAGAGGCGCCAGGTCCAGCAGAACACACAGTTTCTGCTGGATTTGCACTCGACCTGCATACCATCACTCCAGCCATGGGTGCGTTCCAGCAATGGCTAGGTGAGAGAGGGACGGGGCACCTCAACCTTCCTCCAGGTGCCCCTTCTCCTCAAGGAGTCTGAGAGGGGCCATCTGGCACCCACAGTGGGGAGGGGTGCCAGCCAGAACACCCCAAGGGTGCCCTGCTGCTTCAACTCCCCATTGCCAGTGACCCCACCACCTGTAGCAGGTCAGGTCAAGAAGGGCGCACCTTCCCCAGAGCAGTAGACTGTTAAGCAGGTCAGGGGCCTAAAAGCCTCAAGCCTCCAGAGGATACCCGCCGAAGTCATCTCCTACAACAGGATATTGCAGTCAGCAGGCTGCCTCTACCTCTGCTGTGCATATTGGGGCTGCACCTAAACATAGAGGTAAGGTTAGAAAAATAAAGAAGTATTGAACGCACACTGGTGGCCATATGTTCACTCATTGTATATACTTTGCACTTTTGTAAATTTATTCTTCTCTATTCCTTCTCCAAGTCTCATGGATTCAGTGGATGTTTAAGGGCAGAATTTTGCCCTCAACAGGGGCCAGTTAAGGCCCGCCCAGCATGAAATGCGTGCTGCAGCGCTCAGCGCTGCCTGTGTGTGAGTAGCGGGGAGAAGGATGAGCAAGGAACTTCACGCATGTGCGCAAGCGTGTGCAGGAAAAGCTCCCTGAGGCACAGAGCTGTCTCAGGAAGCTTCAGATATAAAAAAATCAAAAATAAAGAATGTAAAAATGTTACAAAACACGTGAGCAGGGACATGTTATTAATGTTATATTATTTTTAATTGCTGTTGGAAACCTCATCCCACCTGTGGATGAGGTTTCCTAAAAAGTCCAAAGGCTGCTTGGCCTTTTCGCCTGCCTGCCAACCGTAAGGTTGGACGGGCAGCAGAAAATTACATTTAATTGGTACTTTAATGGCCTTAATAGGCCTATTTTTTGTCGGCAGGCACACTGCCGACTCCAATGTGCACCCGCCGACCGAGATATCGCACAAGCATGCACTGATGTCGGGACGCTCACCCAGCTGCATCATGCGTCAATTTACGCTTGTTCGGGTCGGGCGCGCACCCACTTAACAAGGTAAAAATTCAGGCCGAAGTGATGCAATGTTCTGCATGCATTCAGGGGTGAAACATGCACCCCCTCCGGCCCCCCACAAAAGAACCTCCATTTGGAACTTAAGTTAGATTGATTCCCACACAATCACAGCACAATGAGCAGCCTTTATTTCCACATCTGTGCCATCAGCAAATGCACATATTATGTGACCATGATGGCTGGCCAATACACCTGTCACCCTTAAGTCCCAGGCAGACATCATTTGGGTGTGGGAGAGTCACTCATCAGGCTTATTGATTATCCTGCTGCTGTCTCACTGATCACTGGTTTTTGTGGATGGCAAAATTAGTTGTTGCTATGAACAATGCCATAGTTTCCCCAAAGCATAGCCTGCAATGGTATTTACTTATGACAGTGAGTATTTGGAAAAAGTGATATCAAAAGTCGAACACCTCAGCCTTCCATGCCACCCTGCAGCTTGCGATCATTCCCACTTTTAAGGCTGAATGACCATCCATGTTTAGTCCCTACTCTCCCATTCATTATGCTGAATGAAGGAAGTAAGGATCACCTGGGAAAATCTCAAAGTCTGCAAGTGTTTGATGCCAGAGGTCTATGCTTATCTTGATGAAGCCATCTCATTCCCTGTTATGATTTTATATTGCTCTTGGGTGGCTGCTTAGCGGTGCTTCTCAATTTCCTTGTGTAAAGGGACAACTCTGTTTGGAATTCATTGCGTGACAGTGCATTCATTGACTTAGGCTATAAGGAAAGGACAGGCCTTTGTGAGCTGGATCATGCTGAGGGCTGGCATGCTCTGATAGTGATGCTTTTACCATCTCCCAAGTCCCCAGCAGGGTCCATGAGGGAAGAACTTGTCATTGACTGATGCGTCAGTACTGACTGGGCCACATTTCTCCATAATGCAAAGGTCATCCAGGACAGAAACATGGCAGGCTCCTGAGTATTAGTAAACAAACAAACCACTGTCCTGGTGAGGAACAATGATGTAGATTTGCAGGTCACTGCGTCCATTTGTGTGAGGGGTTTTTGGGGGTCAGTAACAGGATGATGCCTCTCCGCTCCACATCCATCAGAGCTGACGATGGGAGACATGGAAGCTCCCGGATGCCGCTCCCTCTTGAGCACAAACCACTGAAGATTGTCTTTTTGGTTCAGGCTGCATAACTAAGCTGGTGACATACTGACATGAGTGCATCCATGTTTGAATCAGCTTTGCAGCCGTTTGAAAGCTGCCATGCTCACTAATTTGGTGACACTATGCTTGAAAGGATTGTGCTATGTGGGGCTGCTTCAGGACATGCACTGATGGAGTGCAATCCACATTCTACAGCGGCCACATGTTGCCAAGTTACTATGTATTCCAAGGACGACCCCATTGTTAGGGCAGAAGGTGATTAAAGTCGCTTCCGTGATCATTGTGAGATATCTGCCTTTCCCTGAGATATTTCTGTTCAGAACAATGGTGTTGTGGCATGCCCTGCTACAGAGTCTTGATTGTGAAAACTAATCAAGACCTTCCCCCTGGAATCTTGTAGCTATGAGGTTGTCACGGGCACATCTGCGTTGTGCCTCTGCAACAGCATCCTCATGTGTCTTACCTGAATCTTCTCCCTCATCAGAGTCATCCCCTTCCACTCCCTCCTTGTCCAAGGAGACATCTCGCCCCTCAATGTCTCTCTCAGGGAAATCACCCCCCTTTGCAGCATAGGTTTGTGTATGGCACAGCAAGAAACAATGATGCAGGAGACCCTCTGTGATGAGTATTGGAGAGCCCCGCCCGACTGGTCCAAACATCAGAAGCGCATCTTCAGGAGGTCAACGGTTTGCTCAATCATAGACCTTATGGTGGAATGTGCTGCACTTTACTTCTCCTCAGATACACTCGGTGGGCAACGGATGGGCGTCATTAACCATGCCTTCTGGGAGTACCAATGAGCCAACCCTCTAAGTGTCGAGGCACTTCAAAGATCTGCGGCACCTGGGAGTGGCTTGATGTAAGAGTCATGAGAGTCCCTGGGTAACTGGCACATAAACGGAGGACCTGCTTTTGGTGGTCACAAATAATCTGCACGCTGAGAAAGTAAAATCCTTTTCGGTTAATGAATCTTGCAAGCTGCTGCCATGGAAATCTCAAGGCCATATGTGTGCAGTCGATGGCACCCTGCACCTGCGGAAAACCTGAGATCACAGCGAATCCCACAGCTATGGCAGCCTGGCTTGCTTCATTCATGCGGAACTGCATGTTACGGTGAGATTTACTGGAAAGGGCATCTATCTACTCCCTTATACATTTATGTGTGGCTGATTACAAGATTCTGCAAAGGTCCCCAGTGGATACCTAGAAGCATCCTGCGGTGAAAACATTTAGTGCAGTGGTAACATTCAGAGCATCGGCATGGTATGCCCTCCTCACTGCATGAGATCATCACGGAAAAGGTTGCATGTATGCTCTACTACATGCCCAGATAAGCAAAGTCATCTGCGGCATTCTCTATCACTCATCTCATGGTATGAGTAGACTCTTGGTCACGCCAAACGTCTTCGTGGATGACGCCCTTCCTCGGGAGCATCTGGGGCTTCCTGGGACCCTGTTGGCACTGCCTGCTCCAGGCGATGTTCTTGTCGGAGCCGGGCCAATCAGCGACGGGTCCTTCTCCTCCTCCTTATCATATCTACTGTTACAATCGGGATGGGAGAAGTGCACAGCTTCTCTAGCCCCACTACTCCACAGGTCGCACAATAAATGCAAATGTTTTATTCGCTCATCAAAATGGCCAACTGTTTACTTTCGCTATTGTTACAACCAGAATAAAAGAGTCATAAACCAGGCTTCTTTCAATAAACTCAGAATGATTGATTTATTATGAAACAAAACTTATTTTTAAACACAAGTTGCAAAAACTGGTTAACATAAAATTTGCAATCCAGAAGTATGACTTTAAATCCCAACACACACACACATACACATAAAGAACAAAACAAATAGGCTCTCTGCAAAGGTTGGTGTTTAAGGGAAAAACACCTTTTGGCCAATGGGCAAACTTTATGAAAAAGGATAAAGTTTGAAGAGTTTTGACACTGTTGATCTGGTATTCCTGCTTGTGAAGACGGATCGCTGGTCCCAGTAGTTGTCTGGAATTTCTTTCCAAAGGATCTTCAGCGTGGAGGAGAACAGAGTGGGATCAATGCCCTTGGGATCTCTCTCTCGTCTCAGGTTTTCGAATACAGATGAGTTATACTGGGATGAGGATTTCTGGCTGGGTACTGATAACTACACTGAATTTCAGACAAGGCAAGGAGGGAGCAAGTTGGGCAACCTGCTCCTTTGGGTTTATTCCCAAACTGAGTCCAAAAATCAAGTTCAAAACAGAAACTCATCTCAGTCAGGTGGTTTCCAGAAAAGCACCAGGGACTCTCAGCCTCTGAAAACAGTAGTTTTTTTTCTGTAGCTTTTAAAGTCCAAATAAACAAATAGTTCTTATCTTTTCAGGTGCCTTGCTGCTCATTTAGCTGAAGCCATGTGACTTCTTGGAAAAGGCAGTTTACTTGCAATTCACAGTGAACTTTAAAAAAAAACTCAGTTCCCAAGAAAGTGTCCAAATAATTCAATGCCCTTCTAATTTAAAAAAAACATATAGTTCATAGAGATATGTATCCATAATACCACCAACATGACAGCATTGTGTAGAGCCTGCGTCCTGCACTTCTCCTTGTACCTATGAATAGATACAATCAAGCAATCAATGGCAGTTCTCCTTGAATGGTCTCCCACCATTGCCAAGGCAGGAATCCAGTCTCTAGCCATTGACCTGCTCTCAGTGTGTACATGGCATTCCCAGGCCACCCCTTGCAGGCTGATTGCATCCTGGAGGTTGTCAGCTGCCTTGCACATTCACAACAAGGGTATTCATTAGGCCCAATAGACACATGTGCTGTAACCCTTGGTCAGATCATTGTCAGTTTTCCTCCAGTAGCCTAAACAATAAATTTCGAGACCCAGTCCTTGTACTTATATCATGACTGTTAGCATGGTGCCTTGTATGCGATGACCAGTACACTGGGAACAATGGGGCATGTAGGGTCCATGTTGCTTCTGTGCAGCAGCTGTGGCCCTCAATTAATCAACCTTCCCTTTTGGCATGCCTCTGCAAGGATCAGATGGTCATTAAGATCAACTGCACTGCGGTGCAAATAACCTAATGGATTCTCGCCTGAATGTGCAGCAGTAGTAAAGGAGCACAGCAGGCCCACTATGCGTTAAACCCTTGGGGCAAGCACTTGGCAGAGCCACACTCTCCACAGTTGGAGCAGGAAATTAACAGGGTGCCCTTTCACTCGACCCAAATTTGTTATGCTGATACCCTCCCACACGCCCTGAGTCCCCTCCCATATCAGTTTTCTCAAGCCTGTTGTTCCAACTGCATCATTGATCACTGAGTGTGAAGATGGCAATCCCACCCCACCCCTTTCCAGGTAAAGGACATCCTGGAGGACCAGAGATGGCTGTTCCTCCCGTTCATACATGAACCCTGGACACTCTTCCCCACCCCTTACTCCTCCGCAAAGCCTGCTTCCCGTGCCCAGCCTCTGCTCCACCCTCAATCCCCCTGCACCCTTTGCTTGCCTCCTGTTTCCAGCCTCCGCACCACCCTTTGACCCTCCATCTAGCCTTCATGTGCTTTCCTTGACAAACCTCCGCTCCAGCCTGCCATGCCCAACCTCAGCTCTGCCCTTTCACACCCCTTCCAGCCTTCGCCTGCCTCCTGTGCCTAGCCTCAGCTCCACCCTCCACCTCTCTTGCACACTTCGCCTGTCTCCCGTTTCCATCCTCCATTCCAACCTCCCCACCCAGCCCGCAGTCTTTATATGCCTCCCGTTTCCAGCCTTGGCGCAGCTTTGGCTATTGACACCCGATGTGAGCGAAGGATATGAGCGGTCTCCAAGAAGGCAAAAGTAGTGCCTATTGACCTCAAAAGTCCAGGAAGAAGTCTATCTCACCAGGTGCACGCCACTAATGTATTGTCATTAAAGTGAACGTTCTAAATTCTCACTGGCAGTGCGCTTAATTTGGAGGGGAACTAAGATTCTGGTGTGTTGGCCTTTTAAAGAGCATTCATGAGATGCAAATGGAGTTCCCGACATAGCTCCGCGGGACACTCGACCCACCTTTATGTCACCATGAAAGTCGGGAGAACAAGATTCCAAACTAATTTCCCGCTGTCGGGAAACTGACTTTTGGCCTCCCGCTAAATTTTGCTCCCCTGCCCGCCACAGTTCCTGCTTCTGGTGGGAGTAGAAGATTCCGCCCCATATATTTGCAAGGGCTATCATATATTCATTTATTTCTATTTGTGCTAAGAATTCATCTATCATGTTACAAATTTTGCGTGCATTCAGATAAATAGCCTCCTTCATTACTGACTCTAGTAATTTTGCTGGCAACAGATGTTAGGTGTTGTAGGGTGGCCAAGTTGTGCCATTAACGATAGAGTTGATCTGCAGACACTTCTTGAGTGGAAACCATAAGTTTATTTGCAATATACTCAGCATGTGCGTGTGCTTTCAACTCCAACTCTATCTCTAAACTGACTGCTGAGGTAGCCTGTGCTACTCTCCTATTGGTTACTACAGATCATGTGATCCTGCTTAACAAGTATTATTCTTAAAAGTACATGACACAATAAATAAAACCATAAATACTACATTAGGTTAACTAGTTTATAATTCCCTGGTTTCCCTGTGTAACCTTTCCTAAATAGTGGAGTGACATGCAATTTTCCAATCTAAAGGAACAGTTCCAAATCAAGGGAACTGTGGAAAATTATAGTTCGGACATCTAAGCCTGTGTCGCATTTCCCACTCCCTATCACCGCCATCCTTCTGATCCCTCTTATTTCTGAACTAATTTTCCATTCTAATCCTGTTTGTCTCTTCCAGTTGCCATCTGTCTCCTCTCCAGTGTTTCATTGTGTTGCCCCTACCCCTGCCAAATTAGTTTAAACATGTAGGGATAGAGCTTTTACCTTAATTTTAAAGACCTATATGAGATCATTCTTCAGACTTCTTTCAAGAGAGAAAGACTCAGCCTGTCAATCTTTACCCACACATTTTGGGTATCATCTTTGTAAATCTCTGCATCCTCCCCAGCGCCTCTGTATCTTTTATAATACATATTGTATAATGTATATAATTTGGCAACCAGAACTGCATACAATATTTCTAAGTGTGGTCTAACCAAGGTTTGAAACAGGTTTAGCGTAAGTTCCCTACATTGCAGTTCTGTCCCTCTAGAAATAAAGCCCAGCGCTTTATGGCCTTGTAGTATGTGGTACAACTTGCAGTGATTGAATTATTTGTACCCAGAGATCCCTTTGTTTCACTACCCCACCTAGACTTGCACTTTACAAGAAAGAAGTGACCTCTCTATTCTTCCTGCCAAAATGTACTACTTCACATTTATCTGTGTTGAACTACATTTGCCAATTATTTGCCCTTTCTGCAAGTTATTATCGTCCTGTAATTTGTTGCAGTCCTCCTCAGTATTAAACATTTCCCTGTGGGTTGAGACGACTTGCAAGAGGGGGCTGGTGGCAAGGGCTGTCCTGCAGTTGAAGGTAGCACCCAAGCACGTGCAGGATGGGGTTAGTGGGCGAGGGAAGCGACCACACATTAGGGACACCTTATATAAAGTGACCAATCCTCTGCAGTTGAGACAGTTCAGGCCCAGCTACATTGATATGATTGGACTCAGGCCTCTAGCTTCTCTGCCCACTCAAGCAACTCAGAGGCATCAAAGTGCTTCAGAGCTTTCCACCCTTGGGCACAGACTGCAGAGTAATGAGTGTTTTAGTGGACTGTAGAACAATTGGATGATTGGGCACATTGTAGGTCCCCTTGCTAAAGCTGACCATGGAGCAGTCACTGGTGGAGGCGCTCACAACCCTTTGCAATGTCATCATCCCTATTTGAACCAGTCTCCCCCATGGATCAAGCTAACAGTGCAGCCTTGCAGCACAAGTTAGGAGAATGCCTGTGCCTGAGCTGAGAGCACAGCATGCAGTCCAATGGGCAAAGCTGCTGCCAATCAGTCGGGTGGAGTGGGGCGGAGGTGGATAGGGTTTCAGGCATGTAGCGCTTTAATCTCTGGCCATCTAAGTGGTGGCCAGCACTCTCCAGGATGCATTAAAGGGCCTTCAGACTTAACCAAGAGAGGGTCTCAGTACACCCATGCTAACCATGCGTCTCTCTTTTTCATCCTGCAGGAGGAGTATATCAAGATCATGAAGCCTGGTGACCTATCTGTATGCCTCGTGGCTCACAGGGAGCGAAAACGACAGAGAACAGAGCAACTGAGACGCCTGGCTGCACAGAGGGAGGAGCAGCACTCTGGAAGAAGGGGCGACTGGGGCTCCCACACATGCCACCGAAGAGCCACAGCGAGCCGTTGCTGGTTGGCACCTAGCTAGACCCAGGGTTTATAGACGCCGCCTTTCATTCCTGCAGATGACGGAGAACCAGTGTCGTTGAAGACTGCACATGTCTAGGAAACTGGTCAGTCACATCTGCCAGCGACTGCAGGATTTGGCACAACGGGGACATGGAGGGCATCCACCGCCAGTGGCTGTGAAAGTGACAGCAGCACTCAATTTCTACGCCAGTGGCTCCTTTCAGGGCTCCACAGGTGACCTCTGTGGGATGTTACAAGCCTCCACCCACATATGCATCCATGAGGTCACAGATGCCACCTTCTTGAGAGCACACAACTTTGTGCATTTTGCCCAGGACCCGGACAGCCAGGATGCAAGAGTGATTGGATTTGCCCAGATCTCGGTTTTCCCACAGGTGCAGGGCCATCAACTGCACTCACGTTGCGCTCAGATCTCCGTCACAATGCACAGTCAACTTTGTCAACTGCAAGGAATTCCATTCGCTGAATGTGCAGCTGGTGTGCAACCATGACAAACGCATCCTGCAGATCTGCGCATGGCTCCCAGGGAGTGTGCAGAATTCCTGCATTCTCAGTCTCACAGATCCCTGAAGTCTTCCAGGGACCACAGAAGCTGCAGGGAAGGCTCCTAAGGCTACCGCAGAGGATGGGGCTGATGACACCTGTGCGGCAGCCTCAGATTGCAGCAGAGTGAAGGTATAACGTGGCTCATGCTGCAACTCGCAACTTGGTGGAGCAGACCATCGGGATGCTTAAAATGAGGTTCCGGTGCCTGGACTGGTCTGGTGGAGCCCTGCAATTTAGTCCACAGAGGGTGTCACGCATCGTTCTCGCCTGCTGTGCACTTCACAAACTGGTGCTGCAACGGGGAGAAGAGCTGGCTGAGAAGGAGATAGAGTTGCTGGTGGTCTCCTCCGATGAGGAGGACACCGACAGGGATGAAGGTGAGGAGGTCCTCGAAGGCGAAGATGACAGGGATCAGGACCTCGCACTGGCCAGACAAGGCAGGAGCGCTCAGGAGGCCCTCATAGCTGCTAGATTTGTGGAGCATGATGATGACATGCAGTAAGGAGACACCATAGATCCTCACATTGCATCTGTGAACGTTTGACTCCAGTCTGGCTTATGGCAACGCACATACCCTCTGTGATAATGCTACTGTCGTGGAGATCCTAATAGTCGCTCGATTTCAGGAGGATGATGATGGCATGCTGTGAGGACACTCTATAGATCTTCACATGGCCTCTGAGAATGCCTGACTCCTGTCTGGCCAAGGGCAGCTCGATTGCGCTCTGTGAAGTGGGTCATATCATAGAGACGCAGCCATGAAAGCATCTGATCCTTTGTCCACCTTCAGCACCTGAGCCCTTCAGGAGCACAGTGTCACTGGTCACTGATGCTGAAGAGATGGGGGCCAGTCCCACCTTATAGGTGCTGAGAGTACACAGGAGAGAATGACAGTACCCTGTGACGCCTGCCCACAACATTCTGGCAGCAATGACAAGCACCGTTGAGGTGCAGGCATTGGTAATATGTCCAGGGAGTGTGAGGCCAGACCAACATTTTGGTCTGAAGGCTGTACAAAGCACAAGGAAGAGGGCCTGCACTGAGACACCTGCCTTTATTTTGTGCAGAAAAGGCTTCACATCAAAGTGACACGAACATTGCTCAACAGAATTAGGAGCTGTAGGCCAGGAGACGTTCTTGGGAGTTTATTGACAATAGTGAACAGTATGTACAAGTGATTAACACCCATGCCCAGGCTGTGCAACTACATCTTCTTAATTTTCCTAATCCTGCTGCTACATCTTGGTGCTCCATGGACATAAACAGCGGAGTTGGAGGCAGCCTGCTAACTGCTACGTTCTGTCTGTGATAACCTTGGTGGGCGTCCTCTGGAGGGCCAAGACCTGTAAGGCCCTGGGTCATGGACTCCATCGGCTGTTTCCCAGATGTGCCCGGGGAAGCAAGGAGAGATAATTAGAGTATATCAGTGACCTGTGAAACAGGACACATCACACAGCATGGTTGTCTGATAGATGTTGCATTGCTGGATCCTCACTTGGTAGAGCACCACCGACCTCACCGTCAGCGTAGGAATGGTCCAGATCATCGTTGGCCAGCTGGATGGCTCTGTTTTCTAAGTCTGTGAAGACCTTGATTTCAGGCATTCCTCCACCGGTCTGCGACCTCTCCCTCTTGTGTGCCAGCTTTTCCTACCTGAATAAAGATGGAGAGTGTAAGCAGGACGCCTGCCAGGCCAGATGATAAGTATGCCTAGCATGTGTGGGTGGTGAGTGGTCCCATGGACTGGATGAGGACAATGAAGGTGTGTGTGAGAGAGTGAATGGTGATGTCCCTTGAACTGGCAGTGAGTGAGGGCCCTGTGGATTTGTGATGGGTTTGTGAGTGTGTGAGTTGAGAGTGTTGAGAAGAGTGACTTACCCTGGCGGAACGGAGGAGATCATTCATCCTCTTGCAGCACTGAGTAGCTGTCCTCTTTCAAAGGACGTTGGCACTGACCACTGCTGCCACCGACTCCCAAGCCTGGTTGGTCACATCGCTGCCCATCCTGCGGCCAAAGCGGTGGTAGAGGACATCGCGGCGAGCCTCCACGGCATCCAAAAGCCGTTTCAGTGACGCATCATTAAACTTGGGGGCTGCAGTCTTTTTGCCATTCGTGGACATCTTCCTGCAGTAGTCATGGGCTGAAAGCACTGAGATGCGTGCATGCGGTTGGGCTTTAAATATGATGCCCAGCCTGATGAAACAATGAGGTGATGGCGTGGCAGGCGAATGACAGCCCACCAGCCATAGAAACAGCGTGTTTCCCGGGAACGCATAATTAATGCGGGGGTTTGGGACAATATGGCGTGAAAAGCCGCCATTGCAGCTGGCGGGTAAAATGTCATTTTACCCGCCTGCTACCGCACTTTTGGGACGATTCCACCCATTGTTATATTTCTCATTTTTAGATGTTCTTCGACTCTTCCTTGGTAAGGGTGACATTACTTTTCCTACTACTGACGTTGAGTTGACTGGTCTATAATTTCCTGGACCTTTTCTCTCTCCCTTTTTAAAAATATGAATACATTAGCTATCCGCCAGTCCTCTGGCATAACACCTTATTCTGATGAATTATTAAATACAAGTAATACTGCCTCTGCTTTCTCTCCCCAGATTTTTAAAAAATATGTGGATGCAATCCATTCGGACCAGGGATTTTTTCCTCTTTGTGTTTGTTTATTTCATACATCCCCCTCATTTTATTTTAAATGCTCTTATCTTATTGCTCATCTCATCATTCAATGTCATGTCTACCTATTCTATCACCCTCGTAAATACTGAAGCAAAATAATTATTTAATATTTCTGCCATTTCTTTATAGTTACCTATGGTGTCATCCTGTTAATCCTTTAATGGTCCTATTCTCAACACAGCCTTCCTTTTTTTATTGATATGCCTGTAAAATATTTTACTATTTTGTTTCATGCTTATTGATAATTTAATTTCATAGTTCCTCTTTGCCGTCCCAATTGTTTTTTTTTTACTTCTTTCCTAATCTCTTCATCTTCTCTCTTATCCTGCACTGCTCTGCTGTCTAGGCACTTAAATGTAAGTCTGTTTCCTATCCCTCAGTTGTTCCGTTATGTCTTAATTTATCCATCAAGTTCCACTGGTGTTTAGTTTGTTCTTTCCTTTTAATGAATATATTTTTCCTGCACTCTGTAGAGCACCATTTTAAATGTTTCCCATTATTCATCTACATTGTTGTTTTTCAAAATAGTTTTTCATTTTATTTTCCCAAGTTCTATTCTTGGCCCTTCAAAATCAGCTTTTCTCCAATTTATTAACTTGGTTTTCATCGTATTTGTGTCCTTTTCTATCATCATCTTAAAATGTATTATATTATGGTCACTATTTCTTGGCTGTTTCCCTACTTATACGTCTCTTATCTGTTCTGGTTCATTCCCTATTACTAGAATCAGTAGCGAATCTTCCCTTGTTGGTCTTTTTACATATTGGGTTAGAAAGGAGTCCTGGGCATTGTAGGAACTCCATTCCCATATCCCTTTATCTACCTTTTCTTTCCAATTAATATTAAGGTAGTTGAAATCCCTGTGATTATTATTCTATGTTTTTCACTCAATGGCCTAATTTGCCTGCATAAGCCTTCTCTACTTCTCTTCCATTTTAGGTGATCTGTAAACTACACCTATTAGTGTAATGGATCCTTTGTTATCTTTTATTTCCACCCATATAGATTCTATTTTGATTTTGTTGATGGTTTTAAAAATATTCCTTGATATATTTAAGAGTGATAATTGTGCAATTTGATTGATGCAGCTGAAAATGGGTTTATTTAAGAAAAAAACATTTTTAATGAGATTCAATCCATCACCTATGAATAACTCAAATATACATGACTGAAACTGACTTTAAAATTTTGAGGTACAGCAATCAATTTCTTAATAAATTTAATATATATATTCAAAAGCTTTAAAAATGTTCCTATTAGTGTCCTTGCACCCAAAAGAAGCGATTAAAATTTTAGGTCCTCCTCAAAGGCCTGCAAATGATTGCAATTACTAGAAACTTCCAATGGTGATTAAGTCATCCTGGCGTGTGGCCAGTTTGGTGCGTGCAACTCACTTCTAACACAATATTTTTTAAGTTAGGGCCAAACATGGCAGGAACTCGAGTTGCACTTAAAAACCGCAATCATTTGCATTGATTTCGGGGAGATTGCACTGAAAAAGAGAAACACTACCAAGCAGAATCTCCGGGATGTAGCGTTTTAATCTTTTAACTGTCTTTTGGTCAGAAAGCTATGCTGTCAGTTTTTGTGATGGCAGCCAGAGAAGCACAAGAAAGAGCCTGCACACCTTGCATCACCAAAATTATTTTTTTGTTTATTCCTTCATGGGATGTGAGCATCATTGACAAAAGCCAGCATTTATTGCCCATCCCTAATTGCCATTGAGAAGATGGTTGTAAGAGAATCTGCTTTTGATTATGAAGCCCTGCATTCAGCAATCTTCAACAAGTTAGTTTCCATACTTTTACCCAGAAATAAATAATAATGGAGATTTCTTTCTCATTGATTCCGTCGCTTTGTATCATTTAATAATCCCTTGAATTACAGAAATTGCTTGGGACATTGTTAAATGTTTGGAACTATAACAAAGCCACCCAGGCCAATGGTCTTCCTATCTATCCCTTCTGTAAATAGGCAGCTTGTTCTGATATTCTAAACTGTACATATAGTTTTTTTTAATATTGTTAACAATAGTTAACATATTTGTTAACTATTGTTAATGAATAGGCTGCATCATTTTCAAGAAGTTAATTTAATCACTGAATTTACAGCAACTGATCTTATTGGATTTTTTGTAGCATGCTTTTTTTTGGAAAAATATACTTTATTCATAAAATATCTGAAAGAACATTACAAAACATTTCAAAATGGCCATCATAAAAAGTGCAGTCAGATTCAACTTTTCCATCCAGATCATGAGGTGCTTCAATACAATCAAAGAACATACAGACAGCTCAACATGGTCATTACGGACAGTCAGACAATGCAATGGTATTCAAGCTATTGACATAGATCATGTTGCACTCCGAGGTGCTTAAATACAATTGTGACACAGGTAGTTTTCACTGCATACATTCTTTCTGAGTCATACAACCGGAGGGGTCTATACAATTCCTAGTCCCTTGGTGCACTATTGCAGCAAGGCCTTAGACAGCGACCTTTCCCCACTGCACCTTTGTGGCTGCTGCCCCAAACTTTAGTTCGTCCCTCAGCATGTAGTCCTGGACCTTCGAATGTGCCATTCTGCAATACTCGGTTGAGGACAACTCTTTGCACTGGAAGACCAACAAGTTTTGGGCATACCAAAGAGCATCTTTCACCGAGTTGATGATCCTCCAACTGCAGTTGATGTTTGTCTCTTTGTATCTCCCTGGGAACAGCTTGTAGAGCACAGAGCCCTGTTTCACTGAACTACTCGGGATGAACCTTTGACAAAAACCTCTGCATCTCTCTCCAGAATTTCTTTGCAAAGGCACATCCAACAGGGAGGTGAACAATGGTCTTTTCCCCACCACAGCCCCCCATGGGCAGCGTGCGGAGGGAGTGAGACTCCTGGCGTGTAGGAAGGATCTGACGGGGAGGGCCCTTCTCACCACCAGCCAAGATACGTCTTGGTGCTTGTTGGAAAGTTCTGGCGATGAGGCATTCTGCCAAATGACTTTGACAGTTAGCTCAGGGAACCATCCAACAGGGCCCACCATCTCCTTTTCCTGCAGGGCCTCTAGGACATTATGTGCAGACCACTGCCTGATGGACTTGTGGTCAAAAGTGTTTCTCTGCATAAATTCTTCCACGAGGGATAGGTGGTACGGCACGGTCCAACTACTTGGGAGTGTTCCGCCACAGTGTGGCCAGACCCATCCTTCGCAACATCGGGGACAGGTAGAACCTCAGCACATAGTGACACTTGGTGTTTGCGTACCAAGGGTCTACGCACAGCTTGATGCAGCCACACACAAAGGTAGCCATCAGGATGAGGGCGATTTGGGCATGTTTTTTCCCCCTTTATCTAGAGGCTTGTACATCGCGTCCCTGCAGACACGATCCATTTTCGACCTCCAGATAAAGCAAAAGATGACTCAGGTGATCGCCATTGCGCAGGAGTGAGGAATGGGCCAGACCTGCGCCACGTACAGCAACAGCGAGAGTGCCTCACACCTGCTGACCAGGTTCTTACCCACAATGGAGAGGAAGCATCACTCCCACATGCCCAGTTTTCTTTCCACCATAGACACTCGGTCCTTCCGGTTTCTAATGCTTGCCCCGGTCCCTCCGAATCATATCCTCAGCACCTTCAGGCTGCCTGACCTGACAGTGAAGGGGACAAAGGATCAGTCAGCCCAGTTCCCAAAGAACATGGCCTCGCTCTTCCCACGATTTACCTTGGCTCCCGAGGCCAGTTCGAACTGGTCGCAGACGTTGATCAGTCTGCTCACCGACAGCAGATCCGAGCAGAAGACGGCAACATCGTCCATGTACAGGGAGGCTTTGACCTGAGTGCCTCCACTGCCTGGGATCGTCACACACAAAGAGGACAAAAGACAGTGTAAGTTTAGCTTACCAACCAGTAGAATCTTCCCTGAAGCAGAAGGCCCTTCGTTACCTTTCACCAGAGTAGCTGCAAGTTACTTCTCTGCCAGTGTAGCCTAGATTCCGTTTTTTAAAATCACAATAAGTATGTTATTTTGAGACATGCTTGAACAAAAAGTACTTCCCATTTCAGATTTTGCCCCTTCAATAATCAGTCCATCACAAGAGCAAATATAGCGCAAGGTCTCTCAGATAAGCATGAACACTTTTGTTTGACCAATAGCACTTGAGTGGTAAATTTCTCTTTGTGTTTTGACACAATTGTAAAATCAACACTGTAAGCCGGAATGTAAACAAAAAATGACAGTGTGTTGTTTGTGTCCAGGGAGCTTTCAAAGCTTCAGAAGGAGTATGTATCTGTGGAAACTTCAATAGAGCATAAAAGGCTGGAGAGGCACAATCTTCTACTCGTCTGCAAAGTCCAAAATGTACAGATTGAACTCCTCCAAGGCAAGCTGGAAGAAATTAGTGAGGTAGACATTACCAGAATTTTTTTCATGTTTACTTTCAGAATGATCTGTGAATGTTTAGTTGTGAGTTGTTTCAGCTGGGGAGCCAAATAGTAGCAAGGAGGGAGAGCTCTGGCCTAAACCTGTCGCTGAGTACCTTGCAGGAGGAGTAAAGCTCATAACTGACAGGTCTTGCCAAAGCCTATCACGCACAGAACTTGATTAAGTAGTTCATAAGTATCAGTGTGCTTTGTCACACTGCATTTAATAGTAAATATGTCACAAGTTGTAATATGTAGCCATGCTGAAGGCACCGGACCACTGCAGAGCTAATGATGAAACTCTGAAAATGCAGACAATAATTGTTGAAAGCCATTACCAAGAGCTAAGTATGGGAATACATATATCCACTGTTCAGTACCAACCACAATTGATTTGTAAACAGCCTAGCAATTGTTGAACCTGCACAGCTGGAGCTGTTCATTGAGTTATGTTTAGTGTCCATGCAGTGGCCAGGGAGGATTATGGCAATGCACTTAACATTTTATATTTTGTACTGTTCAACACAGTGACACCTAGTGACATCTCAAACTTATTTATTCTTGGGATGTGGGTGATGATGGTAAAGCCATGTACAAACATATAATTAGGAGCAGGAGTAGGCCATTCAGCCCCTCGAGCCTGCTGCGCCATTCAATAAGACCATGGTTATCTGATTTTGGTCTCAACGCCATTATCCTGCCTAACCCGGGTACCCTTTGATTCCCTTGTTAGTCAAGAATCTGCCTTAAAAATATTCAAAGGCCCTGTCTCTACCACTCTATGGGAAGGAGAGTTCCATAGGCTCACGACCCTCTGAAAGAAAAAAAATTCTCCTCATCTCCATCTTAAATTGGAAACCCCTTATTTTTAAGCTGTGTCCCCTAGCTCAGGTCTCTCCCATTATTAATGATGTTAATTACTTTTTCAATGGTCTCAATAGGCCGTTGACAGATTGGCGGGCACGCAGCTGATTCGGCTGCGCCCCCGCCGACCTGAAAATGGAAATGACACGTGGTGAGGTCGGGAGTTCCACCCGATGTCATCCTGCGTCATTTTACGAGTCGGTGAGTGGGCCCCACTAGATGTATTGGTTTAAATTTTCCAAAATTTCTTAGGGCAGGATCTTCTGGCCTGCTCGCTGACCAGAAGATCCTGCCCTAAGAAATTTTGGAAAATTTAAACCAGTACATCTAGTATCTCAACAGCCACTTCTTTTAAGACCCTGGGATGAAGTCCATCAGGATCTGGGAAGTTGTCAGCCTTTAGTTCTAGTTTTTAGTAGCCTTTCCCTGGTGATTGTAATTGTTTTAAGTTCCTGCCTGCCTTTCACCTCTTAATTCACAATTATTTCTGGGATGTTATTTTTATCCAATTTATGTTCAATTGTTCAATTCATCCATTTCCTCATCTTCCAATATTAATTCCCCAACTCTCCCTCTGGAGGACCAATGTTCATTTTACAGGTATTTAAAAAATAAAAATGTAAGTAGAAACTCTTACTCTCTGCTTTTATATTTCCAGCTAGCTTTCTCTGGTACTCTAATTTCTCCCTCCTTATTATTCTTTTAGTCATTTTTTTTTTTGCTTCTTTTTTATATTCTGTCCAATCTTCTAACCTACCACTAACCTTCATGGAATTGAACACTTTTTCTTTCAATTTGATACTTTCTTTAATTTTCTTAGTTAGCTACAGATAGTGCGTTTTCCCCCAGAGTCTTTCTTTCTCACTGCAATGTACCTTTGCTGAGTGTTGTGAAATCTCTGCTGAAATGTCTGCCACTGCATCTCTACTGACCTATCTCTGAACCTAATTTCCCAATTCACTTTAGCTAGCTCATACCCTCATAATTGCCCTATTTGAGTTTAAAACACTAGTCTTAGACCCACTCCACTCGCCATTCTTTGTTGTCCTGGGAAGGTGGTGGTGGGCCCACTTTTTGAAGTGTTTTAATACTGAGTCAGTTCTGAGGTCACTTCAGAAGACATTAATAGTGAACAATGTCCACCACTGGAAGAAACCCTCTCCCTATTCACTTACAACTGTACTTTTAAAATTATATCTGTCCAGCCTTTGGCTCTTATCCACAATGATATTTTTGCAGCTGCCTATTTGCTGAACCATGCTTTACCTCCTCTAAAGGGTCTGGATAATTGACATTTTTATTACTTGCAGTGAAATTACTTTTTTAAGCATAGCAGAAAGTAACAAATGAATTACTTTTTAGAACTTTTTTAGACATCCTACTGTCACTATAGATTTCATTGGTTCTATGCAATGTACAGTGGGTCAATGAGCATGGAACTGCCATAGCTTGGCATAGGGAGCATGAGGGGCCATGGGGGCATGAGGTAACATGGGGTGTGGGTGCGGGGTGGCTTAACTTGGCATGGGGGCGTGAAGAGCACCTTTTGAACTCGCCTTTTAAAAGGTCCTCTCATGGAGACTATGGTTCACCACTGCTCTGTGGGGCCATGAACCACGGCTCTTTAAAATCCTGGCCCGACTCCATGAAAATTGCAGAGGAGCAGGACATGCCTATCCCTGCAATGGAGCCGGCCAGATCGGGAGCGTCGGGTACAAGCTTTTGACAGGAACTAACCGGCACCTGTTAAAGGCAATCCCCACAATCAGACAGCCCAGGAATGGGTCGAGAATCCCAGAATTGGGACACATCCACCATTTTTAAAAGGTTCCTGACTCTATGGAAATTCAGCCCAATATTCCTAACTTTCAAGATACAGACTTCAGTCAATATGGACTTTTTGAAATTAACGTTAAAAAGTGGTCAGAATTCTGCTGAGGGTCAGGTGACCTTTTTGTGATTTCCAGACAAAGGATTAACTCGTGTCTCAACATGCTTCTGGAAAGTTCTTAAAATGTAAATGACCATAGGTGGAAGGCCCACCTTTGAATAGACATTCACAATGCAAAACCAATTGTAAATTTACACCTCCTATTGACTGGGTATATACCTAAAACTCAAGTCCAGACTTCATGTCTCCAAGTTTAAAACTTAAAGAGAGTTGTGTAGACACCAGTTCATCATAAGCAGATGTGAACAACCACCATTAAAACCCAATTGTGTAGCCATGGCTTCTAACTTCAAATCAGTTATGTGGACAATGGAGGCATTGATCATTGAACTGTCTTCAGATTTCCAATCTTAACTTTCTTCAAGCACGAGAGAGGAACTAGGTCAGTATGGAAATCATCAGGACAAAAGGGAGCATTCCTCCAGCCAGGAGAACAGAATCCTGCCTAACAATCATTCAGCTCAGGCAGTGTGAGGGGGATTAATTCGTATTCACCTGCAAAGATACACCTGTATAGAACTGGGGCATAACCTCATTTGGAAATTCAGAGACTTCCAACTTCCATTTATCTCCAAAGATCACGATAGAGAACCCATCCAGGCATACAATGAGTGCACCTTAAAGGACTATTTAACCTTGTGATTTGCTTCTTGTATTTAATCTAGCTGCATTCTTTGTTCTCTATAGAATCTATCTTTCCTTCTGTATGTGTCTGTGTGCATGAGGGAGTGAGTGTGCTTCATTGCAATTACATTTTGGGGTATTGTATGAATAAACATTATCTTTTCTAATTTAAGCTTACCTGAAAGCCTTCTTCATGTTCAATACTGAAAATCACGACACTCAAAAATGGTTAAACAGTCCCTTTAAAACATCTTTTTTTGGACAACTGAGAGATGAGGAGAAAGAAGAAAATCTCTCTCCCCGCCTGTTACAGATTGGGGGCTTGAATCCAGAATTTGAAACCATTGGACAGCAATAAAGGTGGAAGTGGGAGGTTTAAAATTGGTTACTGGAGCTAGAAAAAAAAGGAAAAATCAATCCACGAGCTTTCTCATTTCACTGTACTAGGTATTTAAGATGGCCACATTTGATGCTAGAGCTTTTGTACATTAGGGTGAGGCAACTTGGACAACATTAAAAGCATTAAATATTAAAGAACTAAGAACTAGGCAAGTAGGTGGATGTAAACATTAGACCTAAAGAGAAAAAAGCCAAATTAATCTAAATCCTAGGTAATTACTTTGATTTTGAACCAGATCAGAGGCAGCAAATTTAGAAGCAGAAAATGACAAAGTAGTGTTAGCTAGAATCTAAATGGAGAAGGAAATTGCCATAAGAAGGGTGGAATTAGAGTTCAAAATGCAAAAAGAGTAAGGGAAAGAGAAACGTAAGAGAGAGGAGAGAGAAATGGAATTGCAGCGGGAGAAAGAGATCCCGCAGTTTGAATTGACAAAGGAGAAACTGAAGTTGAACATTGTGGGAGCCACAAGAAATTCTGATTCTAAGTCTGATTCCAATTCAGAGCAGAGCTTTGATTTTCTGAAATGTTTAGAATTGGTACCAAAGTTGAGTGAAGAAGAGGTTGAATTCTACTTCAAATCATTTGAGAAAATTGCTTAATGATTAAAATGGCCAAAAGAGTCTTGAACACTATTCTTATAGGGTGAATTAGTTGATAGGGCATGAAAATCTTATTCCATGCTATCAGAAGAAAGCTCTCTGGATTATGATCAGACAAAAACTGTCATTTTAAATGTCTACATGTTAGTTCTGGGATCAAACTGCCATAAATTCCCAAAAATGGCCTGCCCAAAACTACATTGAGTTTGAGAGAGAGAGAAACACATGGCTTTTGATTGCTGGGTAAGGTCCCTAAAATTCGACCCCTCTTTCAAAAACACAAGTGAAATAATTTTATTGAAGGAATTCATAAACAGTGTCCTGTTAAAATCAGATCCCATATTGAAGAGCAAAGGGCAACAAGGGTATGAGACTCTGCTATCATGGCAGATGATGATCAGCTGACCCACATACCCTTTAATGCAGCAAAACTTTACCTAAATAATCTCCAGAGGTCTGGGAAGGACAGAAAGTGGGAGAACAATGGGAAATGGGACAACAGTGAAAGGGCAGAGAGGGAAGGAGGAAAAAGCTCAAAGGAGGAGATTGGGGCAGAAAAGACAAACTGTTCTCCAACTTCGAAAAGAAGTTAGGAACGGACTCTTCCAACTTGTTTAATTGTGGTAAGCTCGTTCATGTGAAGATGGAGTGTTGGAAATACCAGGGTAAACCAACAGGGGGCTCTGAGGTTAAATCTTTGGCAACGGCCATGAGAATTGTGGGTCTGTGCTCAAATGTCCCAGCAACTGACCCAGATGTTTGTCAGGATTTTTTGCTTAAAGGGGAAATGACCCCTAGCTTTTCCAAAAAGCCAGAAAAGGAGATCAGCGTTCTCAGGGATACTGGTTGCTGGCAAACTTTGCTCATGGCAGGAGATGGACATGTTCACCTGAAAGCAGCATGGTTACCAAAGTTCTGGTTAAGGGACTTACTGGACTATGTGTAGAGGTTCCTTTGGTAATAATTAACCTGAAGAGTAAGCTGCTTACCAGGCTAGTTTGGGGTCATTCCAAGCTTACCACTGCATGGAGTCGACCTATTGCTGGGTAATAACTTAGCGGGATGACAGGACTTGTGTCCAGAGGGTCCAAAGACCCAGCTTTTCAATCCTTTCCTGATATGTACAGTACATCCTCATTTTAAGTTGTGGTTGCATTCCTGAAAATTATGACTTTAAATGAAATGACTTTAAGGAGATGGTGGCGTAGTGATAATGTCGCTGGACTAGTAATCCAGAGACTCAGGCTAATGCTCTGGGGACATAGGTTCAAATCCCACCACGGCTGCTGGTACAATGTAAATTCAATAAATAAATCTGGAGTATAAAGTTAGTCTCTGGAATGGTGACCATTAAACTATCATTGATTGTTGTAAAAACCCATCTGGTTTTCTAATGCCCTTTAGGAATGGAAATCTGCCATTCTTACCTGGTCTGACTGACATAACTCCACACCCACAGCATTGTGGTTGACTCTTAACTGCCCTCTGAAATGACCTAGCAAGATCTGTTCAAGGACAGTTAGGGATGGGCAACAAATGCTGGTTGACCAGCGATGCCCCCACCCCATGAAAGAAAAGAGTGAGTTATACTTTTCGATAGGAATCAGTGTTAAAGCTGGAGTTGCGTTCCTTTGGACATTTCTTGCCCAGAAGGAAACAATGTACAAGTTGAAATACTGTACCATATATGTGCAGCACTGTGCATTCCTAGCTGAAATAACTTGCAAAATAAAATTCATCACTAAATATAAAAGAAATGCAACAGACAAATTAAATTATTTAAAAAATTTTACAGCAGCAGTGTGCCATGAAGGTTGACCAAAGTGTGCTGTCGAGAACTGCAATGAACCTCGGGTGCCCTGCACATGCACCGACTGGGAACAGGCTGCGCATACACCAGCTGGGAACTGGCTGCACATGCGCAGCTTAGATTCTTAATATTCGTCAGGCCCAGCCTAGGCCCTGTGTGCCTGTGCAGAAAATGTGAAGAAGGGTGTGAAAACCCGGGTCTGGTGACTGGGTGTAGAGCGCCATTGCCAGGAAGTGTCCCAGAGAGAGGGATAAGGGAGGTGAACAGTGAGAGGTCCCAAATAGGGGAGAAGAGACAGGGAGGGGTCCTAAAAGGAATTTCCAAGTAAGGGAAGAAGACAAAGCTCATAGTGAAATCAAAGAAGCCACACACCATTGCTGAAAACCTAATTTTGCTGGCATGCAAAAGTATTAAGAGAGTAATGTTGGGAGCTGATTCCGCCAAATAAATCAACTTTGCCCTGCAAATTGATGATTCCACAGATATTAATGGACACTGCCAGCTCTTAGCCACTGTCAGGTATTCTATCAAAAAGAGTTTCTTTTGCAAAGAATTGCTCAGAGGAAAACCATCTTAACTGGACAAAGTGCAATAGCATCTGCACTGACAGAGCAGCTTCCATGATGGGGAAAATCAAAGGATTCTTGAGCAAGGTCAAGGAACAGAATCCTGACATCCAGGTCAGCCTCTGTATCCTGCACTGTGAAGCCCTTGGGCGGAATCACTCGCTGGCATGGGTATGCTCAGCGGCGTTAGCGGACAATATGGCAAGGTCAAATATTGGTTTCACGACGTCATGAAACCAGTTTGCAATCGTCCACTCAGCCCATCGATGGCGGACTGCATTCCCCGCCATCAGACGTCATTGTAATACATCTGCATATCATTATAAGGCCAGCCTGCCAGATTCACCTACCCTCCCTGCTGGATCGTCTGTTTATGTCGGCATGATTGCACACCAGTGCAGAACACTTCTTGACAAGTGTGACGTGCAGAAGTCAGGACTTACCGCCAGGGCCTTGCTCACATCGCAGACATCCCAGGAACAGAAGATGCCAGAGCCAGACACCAACGGCACACTGGAGGAATGCCCATGGCATGGTGGGTGGATTCTCATGGACATGACTCTGTTGCAAAGCAGTCCACAGAAGTTGGAAAGTCACCATTGAGGGTCTGCTCAGAACGGATGATGCTCAAGGGGGTGGAGAGGAAGATGTACCGGGAGATGGGAGAGGAAGAGGTGTCAAGATGGGGTGAGGTTGGTGAGGGGGTCAATGAAGGTATCCGGTACCGATGCACCCTCACCATCCCACCCTACCGGCTCCCTCTGTCCCCTCTCTCACTCACCATTCCATCCTACCATGCCCACCCTGTTCACTCCCCAGGAGGCTCACATTGATTCCACAGACCCCCTCCCTTGCACATTCCATCCCCCTCTGTACTCCAGCCCCTGTACTCACACGCCCCCCAACCCTTGTATCCCCTGCCCCACCAGCCCCCGTACTCGGGAGGGGGGTAATATGTGTGTCGGACGGGGAGGTTGAGAGAGGGGGAAGGGAGTACAGGGGAAGGAAGGGGTCCCACCCTCCCTCTTCTTTAAAACCTTTGCCACTTCCCTATTTACCCTTTTTCTTCGGACATGGGTCCCATCGGAACAGCCCTTCCTGTCCCAGAACTGATGCAGTGTCCCATGAAAAGGAATCCCTTTTTTTCCACATCACTTGACCTGTCTGCTCCTGTGTTAATTCGCACATGGTTTGGACAATAATCCATAGGTTATTATCTTTAAGGTATTACTTTTTTAATTTAGAGTCTAACTCCTAACACTCTTTCAGCAGGATCTCGTCCTTGTTCCTACTTGTTTCATTTGTTCCAACATGGACTGCAACAACTGGATTTATCCCCCTCCATTTTTAAGTTCCTCTCCAGGCACTGTGAGATATCCCTTACTCTGGTACTGGTTAGGCAACACAGCCTTCGGAATTCTCGTTCTTGGCTGCAGGGTATGCCATCTATCGCCCTACTTATAGAATCCTCTATTGCTACCACATTTCTATTCCATTACCCCCCCTGCCCCCTCAACCTCCTGGACATCCTTCCGAACCAACGTGCCTTGAACTGCATTGTGACTATCCTCCCTGCAGTGTTTCTCCTTGTTCGCACAGGCAGCGAGTACATTGTACCTGTTGGACAGGACCAGTGTCTGTGGGACCTCCTTCTGAACCCCTTCTAAATCAGCACTACCCAGCTTCCCGTCAGTCACACCCTTTCCTGAAATTGTGATTTCCCTTGGAATGAGGCTATATTCTGGATAAAACTTTCCATAATCTCCTTCCCCTCCCTTATGTGCTGGATTCTCTCCTCCTTGCACTCCCATCTCAATGACTGAAAGTCAGAGAGATTCAAGATGGAGACAACTGCAGACATGTTTGCTCAAGACAGTCTCGCTGTACACAAACTCCCACATTCTGCAGTGCAGACACACAGCATGTTCTGTCAAATCTTTGACCTGCATTATTTTATTTATTTAATTAATTAAAGTCTTTATTCAATGATCATTTATAGTCATATCAAGTAGATTAAACAAATAAGCTGTAAATTTAATACAATGCTATACTTTCTTGGCCTTAGTTTAAACTATTGCCCCAGTTTAGAGAAAATAAAACCTTAAAATTCACCAACCAATCACATACCTGCTTACCTAATTAATGCCTCTGGACTTCAGCTCCCATGTCTCACTGTCACCCACTCTCTTTTTTGGATCATTCCTTGTTTTGTAAAAGACCAGGACAGCACATCTTCCTCACTGTGCCGAATTCCTTTATTCACCAAATACCCCAAGTTAAATAAATATTCTTTTGAGGCAGTACTCCATTGAGCTGGACTTCATGCTACCAGCTTTTCTGCTTCGGGTGCTCTAAAATCTGCCTCCATGACCAAGCCTTTGGTAATCTGGCCTATGTGACATAGTGTCAAATTCTGTTTGATAATGCTCCTGCAAAGTGCCTTGGAATGTTTTACTACATTAATGGTGCTATATAAACACGTTGTTGTTGGATGGCGTCACATCTAGGCTACCTTTCATGGTTATTTAGTGAATTCAGTTTCTTAGCTTACCGTGATGGTAGTTGAACTAAAGGTCTCTAACATAACCAGTTGGTTACCACACTTCACACATGTCAATTATCTAATGACAAACTTGTAACAATCCTCCTTTGTAGAGGTAATTGGAAGTTCATCGGGGTTAATATGGTCCCAAGATGACATGCCTGACTACAGAGTTCAACATGCTTTTTTCATAAACTGAGCCCATTTTCCAGCCTTTGACCATGTCCAAGTCTCCTAATGCACTACAAATGCTCCTAGTTGTTTCTTGACTTCATTTATACTGTTTAATAATCTCCTTTGGTTGTTTATTTCAATCTCTATTATAATTTAGATGAAAAATAATTCCATTTGTGTTCCTTTGTTAGTCTAGAACCAATTAGCTCATGACCCCTAACATTTAAACTCCATCATAATGAACATCATGATTGGATCAACTCTGTCCTTTTCTGTCATAATTGTGAAATCTTCAAACTGCAAAGACTGACTCCTGCATTTTAGCTTCCAACTCCAGGCCCAAATCCGCAGTCTTGTGTTTAAAACCCAACTATCCAAGTCCCATTGTCCTCTCTGTGTTCTAGCCATGGGGAGTGTTGTGTCATT
Organism: Cetorhinus maximus; assembly: GCF_964194155.1. Classification (NCBI taxonomy): domain Eukaryota; kingdom Metazoa; phylum Chordata; class Chondrichthyes; order Lamniformes; family Cetorhinidae; genus Cetorhinus; species Cetorhinus maximus. The sequence goes on along the minus strand of NC_135900.1, from coordinate 50,989,215 downwards.
AACCTCCTGCCAGACAGTGATTTCAGAATAGGCCTATCAATAAAACCAGATACCCTCACCCCTCCTTTCCCCAACTTGGTGTGTGGGCTTTAAGAAAACATTGCCATTTGTTTTAAAAATGAATGAGGTCATCCTGGCTAATTAGATGGAAATGAGACAAATGACCCTCTCATGGCACTTGTTTGTATCTATGCGATTTCACAGGCTGACCTTTCCATCTATTATAAATATAGGCCAGAGTTTTACATTCAGCATGCCGGCGCATGCCTGACACGCCGGAACGTAAAATGGTGCACAATGATGTCGGGCGTGCATCCCGACGCCACCACGCACTGTCGCAATATTTAGTTCGGCTGCACGTCCGCCGATAATTGTAAGGCCATTAAGGATCTAATTAATCTGAATTTTATACTGCTCGTCCAGCCTTACGGTTGGCGGGCAGGCAAAAAGGTCAAGCGGCTTTACATTTTTTAGGAAACTTAAACCACGAGCAGGATGAGGTTTCCTAAAGTTATTACAAATCAAATAAAAACTTTCTTTTGAAATTAAAAACACGTCCCATCTCATGTGACATGCGCGAACTGCATACCAGGCCCGCTCTCCCTCCTCCCTCATACATAGGTAATGCTTGCCACTCGTGATCCACGCAGAGCGGGCCTTAATTGGCCTGCCTGTGTGAAATCACGGTGCGGAGCCGATCGCAGGCAGTGGTCAGCTCCTTCACCGCTCCCGCCAAGCCCGCCCGACAACTGGAAAATCTTGGCCGTAAAGAAAGAACTTGTATTTAAATAGCACATTCTGCAGCCTTTGGATACCCCAAAGCACAATGTCTGCTGTCTTTTTTTAATAAAGGAAAATCTGTGTGAAGTTGCTTTGTTTGAAGCCATCCTAAAATCCTTTCTCTGAAGAAAGTGATCAAAACATCAGAACTTGACATACCCATGTTGTGCTTTCTACAATGGTTGGTTTCTCTTGAAGACGTACATCACGCTCAACATAGGCCTGATAAGGAAAGTGTACAAAAAATAGTGTTATATTAATAGGTGTATGGTAGAATGTGTTGAGTAGTTTCTTACAGAAGCCATGATCAATGCATTCTGTACAAGGGTTATTTAAAAGAAAAGGCTATTGCCATGGAATCAGTGAAAATTACTAGAAGATAGGAAAAAATTGAGAAAACTGTTTCTTTTCAGAGACATTAATAATGTTTAGGAAGTAAATCAGAGTCTTATTACAGGTTTTAACGGAAGTTGAAAGTACCCAAGACACAACAGGTGTGTTTGAACTAGAAGCTGCTTTTGAAATAGACTACAGCAGTTTACCAACGGATCTCAAAGTAAGGAATTTCAATATTCAACTGTTTTGGTTCTTATTTTAGAAACATCCTGTAGTTATATAGAACTTCCACTCTGTTAAGGTGAAAGATGAAAAATATGTTCACAAGTGAAGTTGACTGGATAACTTGTAAGGGCTAAAGTTACAACCAACTTTTCACAAGCACGAGTGAATATGTTTATTATATATCACAACTGATCTGGATAATTATAATTCATTTATATTACATTTTATGTTTAATTACAGACTAATCCTGCTTCTGTTTCAAAATAAGAGGTCTCGCATTTAAGACAGAGTTGAAGGGGTATTTCTTCTCTTGGAGGATCATTAGAGTTTGGAATTCTCCTCTACAGAGAACAGTGAAGGCTGGGTCATTGAATATATTCAAGGCTCAGTTAGAAGATCTTTTGTTTGACTCAGGAGTCAAGGGTTTTGGGGGAGCAGGCAGGAAAGTGGAGTTAAGGCCACAATTAGATCAGCCATGAACTCAATGAATGGTGGAGCAGGTTCAAGGGGCCAAATGGCCTACTTCAAGTTCTTGTGTTCTCTGAACTGCTTCCAATGCAAGTATATACCCCTTAAGTAAGGAGACCAAAACTGTACACAGTGCTCTAGGTGCAGTCTCACCAACTGTCCTGTACAGTTATAGCAAGATCTCCTTCATTACATACTCCAATCCTTTGCAATAAAGGCCAACATTCCATTTGCCTTCCTAATGACATGCTAACTTTTTGTAATTCATGTACAAGGACAGCCAGATCCCTCTGTACTGCAGCATTCTACAGTATGGATTTGTCAATCACAAATAAAAGAATTAAAATTTGCAGGGCTGTTTCAAAGGCCATTTAAATAATACTCTGCTTTTCTGTTCTTCCTGCCAAAGTGGACATGCTCACATTTTCCTACATTATACTCTGCCAATGTTTTGCCCAGCCTATTATTGTTTTGAGACTCCTTATGTCCTCCTCATAACTTTATTTCCTGCCTATCTTTGTATCATCAGCAAATTTAGCTACAATACCTTCATCCAAGTTATTAATATGGACCATAAATAGTTGAGGCCCCAGCACTTGTGGCACTCCACTAGTTACACTTTGCCAATCTGAAAATGATCTATTATCCTGACTCTGTTTCCTGTTAGTTAGCCAATGCTCTATCCATGCTAATATATTACCCCCAACATCATGATTTTTTATTTTGTGCAGTAAACCTTCAGGTGATACCTTATTGAATGCCTTTTGGAAATCTTTACATTACATCCACTGGTTCCTCTTTATCCACCATACTTGCTACATCCTCAAAGAACCCTACTAAATTTGTCAAACGTGATTTCTCTTTCATGAAACCAAATTGACTCTGCCTGATTGTATTACGATTTTCTAAACAGTTTGCTACTACTTCCTTAATAATGGGTTCTAGCATTTTCCCAATGACAGATGTTCGATTAACTAACTAAATAGTTTCCTGCTTTCTTTAGTAGAGGTATTACATTTGGGGTTTTCCAATCCACAAGAAGAACATCACTTTCCAGAATCTAGGGAATTTTGAAAGATTACAACTAATTATTCCACTGTCTCTAAGACCCTAAGATGCAGGCCATCAGGTCCAGGGGACTTGAGAGTCTTCAGTCCAATTTGTTTTCCCAGTACTTTTTCTCCAGTGATCGTGATTGTTTTAAGTTCCTCCCTCCCTTTTTCCCCTTTATTTTCTACTATTCTTGGGATGCTTTTTGTCTTCTACTGTGAAGACAGATTTTTAAAAATACTTGTTCAGAGTCTCTGCCATTTCCTTGTTTCCCATTAATTCCCCAGTCTCACCCTCTAAGGGACCAATGCTCACTTTAGCTACTCTTCTTTTCATATACTTCCGTAATAAGTCTTGGGCTTCCACATTTAGTTTTCCAAAGTCTGATGTAGGAGTGCTTAATCTTAACACTGGGTGACTTCGCCCAACATCCACATCTTATCCTTCTGCCCCCCTTAATGAATGGAAAGAAAATTTAAAACGTCTGTATCACAAATTGAGAGGTGACTTACTCAGCAAGGGAACTAAGGAAATATTCATTTAGGATATTCTACAGTGTTATGATTAAGTAGTTTGGATGTTTTGGAAATAAAAATAACACTCGCGATGATGAAATTTTGAATCATAAAGGATTTGACCAATTTTTGGGAAAGGCCGTGAACAGCACACAAAATAACTAACATGTAGTGGCAAAGATTGTTGTGGTGTTGGTGTAGTTCTTCTGAGTTCGTGGTTTCAGTTGCATTGTTTTGCAAAATTTGAGTGGAAGCAAGTCTCTTCTCCGCAGACACAGAAAATTCATAAGTCGCTTTTTTAATTCCATTTCGGCATTATGTCCCATAACTTGTTTCAGAACAGCAGTGATGAAAGTTTAGGAGCAGATACTGCTGGCAGTGATTATGGCTGATAGAATGGTAGAGCTGCTGTATTCCCCAGCAGCAAAACACTTCACACAAGTTTAACCAAAAATAATTTACTTCATTTGACATTTCTACCACTGTTCTTCCCTCCTCTCTGCTTTCCAAAGGGGTGACTCCCTCTTCCTCCATCCTTACTAGTGATGTTCTTCTTCACCAGGCATCTTTTCATGCAACACCTCCCATACCACTTTCCAAAACCTCCTTCTGACTGAGAAGATATTTACATGTGCGGAGGTGGTAGAATCGGCAGAACATGAGCTGTTGAATGTAGAGGCTGGTGGATAAGGAGGACAACAGGAACCTATGAGTCCTGAGGGAATGGAGGTGTCAAGGCAGAAGCACATGAAGTAGGATAAACTTATTCAAGGCTTTTGTCCACCACTGTGGAGGGGAATTATTTGCTATGGGAAATGAAATAATTTTGAAAATTGTTGTGGAAGGTGGCATCATCAGAGTAGATGCAACGGTGGCAGGGAGAAGTGAACTGAGCCCTTATAAGGATTGGGGTGGGAAGATGTATAATCCAGATAGTTGTGGGAGTTAATGGGCTTGTAATAAATGTCACTGGCCATAGCACTGACAGGGCAATGTAACAAAGAAAAATTTGAGTAGGACTGAAGCAAACAGAGTTCAACGTGTCCCACAAAAAGACAAGCACAGCTATGCAGTTCTGAAAACATTACCTTTATCTAGATAGTGAGTGGAGAACAATGGGAAACTATGCAATTTGACAATGTGTTCAGTTAGCAGAGGTGGCAAATAATGATGGAGTTAGTTGCATGGGCTGGTGTTTCTTTATATTCATTCAAGAGACGTGGGCTTCACTGGCTAGGCCAGCATTTATTGCCCATCCCTAATCACCTTCCAGATGGTGGTGAGCTGTCTTCTTGAACCGCTGCAGTCCATGTGGTGTATGTACATCCACAGTGCTGTTTGAGGAAGGTTGGAGGGCCTGCAAACTGCCTGGTGAGAGATCGAGATAGTGTAAATATTCCCTGACGAACAAAAAAAATGAAAATTTGTTCTCTAGTTTGTTTAAAAGGAAAGTCGTTCAAGGCAAAACTCGATCTTGAGCTTGGTCAATATTAGACTGGCCTTGTAGCTCAGAGAAGGAATTCACTTCTACTTGAACACACAACACATACTTCATATAGACTACATCCTAGAGCAATCCTGCCTACTCTGAGTCACACAGTGTGCTAAAGCCAACGGCGAGCTCAAATATTGCTGATAGCTCACCCTAGCTAATCACTGCCAGTTAAGGTACAAGGGAGTTTGGCAAGGTTGGATGGTATTTATTTTATTGCAAGGAGTCTGACAAAGGCAGATGAGTTGAGGGCACAAATTAACACATGGAAGCATGATGTCATTGCTGTCACAGAGCCATGATCGAGAGACAGACAGGATTGGCAGCTTAATATTCCAGGATATAGGGTGTCTTCAGGGCGAGACAGAGAAGGAGGTAAAAGAAGAGTGGGTATTGCAATATTGATCAAGGAATCAATTACAGCACTAAGGAGGGATGACATCTTAGAAGGCTCCTCAAATGAATCCATATAGGTAGAACTTAAAAACAAAAAAGGAGCAATCACATTGCTGGGAGTGTACTATAGGCCCCCAAACAGTCAGAGAGAAATAGAAGAACAGATATGTAGGCAAATTATAGAGAAGTGTAAAAATAATAGGGTAGTAATAGTGGGGGACTTCAACTTCCCCAACATTAACTGGGTTAGTCATAGTGTGATAGGTTTAGAGGGAGCGGAATTCTTAAAATGCATCCAGGAGAGTTTTTTAAGCCAGTACGTAGAAGGTCCTTCAAGAGAGGGGGCGGTCCTGGGCTTAATTTTAGGGAATGAAGACGGGCAAGTGGTAAAGGTATCAGTCGGGGGGCATTTTGCAGATAGTGATCATAACTCCGTTAGATTCAAGGTTGTTACGGAAAAGAAAAGGATGGGGCAGAAATCAGTTCTAAATTGGGGGAAGGCCGATTTTAATAAGGTCAGATATGATTTGGCCAGAGTGGACTGAGTACTTTTAGGTAAATCTGCATCAGAGCAGTGGGACTCATACAAGAAGGAAATATGGAGAGTACAGGGCCAACATATTCCAGTAAAGACAATGGGTGGGACCAACAAATCCAGGGAACTCTGAATGTCAAGGGATATACAGGATTGGATAAAGAGAAAAAGGGAGGCTTATGGCAGATACCGAGGGCTCTAAACAGCAGAAACCCTAGAGGAGTATATAATGTGTCGGGGGAACATAAAAAGGAAATTAGGAGAGCGAAAAGGGGACATGAAAAAACATTGGCAGGTAAAATAAAGGAAAATCCAAAGTTATTTTACAAGTACACTAAGAGTAAGTGGATAACTAGGGAAAGAGTAGGGCCCATTAAGGACCATCGTGGTAATTTGTGTGTGGAGCCAGAAGACATAGGTAGGGTTCTAAATGAATACTTTGTGTCGGTGTTCACAAGTGAGAGGGACAACATGGGTATGGAAATCAGGCAGAAGGACTGTGATATAATTAAAGAAATTAGCATAGAAAGGGAGGAGGTTCTAAGTGGTCTGGCAGGCTTAAAAATAGATAAATCTCCAGGCCCGGATTAAATGTATCCCGGGCTGTTGAGTGAGGCAAAGGAGGAGATAGCAGAGGCGCTGGCAATAATTTTCAATACCTCTCTGGCCACAAGAGAGGTGCCAGAGGACTGGAGGACAGCCAATGTGGTACCATTATTCAAGAAGGGAGGAAGGGATAAACCAGGGAACTACAGGCCAGTCAGTCTAACCTCAATGGTGGGGAAACGATTGGAAGCAATTCTGAGGGACAGAATTAATCTACACTTGGAGAGGCAGGGATTAATCAAGGACAGTCAGCATGGTTTTGTTAAGGGGAGGTCATGTCTGACCAATTTGAATGAATTTTTCGAAGAGGTGACCAGGTGTGTAGATGAGGGCGATGCCTTTGACATAGTCTACTTGGACTTCAGCGAAGCTTTTGATAAGGTCTCGCATGGGAGACTGATAACGAGGGTAAGAGCCCATGGGATCCAAGGCAATTTGGCAAATTGGATCCAGAATTGGCTGAGTGGCAGGAAGCAGAGGGTGATGGTCGATGGGTGTTTTTGTGACTGGATGCCTGTGTCCAGTGGGGTTCCACAGGGATCGGTGTTGGGTCCCTTGCTGTTTGTGGTATATATGAACGATTTAGATTTGAATGTAGGAGGGTTGTTCAGTAAGTTCGCGAATGACACAAAAATTGGTGAGGTGGTAAATAGTGAGGATGATAGCCTTAGGTTACCGGAGGATATAGACAGGCTGGTCAGATGGGCTGATCAGTGGCAAATGGAATTTAATCTGGATAAGTGTGAGGTGATGCACTTGGGCAGGACAAACAAGGCATGGGAATACACGATGAATGGTAAGACCCTGGGAAGTACCGAGGATCAGAGGGACCTTGGTGTACATGTCCACTGGTCCCTTAAGGTAGTGGAACAAGTAGAAAAGGTGGTTAAGAAGGCATATGGGATACTTACCTTTATTAGCCGAGGCATAGAATATAAGAGCAGGGAGGTTATGCTGGAACTGTATAAAATGCTGGTTAGGCCACAGCTAGAGTATTGCTTGCAGTTCTGGAATCCGCATTATAGGAAGGATGTGATTGCACTAGAGAGAGTGCAGAGGAGATTTACCAGGATGTTGCCTGGGCTGGAGAGTTTTAGTTATGAGGAGGGATTGGATAGACTGGGGTTATTTTCCCTGGAGCAGAGGAGATTGAGGGGGGACATGATTGAGGTGTATAAAATTATGAAGGACATAGATAGGGTAGACAGGAAGGAACTTTTCCCCTTGGTGGAGGGATCAATAACCAGGGGGCATAGATTTAAGGTAAGGGGCAGGAAATTTAGAGGGGATGTGAGGAAGAATTTTTTCACCCAGAGGGTGGTGGGAATCTGGAACTCACTGCCTGAAAGGGTGGTAGAGGCAGAAACCCTCATAACATTTAAGAAGTATTTGGATGTGCACTTGCAATGCCATGGCATACAAGGCTATGGGCCTAGTGCTGGAAAATGGGATTAGAATAGTTAGGTACTTGTTTAACTGGTGCAGACTCAATGGCCCAAAGGGCCTTTTTCTGTGCTGTAGACTTCTATGATTCTATGACTGCCTTCCCTTCATAATAGTGCAGCAATCCTGCCTTCCCTGATGATTCACATTTCCTTTCTGTGCACTGTTCCCCTCCTAAATTGCACAGTTCTGCTGTTGAATTGCTAAGATCAAAGACCTCACACTTTCCTACTATAGAACTCCTGACGACATGCCAATACTGCTATTTCCAGATGGAATGCTGGATTCAGAACAGCAGTGCAAACAGCCCTTAATCCTGGAACTTGCCTTCTAATTTCCATTGCATTGTGCTCATCTTTATGACCAAATATAGAATTGAAAACTTGAAAGAATCCCAAGAACAAAATTAAGTCATCTGTTAAGGATGGGGGGCTGGGAACAGCAAGAGCAAGGGTTATGGAAACAGACCCTTAACACTAGCACCTGCAACAAAATGTAACTCAAGCTCAACAAGTTCCATAAACGTTCCCTCCATACCAGATAATGGCAGAAGCTTTGGCCAGAATGAGATCATTCTGCACGTTCTGATCATCTCATATTTAGCAATTTTGGCCAGTATTTCACTAGACAATAAGGGTCATGGCCAGAATCTGGAGGACCCAATGCAGTGCTTGCTATGTCTGCTCACTGGAGCACGATGAGAAAACCAGCACAAATCTCACTTCCAGCTGGAAGCAAAGAATAATCCATTCTCAGATTCTTATTTACACCACTCTATCAAATGGGACATTCATGATTACAAAAAAACTAGGTATCTTACAGTGGGATAATCTGTTGGTTGTGCAGACTTGGGGATTGGTATTAATTTGTATTGTTTCAATAGAAACCATGTAAATGTGCCATTGTCAACTTCTATACATGTATACAAAAGCAAAATACTGCAGATACTGGAAATCTGAATTAAAAACAGAAAAAGCTGGAAATGTTCATCAGGCCTGGCAGCACGTGTGTAGAGAGAACCAGAGTTATTTTTAACTCTGTTTCTCTCTCTCCGCAAATGCTGTCCGATCTGCTGAATATCTACAGCTTTTTCTGTTACTATACAGGTACACTCTTAGAAACATGTACTTGTTAAACATTTGAACTGATACTTGTAATCAATAATTCATGAATTGCATACATAAATAACATGCTAATCAAAGGTTTTCCAACACTCTCAATTGCTTTATGATTCTTGTGATTGGATGTCAACCATGTTGCAATAATTATACAATTAAGCAATGCTACATAACTTCCATGAATTTTTTTCCAGGGCCTCACATCCCTTAAGGAGATTGAGACACAGGAGAATAGATTGAATAAGCTATTGGAAGAAAAGGAGACAATTTTACATAAAACTGCTGCACCAAATTTGAGAGCTATTGAAAAACTGCAAAACGTGTGGGATAAGTTTCAAGAGTCGGTGTATGGTAAGTTCAGAGTTTGGTGCATTGCTAAATTTTTTTCAGCATGAATGAAATTTTGCCTTATTGGTAACTTGAAAGGCATATTTTGTAACAAAGCCACTGACCTACAGTGATTGAATAAATGAAATTGCATTTTTTATTACATGAGTTCTGGAATGGTATTTTTCTTGTCGTTTTTAGTATTCTGGATTTATGACTAGGCAGTTCCTGGTGCTTAATTGTGATGCCTTTGTTTAGCAGACTTGGAGTTTAAAAGTATTGCAATAAAGGCCCGGGAATATCAAACCATTGAATAAGGGCTGTAGGGTGGGAGAAAGTGTGAATTTAACCCTGCAATATTGTAATAGTGAATGGTGATTAATGTTGAGATGGGAATTCTGAGGTCTGAAAGCACTAATGACACAAGCTGAAACATTTGCAGAGCCCCAACCAAGGGAACGAAATCACCCCTGTAAGACAACTTGACACTGGATTTCATAGGGCTAGAAATATTTGATCTGCAGCGAAATCATTGTCAACAAGCGAAGCCAGTGTGTCACGCACTTTTCAGCCTTGAAATAGCTGTGAATAAGCATATTAGAAATCAGGTAGTTTGCATTTTTTTCCACTGCACTGTAGTCTGATTTTTTTTTCCACTTAAAAGTATCTTTTTTTCCTAGCATTTGAATCAAGCAGAAAGAAAGCTAGGATATGCAGACAGGATTTTGAATATGTCAAAAGAAGAAGATATGATTTATTTAACCAATGCTTTGAGCACGTCTCAGTGAAAATTGATCAGATCTACAAGATGATGTGTCAAAATACCAGTGCTCAGGTAAACATTATTTTTAAAATGGAGTCTGAATACCTTGATCCTTGTCCAAAAAAATTCAAATTGGTCCAAAAATGTTACTCTTTTCTTTCATTTCAGTTCATTTTTTTGTGTGTAAACAGTGCATGCTGATTTATTTTTGGGGTGAGGCATTAACTGGGTCCCTGAAATATTTGTAAACATTTCACTGTGTTTGAGTTGCCCATTAGAGTGGCTGACAAATCCACTCAGATAAAATTTGTTTGCTGAAAACAACATGAACATTGTCTCCCTATATGAATGTTGCCATTTTTACCCCATTAAAGTAGGCTGAGTGAGGGTTTTGAGACCCAACAGTCTAATCAGGGGCACTGTTGGGAGTTTAACCAGCTAAAATTATACAGCATTGGTTAACACGCAATAAAAACAGAAAATACGGGAAAAACTCAGCAGGTCTGGCAGCATCTTTGGAGAGAGAAATAGAATTAACGTTTCGAGTCCGTATGACTCTTTCCAAGCTAACTGCTTTCTGCCACTAGGCTCCGTGAGGACCACTGTAGATTTCTTCCTCTAGCTTCAAACTAGGCAAATCTTCCAGCTTCTTTCTCCCACGAGTTCCAAACTGAGCTCGAGCCCCCACCTGCATGGTGAACAACAAAGTCAATACTTTCGCTGCTTAAATGCAGGCCTATTAATATTCATTTCCTTTGGCTCATCCCACTCAATGAGTTTCAACCTACACAAGACCAAATCTGCAACTGCCTCTGTCTGTTCCCAAACCAAACTGCTGGCTTCTGTCAGCAAACACACACAGATAACGTACGAATTAGGAACAGGAGTAGGCCACTCGGCCCCTCGTGTCTGCTCTGCCATTCAATAAGATCATGGCTGACTTCAACCCCACACTCCTGCCTACCTCTGAAACCCTTTCATCCCCTTGTTAATCAGCAATCTATTTAGCTCGGCCTTAAAAATATTCAAAGACTCTGCTTCCACCACCTTTTGAGGAAGAAAGTTCCAAAGACTCATGACCCTCAGAGAAAATATTTCTCCTCACTTCTTTCTTAAATGAGCAGCTACTTACTTTTTAAAAATGACCCCGAGTTCTAGATTCTCCTGCAAGAAAAAACATCCTCTCCACATCCACCCTGTTAAGACTCCTCAGGACCTTTGAGCTTTCAATCAAGTTGCCTCTTACTCTTCTAAACTTCAGTGGATTCAAGCCTAATCTGTCCAACCTTTCCTCATAAGACAACCTACCCATTCCTGGTATTAGTCTAGCAAGCCTTCTCTGAATTGTTTCCAATGCATTTACATCTTTCCTTAAATAAGGAGGCCAATGCTTTTTTTTTATTCGTTCATGAGATGTGGGCATCACTGACCAGGCCAACATTTAGTGCCCATCTATATTTATGTGCCCTCTGAACAAGGGCAAGGGTCAACCACATTGCTGTGGATCTGGAGTCACATATAGGCCAAACCAGGTAAGGACGGCAGATTTCCTTCCCTGAAGGACATTGTCATAAAAACCCATCTGGTTCACCAATCAGTAGCAGTTTCATGGTCATCATCAGACTGTTAATTCCAGCACACAAATGTGGTCTCACCAGTGCCCTGTACAACTGAAGCATAACCTCCCTACTTTTGTAATCAATTCCCCTCACAATAAATGATGACATTCTATTAGCTTTCCTAATTACCTGCTGTACGCACACTAGCCTTTTGTAATTCATGCACTAGGACACCCAGATCCCTCTGATTCTCAGAGCTCTGCAATCTCTCACCATTTAGGTAATAAGCTTTTTATTTTTATTCTTCCTGCCAAAATGAACAATTTCATATTTGTCCACATTATACTCCATTTGCCAGATCTTTGCCAACTCACTTAACCTATGTCCCTTTGTAGCCTCCTTATGTCCTCTTCACAATTTACTTTCCTACCTATCTTTGTGTCGTCAGTAAATTTAGCAACCATTCCTTCAGTCCCTTCATCCAAGTCATTTATATAAATTGTAAAAAGTTGAGGCCCAGCACTGATCCCTGTGACACACAGCTCGTCACATCCTGCCAACCAGAAAAAGATACATTTATGCCAACTCTCTGCATCCTGTTAACTAGCCAATCTTCTATGCATGCCAATATGTTACTCCCTACACCAAGAGCTTTTATTTTCTGCAGTAACTTTTGTTGTGGCACTTTATCAAATGCCTTCTGGAAATCTAAGTACAGTACATCCACTGGCTCCCCTTTATCCATAGCACATGTGACTCCTTGAAAGAATTCCAATAAATTGGTTAAATATGATTTCCCTTTTACAAAACCATTTTGACTCTGCCTGATTGCCTTAAATTTTTCTAAGTGCCCTGCTATAGCATCTTTAATAATAGCTTCTAACATTTTCCCTATAACAGATGTTAGGCAAACTAGTTTCCTGTTTTCTATCTCCCCCCACTTTTTGAATAAAGGAGTTACATTTGCTTTTTTCCATTATAATGGAACCTTCCCTGAATCTAGAGAAATTTTGAAAATTCAAACCAATGCATCAACTATCTCACTAGTCACCTCTTTCATGGCCTTAGGGTGAAGTCCATCCGGACCTGGGGATTTGTCAGTCTGCAGCCCCAACAATTTGCTCAATATCACTTCCCTTATGAATGTAATTTTCCTGTGTTCCTTCCTCCCTTCCATTTCCTGAATTACAGCTATTTCTGGGATGTTACTTGTGTCCTCTGTAGTGAAGACCGAAGCAAAATACCTGTTTAATTCATTCGCTGTCTCCCTACTTTCTATTATCAATTCCCCAGATGCACCTTCTACAGGACCCATGCTTACTTTGTTATCTCTTATTTAAATATCGATAGAAACTCTTACTATCTGTTTTATATCGATAGCTAGTTTTCTCTCGTACTCTAATTTTTCCCTCCTTGTTAATCTTTTTGTCATTCTTTGCTGTTCTTTATATTCTTTCCAATCTTTTGATCTGCCACCCATCTTTGCTCAATTATATGCTTTTTCTTTAAGTTTGATATTGCCTTTAACTTTTTTAGTTAACCATAGATGGTGGGCCCTCCCCTTGAAATTTTTCTTTCTCATTAGAATTTATCTACCCCGTGTATTCTAAAATATACCTTTAAATGTCTGCCACTGAACCTCTATTGACCTATCCCTTAACCTCATTTGCCAGTTCACTTTAGCTAGCTTCGCTTTCATGCCCTCATAATTGCTCTTATTTAAGTTTAAAATACTAGTCTTGGACACATTTATTTCCCCCTCAAAATGAATGTAAAATTCAATAATATTATGATCGCTGCTACCTAGGGATGCCTTCACTACGAGGTTATCAATTAATCCCATCTCTCTGCTCAGTACCAGGTCTACATGTTCTCAGAAACACTCTCGAAAATATTCTATGAACTCTATCTGCGCTACCTATGCCTATCTGATTTTTCCAGTCTATACGTAGATTAAAATCCCCCAGGATTATTGCTGTACCTTTCTGACAAGCTCCCATTATCTCTTCTTTTATGCTCTGTCCTACCATGTAGTTACAATTAGCAGGCCTGTACACCATTCCCACAAGCGACTTCTCACCTTTATCATTTCTCATCTCAACCCAAACTGCTTTTATCCCTGGCTTCCTGAACTTAGTTCACCCCTCTCTAATGTGCTAACAGCCTCACCAATTAACAGAACTATCCCTCCACCTTATCCTAACTTCCTGTCCTTCCTAAATGTCATGTGCCCTTCAATATTCAGGTCCCAATCTATGTCATCCTGCAGCCATGTCTCTGTAACTGTTATCACATCATACTTATTTATTTCTTTTTGCGCTATCAGTTCAGCTGTTTTGTTTCGAATGCTATGTGCGTTTCGATACAGAGCCTTTAATTTTGTCGTTTTATTATTTTTGTAGCATCTAGCCTTACCTGCTGATTTACTCTTAGATTTATACTCTCTGTCCCTTCCTGTCACAGTCTGTTTATCATTTCCCGTATTAGTACCTTTCTGTCTTGCCTTGTCTCTGCTCTTTGGTTTACCACATCTTCCTAAATTTGATTCCATGCCCCACTGTTCAGTTTAAAATCCTTTCTACTTCGCTGGTTATGTGGCTCACTAGGACACCAGCCCCAGCAGCGTTCAGGTGTAGACCAGTGCCCCACGAACTTGAGCTATGCATTAATTTCTCTAATCTTATTTGTCCTATGCCAATTTGCACATGGCTCAGATAATAAACCAGAAATTACTACCTTTGAGGTTTTGCTTCTTAATTTGGTGCCTGGCTCCTCATACTGACTATGCAGAACCTCCTTCCTCTTCGTGCCTATGTCGTTGATACCTGCATGGACCATGACCACTGGATCCTTCCCCTCCCACTGCAAGTTCTCTCCAGCACTGAGCAAATGTCCAGAACCCTGTTGCCAGGCAGGCAACATAGCCGTCTGAACTCTCGCTCCTTGCTATCGAGAACAGTGTCAATCCCCCTAACTATACTGTCCCCTACTACCACTACCTTCCTTTGTGCTCCCCCGACTTGAATGGCTTCCTATACCTCAGTGCTTTGGTCAGTCAGCTCATCCACCCTGCAGCTCCCACCTTCATCCAAGCAAGCTGAGAGCATCTCAAACCCGTTGGACAATTGCAGAGGCTGACACTCTTGCACTCCTGTCCTCTGGGTCCCCTTACCTGCCTCAACGACAGTCACACCCTCCTGTTCCTGACTACCTTCCAGAACAGAAGATCCTCTCTTAACAGGTGTGACCGCCTCCTGGTACAAAGCATCCAGGTAACTTATCCCCTCCCTGATGTGTCGCAGTGTCCGCAGCTTAGCCTCAGGCTCAGTGACTCAGAGCCGAAGCTCCTCAAGCCCTAGACGCTTACAGCAGACGTGCTTCCCCAGAATAATACTGGTACCCAAGAGCTCCCACATGTTGCAGCCTTGACACATCACCTGTCCTGCCTTGATTATGTGCTTTAATTATTTTATTCAGTCATTTATTTTCTTTTATTTATTGAGTAATTTTATCACAAATTCCTGCAGTATTTTAAACTTTAGGAATAGAATAGACCTTGACCACTTACCAGATACTCACCCAATTCTCTGGCTTCTTCCCCTGTAGTAGAGCAAGAACCAGTTCCTACAGGGTGAAAAAGTTAAAAGAAGCAAAGGAGCACCTCCCTCCCCTCCTCACCGAACTCCCTCAGCTCACCAAAGTCTGACACTCAGTTGAGGTCGCACACTCAGTGCCAGTCGCACTGAGAATGTCTGAATTTATATGTTCTAAACAAAGGGACTAGCTTCAACAAAACTCTTCGATTCGGTAACTGATGAATATTTTTTTTCTAATACTTGCAGTTGCCCTCTCTCCAGACTCCTTGGTTCCATTACAAGCTTAGAGATGGATCATTCATTGTTCAAGTTTTACACTTCTACCTCTGACCTTGTAAGATTAACAAAAGATAGCTTTTAACTATAGTTAACTCCAGCATGTTTGAATTACATTTACTTCAAGGTTGCTTAACAGTTTCTCAATCAGATGCCCCCTTTTATTTACATTTCCTGAAACTAAAAGTTATAGTCTAAAACATATGAATTATCAACTTGATATTCGCAACAATTGGCAAGTGTGTGCCTTGGAGCGACCTCAACCTCAAAGAGATCTCACTTCCTCCACTTCTTCCCTGAATGATGAATAGTCATTATACCATCAGAAAATGCGGATTTGATCCATTGCTGTGTGGACAGCAATCAGCAGGAGCTCCTTAGAAATCAGGGTAGGCAGCACCATTGTCAGAGCACGTACATACACCATATCCCATTGAACTGTTTCTCACTAGTTGGATCTTCAAAATTATCACTTACTTTTCTGTAATTAAGTCATGCTGGACCAACAATTAAGAATGTGAGATTCTAATACCTGGCAACCAGGTGACACCCTCTGGAACTGTCACTCAAGTCTTAAGAGTTATGTCAGTTAATGATGGGCACCTGCTTCAGCATTATAGAAGGATCTGCTGGAGCAGTTTGCATCATGCTAGCCAATTTGATGTTCTAGACATTCAAATCCAATGGGGGTGTACCAGGCTTTCTCATCAGCAATTGTATAATAGATTCAGCTGCTCAAGCCTATTCCACCAGTCAATTAGATCATGGCCTAATCATAGATTAGGTCTAGTGAGTGGAAATGTCAGAAATTTCATTTTTTGTGAAAAGCAAATGGAATATGACAAAGTAGCATATTAATTATAACATTGCTGCTGTTTTGTTATCAGAAACAGAACCTGACTCCTTAAATGTAGTTTTTGTAATAATGAAGATCCAATGTGTTTGAACTGTTAATAATTATTTTCACCACAAGTAAATAAAGTAAAATACAAAAAGCTTGAAGTAGGGCAGCCTGAAACTGCAAGCACAAGTAGTAGGGTGTTTCCACATTAGGTTACATATCAGATCCCCAGGACAACTTATTACCCATAAATTTTTTGGAGCAAAGAAGCAAATTACAGTATTGAAATCCATGCATCTCTAAAATCAGAATGAGTGTGTCATGTTCTTCTAGGTTCATGGAAGCTCACAAATGCAACATAAATAAGAGTATAAATCTACCTGAACAACAAAGAAAAGGCTTAATTTGTATATTTAGGGGAACTGAGATATAAGAGAAGAGTTATCTAGCTATTCATATGGGAACACAGCAGTACACTTGTGAAATAATAGATGAGAATTTTTCATCTGAACAGTGAGCAACCCCGTTGTTTTACTTTTGTGCAATTAACAATGGGATAGGATCAATGTGTCAAGATGAGCATAAAACATCAACCAATACATATTAGCAGGTAGGAAATGACTAGATAAGTTTGGTTGGAGCATTAGCATCCATTTGCACTAAGCTCACGCAAATGACAGTTGTATTAAGTTTCTCAAAGAATTACAGATCGTGTTCATGTTAAAGGGAGAAATTCAATTTCATTGACAGTGCTTTGCCATGTACTTTGTGGTTTCAGTCACTTGATGCAAGCCATTTCTCAATAAGAACATAACATTTTGAAATTTTACAATTCAAGTAAGAGGTTGCAGAACGCAAGGAAAAAGCCATTCAGCCGACCAAACCTATCCATTTAGTCCTCTTGTAAATTCTGCTCATTGACTTAGTCCCCAGAGAGAAGACTATGCAGTTTTTTTCCCCAAAACGTAATTGAGAAAAAATCCAGGATTTTGATCAAACCATGCAACCTACATAGTTCATATCTGACTTGCAGTACCTCAGATAAGAATCACCAGTGTAACAATTGCCTTGTTGGATTTTGCTGAACTTTCTACCGGTGGAATAAAATAAAAAGAAAAGGCATTTAAAGTCACAGAGTCATTTGCAGCACACAAGGAGGCCATGGCCCAATGAGTCTATGCTGGCTGTCCATAGATTCCAGTCAGTCCCATTTTCCTTTTCTATCACTGTAGCCCTGCAAGTTTGTTTCCCTCATACAAGTGCCCATCAATCTTCTTTTGAAATCAATTGTCATCTTTGCTTCCACCACTCTCATGAGGAAGCGAGTTCCAAATTATTGCCACTCGGTGCATAAAAGAAGTTCTTCCTCACTTCCCCCCTGCATCCCTTGCCCAGGACCTTAAATTTGTGTGACATAACCTTTGTACCATCAGCAAATGGAAACAGCTTTTTTTTCTACTTTATCCAAGCCTGTCATAATCTTGTACACCTCTTTCAAATCTCCCCTCAATCTCCTTTGCTCCAAGGACAACGGCCCCAGCCTCTCCGACCTAACCTCGTAGCTAAACTCCTCCATCCCTGGAACCATTCTGATTAATCTCCTCTGCACCCTCTCAAGGACCTTCATGTCTTAAAAACAAAAAACTGCGGATGCTGGAAATCCAAAACAAAAACAGAATTACCTGGAAAAACTCAGTCTGGCAGCATCGGCGAAGAAGAAAAGAGTTGACGTTTCGAGTCCTCATGACACTTCAACAGAACTGAGTAATATTATGAGAGGGGTGAAATATAAGCTGGTTTAAGGTGGGGGGGGGGGCGTTGGGGGGAGAGAAGTGGGGGGGGCGGGGTGGTGTGGTTGTAGGGACAAGCAAGCAGTGATAGGAGCAGATAATCAAAAGATGTCACAGTCAAAAGGAACAAAGAGGTGTTGAAGATGGTGAGATTATCTAAACGAATGTGCTAATTAAGAATGGATGGCAGGACACTCAAGGTACAGCTCTAGTGGGGGGTGGGGGGGAAAAACTGACAGGGCATAAAAGGTATAGATTTAAAAATAATGGAAATAGGTGGGAAAAGAAAAATCTATATAAATTATTGGAAAAAATAAATGGAAGGGGGAAGAAACGGAAAGTGGGTGGGGATGGAGGAGGGAGTTCAAGATCTAAAGTTGTTGAATTCAATATTCAGTCCGGAAGGCTGTAAAGTGCCTAGTCGGAAGATGAGGTGCTGTTCCTCCAGTTTGCGTTGGGCTTCACTGGAACAATGCAGCAAGCCAAGGACAGACATGTGGGCAAGAGAGCAGGGTGGAGTGTTAAAATGTCAACCGACAGGGAGGTTTGGGTCTTTCTTGCAGACAGACCGCAGGTGTTCTGCAAAGCGGTCGCCCAGTTTGCGTTTGGTCTCTCCAATGTAGAGGAGACTGCATTGGGAGCAACGAATGCAGTAGACTAAGTTAGGGGAAATGCAAGTGAAATGCTGCTTCACTTGAAAGGAGTGTTTGGGCCCTTGGACGGTGAGGAGAGAGGAAGTGAAGGGGCAGGTGTTGCATCTTTTGCGTGGGCATGGGGAGGTGCCATAGGTGGGGGTTGAGGAGTAGGGGGTGATGGAGGAGTGGACCAGGGTGTCCCGGAGGGAACGATCCCTACGGAATGCCGCCAGTGGGGGGTGAAGGGAAGATGTGTTTGGTGGTGGCATCATGTTGGAAATGGCGGAGGATGATCCTTTGAATGCGGAGGCTGGTGGGGTGATAAGTGAGGACAAGGGGGACCCTATCATGTTTCTGGGAGGGAGGAGAAGGCGAGAGGGCGGATGCGCGGGAGATGGGCCGGACACGGTTGAGGGCCCTGTCAACGAACGTGGGTGGAAAACCTCAGTTAAGGAAGAAGGAGGACATGTCAGAGGAACTGTTTTTGAAGGTAGCATCATCAGAACAGATGCAACGGAGGCGAAGGAACGGAGAGAATGGGATGGAGTCCTTACAGGAAGCGGGGTGTGAGGAGCTATAGTCGAGGTAGCTGTGGGAGTCGGTAGGCTTGTAATGGATATTGGTGAACAGTCTATCACCAGAAATTGAGACAGAGAGGTCAAGGAAGGGAAGGGAAGTGTCAGAGATGGACCATGTGAAAATGATGGAGGGGTGGAGATTGGAAGCAAAATTAACAAATTTTTCCAGGTCCCGACAAGAGCATGAAGCAGCACCAAAGTAATCATCGATGTACCGGAGAAAGAGTTGTGGGAGGGGGCCGGAGTAGGACTGGAACAAGGAATGTTCCACATACCCCATTAAGAGACATATCTTCCCTAAAGTATGGCGGTCAGAACTGGACGCAGTGGGTGGAGCAGGTGGAACAAGATAAAAGGTCAGGGATAAGTGACAGCTAAGCAGGGATTGACAAAGATGTCATGGACACAAGACAAAGGGAGTGTTAATGGTAAAGAGTAAAGAAGTGCTGATAGCGGCGTAAAGGTAAGATAGCAGAAGGTGTTAATTTCAGGACAAGGGTCAGTACTCTGTAAAAGCAAAATGTAAAAACAAGTGACAGATGGCCCTGTTGGGGGGGTGGAGGTGTGGGGGAAAAGGATTTTCCCACAGCTTCCAACCTGATAGTCGCCCAACCTCGGACGGCCCGCTTCTACCTCCTACCCAAAATCCACAAACGGAACTGTCCTGGCAGACCGATCGTGTCAGCCTGTTCCTGCCCCACGGAACTCATTTCTCGTTATCTTGACTCCCTTCTCTCTCCCCTTGTCCAGTCCCTTCCCACCTACATCCGTGATTCCTCTGACACCTTACGTCACATCAACAATTTCCAGTTCCCTGGCCCCAACCGCTTCCTCTTCACCATGGATGTCCAATCCCTCTACACCTCCATCCCCCACCAGGATGGTCTGAGGGCCCTTAGCTTCTTCCTTGAACAGAGGCCCCAACAATCCCCATCCACCACTACTCTCCTCCGTCTGGCTGAACTTGTTCTCACACTGAACAATTTCTCCTTTAACTCCTCTCACTTCCTCCAAATAAAAGATGTGGCTATGGGTACCCGCATGGGCCCCAGCTATGCCTGTCTCTTTATGGGGTATGTGGAACATTCCTTGTTCCAGTCCTACTCCGGCCCCCTCCCACAACTCTTTCTCCGGTACATCGATGATTACTTCGGTGCTGCTTCATGCTCTCGTCTGGACCTGGAAAAATTTATTAATTTTGCTCCCAATCTCCACCCCTCCATCATTTTCACATGGTCCGTCTCTGACACTTCCCTTCCTTGACCTCTCTGTCTCAATTTCTGATGATAGACTGTCTACCAATATCCATTACAAGCCTACCGACTCCCACAGCTACCTCGACTACAGCTCCTCACACCCCACTTCCTGTAAGGACTCCATCCCATTCTCTCCGTTCCTTCGCCTCCGTCGCATCTGTTCTGATGATGCTACCTTCAAAAACAGTTCCTCTGATATGTCTTCCTTCTTCCTTAACTGAGGTTTTCCACCCACGGTCGTTGACAGGGCCCTCAACCGTGTCCGGCCCATCTCCCGCGCATCCGCCCTCACGCCTTCTCCTCCCTCCCAGAAACATGATAGGGTCCCCCTTGTCCTCACTTATCACCCCACCAGCCTCCGCATTCAAAGGATCATCCTCCGCCATTTCCGCCAACTCCAGCATGATGCCACCACCAAACACACCTTCCCTTCACCGCCCCGGCGGCATTCCTTAGGGATCGTTCCCTCCGGGACACCCTGGTCCACTCCTCCATCACCCCCTACTCCTCAACCCCCACCTATGGCACCTCCCCATGCCCACGCAGAAGATGCAACACCTGCCCCTTCACTTCCTCTCTCCTCACCGTCCAAGGGCCCAAACACTCCTTTCAAGTGAAGCAGCATTTCACTTGCACTTCCCCTAACTTAAGTCTACTGCATTCGTTGCTCCCAATGTGGTCTCCTCTACATTGGAGAGACCAAATGCAAACTGGGCGACCGCTTTGCAGAACACCTGCGGTCTGTCTGCAAGAAAGACCCAAACTTCCCTGTCGCTTGCCATTTTAACACTCCACCCTGCTCTCTTGCCCACATGTCTGTCCTTGGCTTGCTGCATTGTTCCAGTGAAGCCCAACGCAAACTGGAGGAACAGCACCTCATCTTCCGACTAGGCACTTTACAGCCTTCCGGGCTGAATATTGAATTCAACAACTTTAGATCTTAAACTCCCCATCCCCACCCCGTTTCCTCCCCCTCCCTTTTGTTTTTTTTTTGTTTTCAATAATTTATATAGATTTTTCTTTCCCACCTATTTCCATTATTTTTAAATCTACAACTAATACCTTGTCAATCTTTCCACCCCACCCCCACTAGAGCTGTACCTTGAGTGTCCTCCCATCCATTCTTAATTAGCACTTTTCTTAGATAATATCACGACCTTCAACACCTCTTTGATCCTTTTGTCTGTGACATCTTTTGATTATCTGCTCCTATCACTGCTTGCTTGTCCCTACAACCACCCCACCCTGAACTTCTCTGCCCCCCGCCCCCCACCTTAAACCAGCTTATATTTCACCCCTCTCCTAACTATACTTCAGTTCTGTTGAAGGGTCGTGTGAACCCGAAACGTCGACTCTTTTCTTCTCCACCGATGCTGCCAGACCTGCTGAGTTTTTCCAGGTAATTCCCTCTGTGGCACCCTGGTCCACTCCAACCCCTCTTAAACAGTATAAAATCCATCACACTTCTACCTCTGTTTAGCTCTGAAGAAGTCATACGGACTCAAAACATTAACTCTGTTTCTCTCGTCACAGATGCTGCCGGACCTGAATTTTTCCAGCATTTTCTGTTTTCATAACCCTTCTCTGTTCCTTCATCAAAAAATGTAATTAAATTAGTCAAGCATAACCTGTCTTTTATAAATCCATGCTGACTATCCTTAATTAACTCAAACTTCTCCTTGTGCCTATTGATTCTTTCCCTGATTATTGTTTCTAAAACTAATGTTAAACTAACTGGCCTATAGTACAAAGACTGTCCTGACATCCTTTTCTTGAATTTGGGTGTCACATTTCTCCAATCCTCTAGCACCGCTATCCCCCCCCCCCCCCCGGCCTCCATATTTGCAGAAGATTAGAAGAATATGGCAAGCCTTTCTACTATCTCCTGCCTCTTTAGCAAATTGGAATACAGACCATCCAGACCAGGTGACTTATCCACTCTAAGCATAACCATTTCCAGTACTGTCTACCTCTCAATTTTCACTGCATCCATTACCTCTACCATCTGTACTTGTGCCGATATTTTGTCAGCATCTTTTTCCTTCGTAAACACCAATTCAAAATACTTATTGAATATTCCAGCCTTGCCTCACACCTTTAAGTGTATGTTACCCTCTTTGTCCCCAATAGGACCCACTCCACTTCTTCCTGCCTGATTTCTATTTACATGCTAGATGATGATTTTTTTGGTTCCTTTCTATGTTGACTGCAGTTTTATCCTCTGTACTAGTCTTATTTTTCTCTTCAGTTCCCCTCAATTTGTCGTATTTGACCTGGTTCTCACCTGAAGAATTCATCTGACATACATCAACACTCTCTCTTTTGTTTCACTATATTCTCTATCTTCCTTGTCATCCTAGGAGCTTTGGTTCCCCTAGCTTTCGCCCTTGTTAGAATGTACCTTAAACATCTCATCCTTAAAGGTTACTCATTGTTCTGTTATCGTTTTCCCTATCAGTCTTTGGTTCTATTTTACCGTGACTACATCCCTTTTCGTCCCACTGAAGTTAACCCTCTTCCAATTTATATGTTCTACTTTGGATTGTTCCTTGCTTTTTTGCCGAATGGCCTCCTTCTGCACTGTAACAATTCTGTGATTACGACGAGTCTAAACCTTATGATATGATGATCACTCTTACCCAAATGTTCCCCCAAAGACACTTGGCCCATCTCGTTTCTCAGCTCCAGATCCAGCAGTGCCTCCTTTCTAATTGGTCTGCAAACATTCTGGTCAAGGGAACATTCTGGTCAAGGAAGTTCTCCTGAACAAATTTCTGAAATTCCCCCCCAACCACCCCCCCTCCCCCTTAATCTTTACTCTAACATTATTCCAATTGATATTTGGGAATTAAAGTCCCCAATATCACCACTGTATAGTTGTTGCACAACTGTGATTTCCCTGCAGATTTGCTCCCCTATATCTCTTTCACTATTTGGAGGCCTATAGAATATCCCCAGTAGCATGATCCCTTTTTGCTTCTCAACTTTAAGCAACTGGATTCTATCCTTGCCTCCTTCCAGGCCATCCTCTCGACACAATGTCTTCACCAATCAGTACTGCCACCCTACTTCCTTTTTATTTCCCCTATCTTTTCTGACCACTTTATATCCTTGGCTATTACCATAAGTGCCCAGTCCTCACCATTTTTAAGCCATGTTCTTGTTATTGCCACGACATCATATTCCTATATGGCTATTTGTGCTCATAGCTCATCAACCTTATTCACCACACTTCGGGCATTTACATGCATACGTTGTAAACCTGTCTTTATATTCCTCATAATCCTTCTTTATACACTTGTAGCTAACATGGTACTACTGTCCAACACTCATTTGATTCTCTTTTTCTCTTTTCTACTTAAATATTCTGGTGACTATACCCCTGCTAATTTAAACTGTCCCCAACCACACCAGTGAAACACCCCCTGAGAATATTGATCCCAATCTTGTTGAGGTGCAACCCAACTGTTTTTGAATAGGTGCTTCCTGCCCCAGAATTGGTCCCAATGCCCCAAGAATTTGAAACCCTCCTTCCTGTACCATGTTTCAAGCCACACTGATTCTCCCTATCTTCTAGCTCCTGCTAGCCCACAGCAGTGGGAGTAATCCAGAGATGACTACCTTTGAGGTCCTACATTTTAATAAAAGAAAATTAATCATTGTAAATAATCCAAAGAAATAGAGAAGAAAAATGTCAAAACTGCTAAATAGGACCAGGAGAAAGTCAGTGAATCATATTGCCTGATGTTAAGTACAATTCTGTTTTCCATATTTACTAAAATATGCTAATTGAACACCAAATACACAACAAAAATTGAAACTTTCTTCTTGAAGAAAATATTTTTTTTAAATAAAAAATAATTGGGAGTAATTTCAAAGCCAATGCTCTGTCTTCATCTAGTTTCACCAACATTCTTTAGAGCTTAGAAGAATGAGAGGTGATCTCATTGAAACTTACAAAATTCTTAAGGGGCTAGACAGGGTAGATCCAGAAAGGATGTTTTCCCTGGCTGGGTTGTCTAGAACCAGGAGACAGAGTCTCAGAATGAGTGGTAAACCATTTAGGACTAGGATGAGGAGGAATCTTTTCACTTAAATGGTAGTGAATCTTTGGAATTCTCTTCCCCAGAGGGCTGTGGAAGCTCAGTCATTGGGTATGTTCAAGACAGAGATCGACAGATTTCTAGATACTAATGATATCAAGGGATATGGGGATAGCACACGAAAATGGCAATGAGGTTGACGATCAGCCATGATCCAGTTGAATGATGGAGCAGGCTTGAGGCCTACTGCTCCTATGTTCCTACATCTGAATCACAAGTTTTGCTGTCAGTGCCATACAACCATTTGCCAACAATCTTGGGTGTTCATTATTTTTACTTTCAATTCAGAAGTTTTCCTTTAAGCGCTTAATTGCAGAAAACTGTTAAAAAGAAATTATTTTACTTACTAGGCATTCCTCAGTCCAGAGAACTCAGAAGAGCCTTACTTGGATGGTATTGGTTACAACTGTGTGGCTCCAGGGAAACGATTCATGCCTATGGATAACTTGTCAGGAGGAGAAAAGTCAGTGGCAGCATTGGCATTGCTTTTTGCTATTCACAGGTAGAGTGATAATTCTCTAATTTATTTATAATTTAAAACATGGTCTCGTCATCATTTGTAGTTAGGTCAATGAATTTACAAAGTATACTCAGCACAGAAATAAACCTTTTGACCCAAAGGTTCCTACCGATGTTTTGCTGCACACATCGCTTTCCATCTAACCCCATGAGCATTAACCTTCTATTCTTTTCTTCCTCATGTGGTTATCTAACTTCCCCTTGAATGTATCTTTGCTATTCATTCAACTATTCCCTTTTGTGGCAAATTCCACATTCTGGGTAAAGAGGTTCTCCTGAATTCCCAATTGGATTTATTGATGATATTTATGGCCCCTGGCTCTGGTCTCACTTGCAAGAAGAAACGGGGCGGAATCTCCTGTGTTCTCTGGTGGCGGGAAGGTCATTTAATTAGGTGGGATGGTGGCATACCTGAACCCTGTCGCCTTCCCGTCTCTACCAGAATTAAGTTCTGGGTGGAAGGTCCATGGTCAACTTTGGCCAAACATGGCCACCCTGACACCAATTGAGGCCCTTACGTGGCCAATTATTAACAATTTGAGGGCCTCATCCTGCTGATACACAGCTGCAGGTGGGCCTGTCGCCATGCGGCATGCATGGCAGCTAAAACTGTGTGGCCAGCTTGTCACCTCTGAGGGTCCCTTGATCAAAGGCACTTAGTGCCTGATCAAGGGACTGGACATCGGAGAGGCGAGGGGGCCTGCTGAGAGCCACCCCCCTGCACTTGCTGCCAATCCCCATGCAACCCTCTCCTCAAATCCCATTCCACTAACCACCCCCCCACACCCCACACATCCGTTCCCCCGCTCCCCCCCACAACGTTACTTAACTGTGGCCTGGGTCACTTAGGATCCTGGGACTCCACTGCCTGTCGTTCCAGCAGCAGCCATGGCTCCCCTGTGGCAATGCTGAGCACGAGCTGTTGACCTCTGATCTGCCAGCAGCTCTTGGTAGGTGAGAGTTCCGCCCCAATGTCTTGATTTCAGGGGAATACCCACTGCTGGCCTCACCACTGCCCAATTGGCTTGTGGTTTGGCGGGCCTTCCGAAAAGAGGCAGTACAAGTCTCGTGCCGGCACTCCAGCCAGCAGGAGAGGCCCCTGATGCCTCAACAAGATTCTGTCCATGTTCTTTATGTCTAACCTAACAAACCCTTGTTTGTAAACTGGAAGACCTCCATCAGGTAATCCTTTAGTTTTTTCTGGAGAAAAGAGCCTCTCAGTGCTGGTATCATTCCTGTAAAAAATCGTATCTCTATATCTGTTTCATAATTTGGAGACCAGAATTGTTCACAGTATTCAAACTGTGATCTAAGGTTCTGTTAACTCAGGTTCTATACAAGCTTAACATAGCTTCCCTGCTTTTTAACTTCTACCCTCTATCTACTAAACTGCATCACTACTTTTATTATGTGTATCAGAACGTCTGTACCTCCAAGTCGCTCTGTTCCTCTGACCCATTTAGACACTTATTTTCAAAGGAGCATGTGGCCTTCTTATTCCTCCTGCCAAAACGTACTGCCTCCCATTTATCTATATTGAAGTTCATTTGCTAATTGCACACCTTTCTGCATCTTTATAAAAGTTTTCCTGCATTTAGTGCAGTCCTCCTTTGTGTCAACTGTAATGCCTGATTTGGCATCATCTGCAAATTTTGTAAATTGTACATCTGATTTCTGAGTCCAGAGCCCAGCTCAGTATAAAAGACAAGGCTGAAGCATTTGCAACCACCTGCAACCTGAAATGTTGTCTGGATGTTCTATTGTGACCTCCTCCTGAGGTCTCCAATACAGATGCCTGTCTTCAACCAATTTGATTCACTGCATATGATATCAAGAAATGAATGCACTAGATGCAGCAAAGGCATTGAGCCATAATAACATATCGCTATAGTGTTGAAGACTTGTGCTCCAGAGCTAGCTGCCCTGCTGAGCCAAGCTATTCCTGTATAGCTACAACATTGGCATCCACCCAGCAAAGTATAAAATTGCCCAGGTATGTCTTGACAACAAAAAGCAGGACAAATCCAATCCAGCCAACTACCACACCATTAGTCTACTCTCATTCATCAGTTAAGTGATGAACAGGTTGTTGATAGTGCTAGCAATTGGGACTTACCATAATCTGCTCACTCTTACTCACCGAGTTCCACCAGGCCCACTGAGCTCCAGACTTCATTGTAGCCTTGGTCCAAACATGGACAAAAAAGTTGAATTCCAGAGGTGACGTGAGAGTGACCGCTCTCAACATCAAGGTAGCATTTGACCAAATGTCGTATTGAGGAGCTGCAGTAAAATTAAAATGAGTGGGAATTGGGAGAAGACTCTCCACTGGCTGGAGTCATACCTAGCACAAAGGAAGATGGTTATGGTTATTGGAGCCAATCATCTCAGGTCCAGGACATTCTTGAAGGAGTGACTCAGAGCAGTGTTCTAGGCCCAACTATCTTCAACTGCTTCATCAATGACCTTCCATCCATCATAAGGTTAAAGCTGAGCATGTTTGCTGATGATTGCATGTTGAGTTCCTTATGCAATTCCTGAGCTAGTGAAGCAATCCATGTCTGCATGTAGCAAGACTTGGGAAACATATAGGCTTGGGCTAATAAGTGGCAAGTAACATTTGGTCATACAGTGCCAGGCAATGACCATCTCCAACAAGGGATAATCTAACCACCTCCCCTTGACAGTCATTGGCAATGCCATCACTGAACTCCCACCATCAATATCCTAAAATTCACCATAGACCAAAAATTTAACTAGCCTAGCTACATAAATACTATGGCTACAAGAGCAAGTCAGAGAGGCAGGCTATTCTTTGGAGAGGAACTCCCCAAAGCCTGTCCACCCTCTACAAGGCACAAGTCAGGAGTCATATGGAATACTTCTCACTTGCCTGAAGTGCAGCTCCAACAGCATTCAAGAAACCCAACACAATCCAGGCCAAAGCAGCCCACTTAATTGGCACCTCCCGAAAACATCGGCTCCCTTCACCACCAGTGCACTGTGGCATTAAGTATGTACTACCTACAAAATGCAGTGAAGCAACTCACCAAGGCTGCTTCGAAAGCACTTTCCAAATTTTTGACTCCACTACCTAGAAGAACAAGGGCAGAAGGCATGTCGGAACAACACAAACTGCAAATTCCCATCAAAGTCACACAATATCCTGACTTGGAAATATATCGCTGTTTCTTCTTCATCACTGGGTCAAAGTCCTGGATCTCTCTCCTATACAGCACTGTGAGCACTCTATAGATTGCAGCGGTTCAAGAAGATGACTCACCACCACCACCTCAAGGGCAGCTAATGCCTCTCTTGCCAGTGACACCCACATTCTATGAATAATTTTTTTAAAAGTCCAAACCATTAATATATGTGGTGCACAACAGTCTTAGCACCGGTCCTCGTGGAACACACTTCGCAACAATTGATCTCAGTCACTACCTTCAATCCCTACTTTCTGATTTAAGTTTTCTATGACCTTGCTATCCATTCTGCTACTTATTCCCTGACTCCACATGTGCTGACCTTAATGTTGAATCTGCTATATTTTTCCAAGTCTACCGTTAGCCTAGAAATTCGGTTGCGACCATATTTGGGTGAGTAAGAGAAGGTTCAATCCCTGCGTCTGCAGACTGAGGCACAACCCATCCTCCAATACTAGGCTTCAAGCCTTATTTACATTGGGCTACCAAGAGCAATGAGCACCTTGGAGATGTAAGTCTCCAGGAATGAAGATCTGGCTGTTGCTAGTGTTGCAGCAGCTTTCATGAGGAGTTGGTTGGAGTGGAGATAGCAGCTGACTCTTACTCGAAAGTATTTTTTAAAGCATTTTTTAGGGGTGCTTCTCAGCATCCGCTGATGCTTGGCCTGGTGCTTCTGATAGACCTTGCAAAAGGAAAGGATGTGAACGATTAGCAGTGCAGCAGCAAAGGTAAGCAGTAGCAAATGCCAGGTCTGGGGAACAGTGATTTTGGTATCATTATGGTCAGCCACCTCTTTTCACTGCTATTCTGTTTTTTGCCTAGGTATTCAGCATCTTTCATTTTTCCTTTTTGCACCATCCACAAATCTGGAGGCCCTGGTCTTTATCTTTCCACATAATTTTAAATAATGACTCTAATGTTCACGGTACAAATGTGCACCAACCCTTTAAGAGGCATAAATTGTTTTTAAATAACAACAGCTCAGCCAGATTTTCTGTCCCCCAAAGGGAAAACTAACTATTGGAAGCATGAATAATGGTAACAGAGCGCCCTGAAATTAGGTCCCTCATCAAAATCACCAATTTGATATAGTGGACACTCACTTTAAAATCACTTGCATATGTCCAAGTGGATAGCATTGAATGACATTTTTTTCATTCTTTCGCAGTATGTGGGCATCGCTGGCTAGACCAGCATTTATTGCCCATCCCCAGTTGCCCTTGAGAAGGTGGTGGCAAGCTGCCTTCTTGAAATGCTGCAGTCCATGTGGTATAGGTACACCCACAGTGCTGTTAGGGAGGGAGTTCCAGGATTTTGACCCATCAACAGTGAAGGAACAGTGATATAATTCCAAATCAGGATGGTGTGTGGCATGGAGGGGAATTTGCAGATGGCGGTGTTGCCATGCATCTGCTGCCCTTGTCCTTTTAGGTGGTAGAGCTTGAGAGTTTGGAAGGTGCTGTTGAAGGAGCCTTGGGAGTTGGTGCAATGCATCTTGTTGATAGTACACACTGCTGCCACTGTGCATTGGTGGTGGAGGGAGTGGATGGTGGGTGGGATGCCAGTAAAGTGGGCTGCTTTGTCCTGGATGGTGTCGAGCTTCTTGAGTGTTGTTGGAGCTGCATTCATCCAGGTAAGTGGAGAGCATTCGATCCTGACTTGTGCCTTGTTGATGGTGGACAGACTTTGGAAAGTCAGGAGGTAAGTTACTCTGCAGAATTCCCAGCCTCTGACCTGCTCTTGTAGCCACAGTAATTATATGGCTCATTCAGTTCAGTTTCTAGTCACTGGTAACTGCCAAGATGTTGATAGTGGGGGATTCAGCGATGGTAATGCCATTGAGTGTCAAACGGACATGGTTGGATTCTCTCTTGTTGGGAATGGTCATTGCTTGGCAGTTGTGTGGCACGAATGTTCCTTGCCACTTATCAGCCCAAGCCTGAATGTTGTCCAGGACTTGCTTCATTTGGGCACGGACAGCTTCAGCATTTGAGGAGTCACGAATGGTGCTGAACATTGTGCAATCATCAGCGAACATCCCCAATTACATCCCCACTTCTGACATGATGGAGGGAAGGTCATGGATGTAACAGCTGAAGATGGTTGTGCCTAGTACACTACCCTGAGGAACTCCTGCAGTGATGTCCTGGGACTGAGATGATTGACCTCCAACAACCACAACCATCTTCCTTGTACGAGGTATGAGTGCAACTAGTGGAGACTTCTACCCTTGATTCCCACAGACTCCAGTTTTGCTCCTTGATGCTGCACTCGGTGAAATGCTGCCATGATGATGTCAAGGACAGCCACTCTCACCTCACCTCTGGAGTTCAGCTCTTTTGGTCCACGTTTGGACTAAGGTTGTAATGAGGTCAGGAGCTGAGTGGCAGTGGCGGAACCTAAACTGAACATCAGTGAGCAGGTTATTGCTGAGTAAGTGCCACTTGATAGTATTGTCGACAACACTTTCCATCACTTTGCTGATGATCAAGAGTAGACTGATGGGGCGATAAATGGCAGAGTTGGATTTATCCTGCTTTTGTGGACAGGACATGCATGGGCATTTTTCCACATTGCCAGGTAGGTGCCAGTGTTGTAGCTGAAGGACACAAGTCTTCATTACTATTGCTGGAATGTTGTCAGGGGCCATAGCCTTTGCAGTATCCACTGCTTTCAGCTGTTTCTAGATATCACGTGGAGTGAATCAAATTGGTTGAAGACTGGCATGCTGGGGACTTCAGAATGAGGCTGAGATGGATCATCTACTCGGCACTTATGGCTGAAGATTGTTGCAAATGCTTCAGCCTTGTTTTTTGCACTGCCATGCTGAGTTCCCCCATTGTTGAGGAGGGGGATATTTGTGGAGACGACTCCTCCTGTTAGTTGTCTAATTGTCCACCACCACACACTGGATGTGGCAGGACTGCAGAGCTTAGATCTGATCCATTGGTGTTTGCTGTTGTTGATGCACTACCACTTTTAATCAAAACAAATGAAAAAAATAATTGTAGGATTTGTATTTTCAAAATAAAAATTAAAGGAACAAATGACAAAACTGCATTATTAACAACATTCATGGTTCACATGCAAGATTATACACTAGAGCACTGTTTAACTTCTCTGTCCACAACTCGATCGCTAAATATACATTTTGGCTCAGCAACTAACAAAAATGGCTGCTGCCTTGCCAGATTGATTTTAATACAGTTAAACAGATCATTGCATAAAGAAAAATAATGGTTAATGAGGAAATTGCTTTATAGAAATGCAGTTTACATTTTTTGTTCTTTATTATTTCCATGAAGCAAGTATTTTTACAGTGAAGTTCCATCCTTGTACTTTCCCTCACTCCATTCTGAAAAGTCAGTTTAGATAGTTCACTTAATTTCACAACTCCATTCTGAGAGTGAAACTCTCGATTACTTTGCCAGTTTCTAATGTTACAACAGAAATATGTTTCATGTTCACCAAAGAAGATAAATCAGTAATTTTCAAGAATACAGTATTTTTAAAAAATGTTTGTTTATTTTAGCTACCGGCCTGCCCCTTTCTTTGTACTAGATGAAGTTGATGCTGCTTTGGATAACACAAATATTGGAAAAGTAAGTTAAAAACAAAATACTGCGGATGCTGGGAATCTGAAACAAAAACAAAAATTGCTGGAAAAACTCAGCAGGTCTGACAGCATCTGTGGAGAGAAAGACAGAATTCGAGACCGTATGACTCTTCAAAACTAAAGAGAAGTAGAAATGTGGTGAAATATATACTGTTTAAGATGGGTGGGACAGGCGAAGCTGGATAGAGGGCCAGTGATAGGTGGAGGCAAAGGAGAGATTGCAAAAGATGTCATAAACAAAAGGTTGAAGGGGTGTTGATGGCAGTGATACTGGCTAAAGGAGGTGCTAATGGTGACATTAAGAGTAGAAAGCAGGATGAGCAAGTGACAGATGGCCTCAGTGGGGGTTGGGGTGGGGGATGGGGACGGTGTGGGAAAAAAGATCGAAATAGGCCAAAAGGTGGAGATAAAACAATGAATGGAAAAAAATAATAATAGAAATAGGTATATATATATATATACATATATATAATAAATATTTAAAAAAGGGGTGAGGATGGAGGAGAGAGTTCATGATCTGCAGTTGTTAATGTTAAGTCCAGAAGGCTGTAAAGTGCATAATCGGAAGATATGGTTTGCGTTGATCTTCACTGGAACATTGCATCAAGCCAAGGACGGACATGTGGGCATGAGAGCAGGGTGGTGTGTTGAAATGGCAAGCGACAGGAAGATCTGGGTCATGCTTGCCGACAGACTGAAGATATTTAGCAAAGCGGTTACCCAGAGGAGACCGCGTTGGGAGCGGTGCAGTAGACCAAATTGAGGGAAATACAAGGGAAGCGCTGCTTCACTTGAAAAGAATGTTTGGGCCCTAAAACAGTGAGGAGCGGGGAGCACTTCACTGAATTTGGTCGACTGCATTCGCTGCTCTCAATGCGGTCTCCTCTACATTGGAGGAACCAAATGCAGACTGGGTGACCGCTTTGCTGAACACCTTTTTATGACATCTTGCAATCTCTCCTTTGCCTCCACCTATCACTGGCCTTCCATCCAGCTTCACCTGTCCCACCTGCCTAAAACAGTATATATTTCACCACATTTCTCCTCTTTAGTTCTGAAGAGCAGCCATACAGACTCAAAACGTTAACTCTGTCTTTCACTCCACAGATGCTCTCAGGCCTGCTGAGTTTTTCTAGCAATTGTTGTATTTGTTGGAAAAGTAAGTATTGTGTGGTCAGTGTGCATGCCCCACCAATTACTGATATCAATTTGTCAAAAAATTCCAAGCTTTCTAATCAAACAAAGTTTATTTCTAGAGGTATAGAATTGAAAAGTTCTTGGTGTGAAAGAGGGTTCAAAAAATGGGTAATACCAGAAATTGGAAGATATACCTAACAGGTCATGGTGAACGATCTGGTCTCTTTTCTCTTGAAAAGAGAAAGCTATAGGGTAAATTATTAAAGGTTTTAAAATGAGAGGTTTTAATAGAGTAGACAAAAGTGTGTGTTTCCACTTGCTGGGAAGAGCAAAACTAGAGGCCATTAATGTAAAAGTAGTCATCAAGAAATCAAACAGGAAATTTGGAAGAAACATCTTTGCACAGAGAATGGTGTGAATGTGGAACTTGCAACCACAGGGAGTGGTTGAGGTGAATTATATAGATGTATTCAAGTGGAGGCTAGATAAGCATTATGGACGAGGAAATAGAAGGTTAGATGAGGAACGACGGGGGGAGGCTTGAGTGGAGCAAAACTGAACTGGTTGGGCTGAATGGCCTATCACTGTGGTGTATATTCCTATTTAAAAATGTAGCCTTTGTACCAGTTGAAGCATTGTTCAGTTCCAGTAAGTTATTGGGCAAGGGATTGCAGAGCAGTGTCATATTTAAACTTTTAACAATTGAATTTTAATTCTACTTCAAATCTGATAAAAATCTGATAGATGATGTCAGAGATGTCTGGGAGAGGCTATGGCGTAGTGATATTACTGTAGTGGTAATAATCCAGAGACCCAGGGTAATGGTGAGGGAGCCGGGTTCAAATCCTGCCCCGGCAGATGGAATTCGAATTCAATAAAAATCTAGAATTATGAATCTAATGATGCCCATGGAACTATTGTCGATTGCTGTAAAAACCCATCTGGTTCACTAATATCCTTTCGGGAAGGAAATCTATCGTCCATGTGGCTCCAGATCCGCAGCAATGTGGTTGGCTCTTAAACGCCCTCTGAAATGGCCGAGCAAGTCACTCAGTTGTAACAAACCACGACAAAGTCACAAAAAAGGAATGAAACCGGACGGACCACCCGACATCGACCTAGGCACTAGAAATGACAACAGCACTCTCAGCCCTGTCGACCCTGCAAAGTCCCCTTTACTAACATCTGGGGGTGAGTGCCTAAATTGGGAGAGCTGTCTCACAGACTAGTCAAGCAACAGCCTGACATAGTCATCCTCACGGAATCATACCTCACAGATAATGTCCCAGACACTACCATCACCATCTCTGAGTATGTCCTGTCCAACCGGCAGGACAAACCTAGCAGAGGTGGAGGCACAGTTGTATGCAGTCGGGAAGTAGTTGTCCTGGGAGTCCTCAACATTGACTCCAGCCCCCATGAAGTCTTATGGCATCAGGTCAAACATGGGTAAGGAAACCTCCTGCTGATTACCACATACCGCCCTCCCTCAGCTGATGAATGTTAAACACCACTTGGAGGAAGCACTGAGGGTGGCAAGGGTGCGGAACGTACTCTGGATGGGGGACTTCAATGTCCACCACCAAGAGTAGCTCAGTAGTACCTCTACTGACCGAGCTGGCCAGGTCCTAAAGGACATAGCTGCTAGACTGGGTCTGCGGCAGGTGGTGAGGGATCCAACAAGAGGGAAAAACATACTTGACCTCATTTCACCAACCTATCTGCCGCAGATGTCCATGACAGTATCTATAGGAGTGACCACCACACAGTTGTTGTGGAGGCAAAGTCCTGCCTTCACATTGAGGATACGTGTTGTGTGGCACTGCCACTGTGCTAAATGGGATAGATTTCGAACAGATCTAGCAACTCAGACTGGGCATCCATGAGGCACTGTAGGCCATCAGCAGCAGCATTGTACTCAAACACAATCTGTAAACTCATGGCCTGGCATATCCCCCACTCCACCATTACGATCAAGCCAGGGGTTCGACCCTGGTTCAATGTAGAGTGCAGGAGGGTATACCAGGGGCAGCACCAGGCATAGTAAAAATGAGGTGTCAACCTGGTGATGCTATAACACAGGACCACTTGCGTGCCAAACAGCATAAGCACTAAGTAATAGACAGGGCTAAGCGACCTAAGAGATCAGATCTAAGCTCTTCAGTCCTGCCACATCCAGTCACGGTGGTAGTGGACAATTAAACAACTCACTGGAGGAGGAGGCTCCATAAATATTCCCATCCTCAATGATGGGGGAGCCCTGCACATCAGTGCAAAATATAAGGCTGAAGCATTTGCAACAATCTTCAGCCAGAAGTGCCAAGTGGATGATCCATCTCAGCCCCCTCCAGAGATCGCCAGCATCACAAATGCCAGTCTTCAGCCAATTCAATTCGCTCCACTCGATATCAAGAAGTGGCTTAAGACACTGGATACTGCAAAAGGCTACAGACCCTGACAATATTCCGGCATTGGACTGAAGATTTGTGCTCCAGAACTTGCCGCACCCCTAGCCAAGCTGTTACAGTGCAGTTACAACACTGGTATCTACCCAGCTATGTGGAAAATTGCCCAGGTATGTCCTGTACACAAAAAGCAGGACAAATCCAACCCGGCCAATTACCGCCCCATCAGTCTACTCTCCATCATCAGTAAATTAATGGAAGGAGTCATCAACAGTGCTATTAAGCGACACTTGCTTAGCAATAACCTGCTCACTGACACTCAGTTTGGGTCCTGCCAGGGCCACTCAGCTCCTGACCTCATTACACCCTTGGTTCAAACATGGACAGAAGAGCTGAACTCCAGAGGTGAGGTGAGAATGACTGCACTTGACATTAAGGCAACATTTGACCGAGTGTGGCATCAAGGAGCCCTAGTAAAACTGGAATCAATGAGAATCAGGGGTAGAACTCTCCGCTGGTTGGAGTGATACCTAGCACAAAGGAATATGTTGTGTATGTTGGAGGTCAGTCATCTCAGTTCCAGGACATCACTGCAGGAGTTCCTCAAGATAGTGTCCTAGGCCTGACTATCTTCAGCTGCCTCACAAATGACTTTCCTTCCATCACGTCAGAAGGGGATGTTCGCTGATGATTGCACAATGTTCAGCACCATTCATAACTCTTCAGATACTAAAGCTGTTTGTACCCATGTGCAGCAAGGCCTGGACAATATCCAGGCTTGGGCTGACAAGTGGCAAGTAACATTCACGCCACACAAATGCCAGGTAATGACCATCTCCAACAAGAGAGAATCTAACCATTGTCTCTTGACATTCAATGGCTTTACCATCACTGAATCCCCAGCTATCAACTTCCTGGGGGTTACAAATGACTAGATCCTGAACTGGACTAGCCATATAAATACTGTGGCTACACAAGCAGGTCAGAGGCTAGGAATCCTGTGGCGAGTAACTCACCTCCTGACACCCCAAAGCCTGTTAACCATCTACAAGGCACAAGTCAGAAGTGTAATGGAATACTCTCCACTTCCCTGGATGAGTGCAACTCCACTCAATAAGCTTGATACCACCCAAGACAAAGCAGCCCGCCTGATTGGCAACCCATCCACAAACATTCACTCCCTCCACTACCGACGCACAATAGCAGCGTGCACCATCCGCAAGATGCACTTCAGGAACTCACCAAGGGTGACATGCACCTTACAAACCCACGAGCATTACCATCTAGAAGGAGAAGGGCAGTAGATACATGAGGACACCACCACCTGGACATTCCCCTCCAAGCCATTCACCATCCTGACTTAGAAATATGGCTGTCGAAATATCACTGTCGCTGGGTCAAAATCCTGGAATTCCCTCCCTAACAGCACTGTGGGTGTACCTACGCCACATGGACTGCAGCAGTTCAAGGCAGCAGCTCACCACTACCTTCTCAAGGGCAATTAAGGATGGGCGATAAATGCTGGCCTAGCCAGCAATGCCCACATGCCACGAATGAATTAAAAAAGATCCTAATACTGTGCACATTTTAGAGCATAGAATAGAGGAAGGTTCTGCACCCAAATGTTTGTTGGGTCTATCCTGCTGGTGGGACAGGAAACATCTCAGGGATGGTGATGGAGGAGTCTGAGACGATAGAAGAAAGATATGATTCTGAGAGTTTGACTCTGTCGGACGGTTGCTTGTGTAGTCTGTGAGACAGCTGTTCCAATTTTGGCACAAGTCTCCAGATGTTTGTGAGGAGGACTCTGCAGGGCCAAACGCACAGGGTGTACCTTTGTTGTGTTCAAACCCGGTGTAGAGGTCGATGCCAAGTGGCCCATCTGTCTTTATTGTAATGGTTTTAATACATTTGAGTGGCTTGCTGGGCCACACACATTCCTGTGGTTTGAAGTCGCATGGCTGGGTAATGTTGGCAGATTTCCCTTCCTAAAAGACAGTAGTGAATTAGATGGGCTTTTAACAATATGCTGGTAGTTGCATGATCATAATTACTGATGCTAACTTTTTATTACAAATTTGTCTAATGAAATAATGAATTTAAATTTCTCAACTGCTGTGCTAGAATTTGAATGTGTCTGTATCATTAGTCTAGTGACTAACCACAACACTGCCATATCCTCCAAGTTAATACTGGTGTCGCTCATGAATTATTTGATCACAAAGAATTCAGTCTGTGTTCCAGCTTTCCCTCTTCCACCACCTCAGGCCCCTGATCCACAGCTTCCCACCTAATAGATGGTAAGGTTGAGCAACTAGGAGCATACTACCACAAATCTTGAGACCCACTCCACTGAGTACTGTAAGGCTCTTTCAGAATGGTCCACATAGTAGAAACTTTGCTTGAGGACACTTATAGTATGCTGTATAATATTCCTTTTGAATCTCATTGTATGCCTACTGTGCAGATGTGAGTGCGTTCCTGACTGGAAACATAAACCATGAGTGAATTCTCCCCATTGGCTGCCCTTTGAGTTGTCAGAGATTTGCCAGTATGTCAGAGTTTGCAAAGAGAACTGCTGCAGAATAAACAAATTGTGACTATTGCCAGGGTAATGAGCATTGACCTGGATGATGCACTGCTTGTGTTTCACACACAAGTTACACACAGAAAGGGTTGAAACCTTTTGGGTTCTGCTACATGGCAGCATTGGTACAAAGTGCATACAAAGCAGTGTGTCTATGCAGCAAATGGCACCCTGCGCCAAGGAGAAGGCTGTACTCTGAGCAAACTCCACCTGCTCGTATCTGACGAAAGGAAATGAGATGAAGCACTCTCTCTTCATGGAGAGTCTCAGTACAGCAGTGTACTGCAAATTGCAAGATGTTGCTTGTATCTCCAGCAGCAGCCTGGAAGGGGCCAGACCCATAAAAGTTCAGAGCCACAATCACCTTGACAGCCACAAGTCAATGCAGTCCTTGCCCTGCTGAGGTTGGACTTATTGTTCCAACAGTTGACAGATTTCTGTCACTATGGAATTACAACAATAGCCAGACAAAATAGTCCTGGCCCAGCTCAGGAAGGCTCTCTGCAGATTGTACATGGGATCAGCAGTTATAATGAGCATGGTCCCCGCATCTCCCAATCACACAAAATGAGTTAAAACCCGGTCAGATTTGCATTGGATTAAAGAGTGATGGCTGTCCTGGGCCAGATGGAAGTCGGGGGAAAGAAATTAAATGGAATTCTGAGATCCAAAAGTTGAAAATGTACCGAAAGGTGGAAATTTCTCATCCCTGCTCTTCAGAAACCCACTCTATCTAATCATTCCTCATAGCTGAAGTTCTCCAATCTTGGCAACATCCTTGTAAATCTCTTCGGTACTCTTTCTATTGTGATCACATCCTTCCTTTAATGCTGTGACCAAAAGTGTACACAGTGCTCTAGCTGCAGCCTAGCTAGTGTTTCAGTTCTAGCATAACCTCACTGCTCATACTCTAGGCCTCAGCCAATAAAAGAAAGTGTCCCGTCTGCCTTCATACCTATCTTATATACATATACTGGTGCCTTCAGGCACCTGTAGAGACATACAACTCTGTTCCTCTAAAATTGCAGTTGGAGGCCAACAAGACAAGGGAGTACAAGTAGTAGAATACCATTTCACCCGGAAACCAGCTAAGACTGACAGGCTTGTTTTCCTGCCAGGTGGCAAACGTCCCAGTAAAGGCTGCAACCGAGTAACATTTCCTACTGTTGTGGGTCGGTGCTGCATGGTTTGGAGGGTTGGGTGATCACAGGGTTAGAGAGAGATGGGTTTGGGTGGGTGGTTGGTGGGGGGGGGGGGGGGGGGGGGGGGCGCAGTGGGATTATAAAGTATTATAGCTCAAAAGCAGGCCATTCCACCCAGGTCTGTATAGTATTTATGCTCCACAGGGACCTATTCCCATCCTTCTTCATTGCACCCCATCAACAATTTTTCCATCATGTTCTCCCTCCTATTTTTATCTAGCTCCTCCTCTATAGAGAAAGCAGCATCATCATGGTCAATCTTTCCTGATAGGTATAATCTCTCAGTTCTGGTATCATATAAGTAAATGGCGGCCAGTGATTCTGTGTGGGGCAGAGATGGGGGTGCTGGGGGGACAATCATGCATGTGGAAAACCAATGTGACTGGGGCATGCCAGCAGTGTGGAGCTCATATAGCAGTGCTGGTGCCAAATCAGTGTTGATTTGACTCCAGCACTGCTATTTGAGCTCCACACTGCAGCCTACATCCTCTCTTAATTTCACACAGCAGAGCACAATATTAAATGGCATAATGAGACGCTCCTGCCAACACTATTTAAAGGGACCATGAATGGTATCTTCCTGCTACTTGTACTCCCAGCCTTGTTGGCCCTCTCCAACTGCATTACTTCAATCTTAGTGGAACAGAGGGACCAAGGAGTGTATGTCTCTACAGATGCCTGAAGGTACCAGAACATGTAGATAAGATCAGTATGAAGGCAGACAGGTCACTTTTCTTTATTGGCCAAGGCCTAGGGTATAAGAGCAGTGAGGATATGAAATTCATGGCTGCCTGATGCTTGTTCGATTCGCTTATAAAGTCCAGAAGAATTTTGTAGTAATTTCCTTTAAAATGGTCACTGGCCTTTGACATTTAAAAAAAATTAACATTACTAGCAGTTGGGCTATTGCACACTCTTATACACTGACCATTTTTGGGCCTGACAGTCTCACCTAGCTTTTTCTTTTAAATGTTCATATATTCTTGTGCTCAGGTTACAAATTACATCAGAGATCAATCTAGGAAGAACTTCCAAGTGATTGTAATCTCACTGAAAGAAGAATTCTATTCAAAAGCCGATGCACTAATTGGAGTATATCCAGAGGTACTGTTCTACCCAATTACATTACAGTTTTGACTTTCCAACGATGACTTTGCAGTGTATTTTTTTGTGTTCTAATTTAAAGCTGCCAATTTTCTGAGCTTAAATGATTTATCAGCTTGTACTTGGGGGTTGCAACTGCAGGCAGAGATTTTCATGGGTTTCGCTAGGCAAAACTGGGGCAACTGTGCTTCAAAAATCTTATGGGCAAACATCTAGTCACGCAATCCAGCCAGTACCATCTTGAAAAATGGCCTACTACTGGAAGGCATGTTTCAGGTGGTAGTAATATTTTAGTATACAAATTAGGATCCTATTGCCATTTTAAGAGACAACTGACCTGAGGGCCCTCCGAGACAACATAGGGCCCCCAGGCAGCCCGATATTGCTTGTGTGTGGCACCCACAGACTGCCAACAGCAATGGTAACAAAGCTAGGTGCCAGACAGCACATTGCATCAGTCAGCTGCCTGATGGTTAGAATCTAACCTCACTACGTATGGGTATGGAAGATTTGATTGTGGTTATGGCAAGACTTCTTTCCAACTTGTGTTGTGCAATCCCAACCTACCTCTCTTGCACGGATATGATACATTATTAATATTTGATGCCTGGTAGAGTTCTTAAAATTAGAGGTGGGGTTTCAAGGCTGCCTGGACAAGAGTTAGCAAGATGAAGGAACAATATGAGACCCTGCGATGGGTTTAAAAAGGAAACATTGAATTATGGCAAGGCTGAGGAGAGAATAAATTCAAATTTGAAGCAAAAATTACCAGAGGAGCGAAGAATCACAGATCCACGTAAATCTACTTAACAGAAGAAGCTTGGGTGATAGCAGTCATATCCCACTCGAAACCTGATGGCTAATTTTACAACATGTCTGGCACAGAGCTTTGTCTACCTGCACTGCAGTTTAGAAAAATTGTGGTACTCTGTCCGCCCTTCAATTTCTCAAAAATCCATTCTTAACAGGATAGGCTGCCGATCAGGAATGCGATTTCATATCAGCCCACGAATGTTTAAAGTCCAAAATTAGCTTGAACTTTCCTCTCTACAAAATGGACCAAAAACGAAAGAAAAATGCCACAACACATTAGATAAGAATACATCTTCACTAACAAAGGAGGGACAGAAGCAGAAGGAGAAAAAGAAACCCTCCAGAGGAGAGAAAAACAAGAGAGCAAAAGGGCATTGAGAAAAGTAGCAGAAGGGCAGGGAGATATTGAGGTCTAAATGGAGACAGTTACAATAGTACAAAGGGAGAACAAGAGAACAGATAGATGCACAAGTTCAGTGAAAAGAATAAGAAAGAAAGGAGAGCAAACAAAGTTTCAGGGTTGGGGGTCTCACAGTTTCCCTTTTTGTGCATTGGGAGATTGTGAGTTTTGTGCATAGATGATATGTGTCACCTATCTTTGTAGGATTATGAATTGGAGATAACTTTCCATTCTCTGTATTGAGGAAAGGTTGACAGTTTGGGCCTTTCCTTCCATTGATGACCAGTATTTTGTTTAGAACAAAAGGAGTCTGATTATTTTTCCTGGCCCAAAGTGCTTATTTGAGGGATGAAACATGTTAAGTCAGAATGCCTAGGCTGCTTCTAAAATATGCATTAAATTTCAGCAAAACTGGTGTTCTGGCAGAAGACAAACCATTCCCAAGTGGTGCATGCACTCAAACGACAGGTTGAAGACAAAACTTATTCTCACATTTATACCAGAGTTGTATCTGACTTGATGTAAGTTTGTAGAAAAGGGGTCCCTGCATGGCTTGTCAAATCAGGCTTGTGTTGTGTTCACAAGCTCTGACTGTCTACAGGCATTGCCTTAAATATCAGCTATCTCCAACCTGAATAGTTCCAACCTTTTGGTTACCTGTCTTATTTCAGAGGATTCAGATGGAAAGAGTATATTGTTATTTGTGCCATAAAATTGGTGAAAAGTAAATTTAATCTGCATTTGCACAAATTGTGCTTGCATCTATGTCCCATGAACTTTTTGGTGGTGCAATTAGAAAACAAAATATCCCTTCATCTGGTTAAGTTTTCTACTAAGGTTGTGAAACATGAAATGGTTCATGGAAAATGGTCTAATGGGGATTGCTATCCACTATTCATATCAATACCTAAAAATACAATATATTGCTGTTGGACAGCTTCAATGTAAGTATTCAGAAGTTTAAATTAGACTTTCCTCAGTAGCAGTCTTTTCTCATGTGGCAAAGCAGTGAAGATACAAAATAAATGTCAACATTTTTCAACTTTCATATTTGCTTAACGATTTTCGTTTTTGTTATAGCAAGGAGAATGCATGTCCAGTCAACTATTGACCTTCGATCTTACCAGTTACCCAGAAAATACCAGAAGGGAAGAGACACTGCAGCCACAGCAGGAAAACTAACATTCAATTTGGTTCAGTGTAAACATTTCAAATCACATATGTTGTCTGAATTGTTAAGCTAACCAGTTTTGTTTTGCCTGTTATCTAGGAGCACTGTAGTTGTTTCTTTGTTAGCAAATCTAACGTGTATTCTAAAAACAGTTTCCATTTTGTTGAATATAAAATTAATTGTTGTACTCTCATTCATAAAGTCACACTATGTTTTGGTTGGTCAAACACATTTTAAGTAGGAATACAAGAAACAAGGTGCCATTTATCAATTACACCTTTTCATCAAGCCCACAGTTGCTACTTATTAAAGCTCCTTTTTCCCCCACTGTTTTAATTGAGTATATAAAATCATAAAACTGTAAGGAAACTGCAAATGGTCAGCCATTTTCAGAGCAGACTCATATTCAAATCTTTATTAGATGCACCTTCTTGGGGGTTATTTACACAAAATGACATCATTTGCAATTGCTTTGAGAACACATAAAATTCTTGTTACACTGCTGGCTGACTCAGTCACACTACGACATTGCGTAGGTAGCAAAATTGTGCATCATACTGGATGCTCAGCAATCACATTTGTCTTTGAAAATTTAAGTTGGTGTAATTGAATTTAGTGCAACTAAAAACATAATGGGGACTATAATAAAGGTTTTCAAGATATATAAAATGTTAAGTACTTAATAATGTAGTTCAAGATAACGGATAAAGATAAAAGATGCATGGAGGACAGATTTACTTAAGTGTAAAAAAACACATTCCTACCTAGTTTTCCTGTGGATTTTCATTCCTTTTAAAAGATTGCCATTTGTGTATTCTCCGTGCACTAGGAAACCGCTTAGTTAACTGGGATACAAGCTCTTACAAATCTGTACAATGTTCAGATGCAATACCTGCCAAGTACACATCACAATCCAACTACCAATATTTTACAATATTAGGCATCTCAGTCAACATCCAGATGTCCCAATGGAGTCCCAAGGTATTAAAAGTTGTCATCAGAACAATGGCATGGTACAAAAGCAGGTCCAAATTGACAGATCAACACAAGTCAACACATGCATCATCTGTGGCATTGATTGCACACATTTTGCAGAAGAGGTTGAACTAAAGAAAGCAGTTTCCGTTGTCTTTCTTTATTTTGAATTTTCCCAAGTGTTTTTCTCTTTGTTTCTTAAAGCTTTCATAACTGAATGTTTGTTTTTATTTGGATTGCAAATTAAATACTTGCAGAAGGCTAATTGTT
The DNA here is from genome assembly GCF_964194155.1 of Cetorhinus maximus. Lineage (NCBI taxonomy): Eukaryota > Metazoa > Chordata > Chondrichthyes > Lamniformes > Cetorhinidae > Cetorhinus > Cetorhinus maximus. The sequence continues at coordinate 50,945,122 of NC_135900.1, read as the reverse complement.
TGCCCAACTGTTGATCATTTAATTGTTACAAATTACTTATTTGTTAAAGCTAATTGATTTTTTGTTGTTTTTCTAAAAATTTTGAAATATGGTAGGAGTAAAAGAAAACTAGCTGAAAAGTATAGGCTTCATTTTGTTTATCACATTGTACAGGCGGTGGGGGGGGCGGGATGGTTGGCAGGGGTAGTACCCAACAATACAGATAAACCAGGGACCAGAAGATTGGGTGGAAATCAGTAGAGGGTGTGACAGAGGTTGAAGATGTTAGAAGAAAGCGTGGGGGAGGGAAGCACAATGAACAAGAGTGAGCAGAAGGCCAGCAAGCTATTTCAGTGAATAGATGAGAAGCAGCTGAGATATAGACTAGGGAAGAGCCTGCGAGAAGCATAAAAGAGAAATGGGCTGTGGAGGCTGTAGAAACCAGCAAAGAGAAATGAATATTAGAGGGTGCTAATAAAATCGTTGTTAGGACACTAAGGGACTGATAAAGGCGGGCAAGTGAAGCAGGTTGTTATGCAAAAGGGTGACAGCACCAATTGGGCAAGAAAAGCAGTTAAAAACACAGCAAGGACAACAATAAAAAGTGGAAAGAGGTAGCAGGCAGAAGTATGAATTGGGAACACTAAAGTAGTCAAGGCAGCAAAACATTAGCACCATTCATAGCGGAAGGTGGCAGGTAAAAGTGTGATATAATAAAAATATGCTAATAAAAAATGATTGCAAGAAGTGTTAACATTTGAGTTTAAATCGTGATTAAGCAGCTGTGGGATAGAGTTGGTTTTACTAATGCAATGTTTCATCGTCTGAGATCATATAAAGTTATGAGCATATTGAATGTAATTTTTCTTAATCTTTTGTACTTGATATTTTACTTTTCTCAAAATAAAAATTGAAACTTAATACTTCTTTTAGTTACTTCATTTATACAAATGGGAAAAAGCAAAAACACAGTAATAGTATCACATTTATAAAATAAAATCTGTGATTTGGTGTAGTACGTGACATTTTGGCCCACTAACGTAGCTTCTATTTGATTTCATGTTACTGCTAAACCACTTAGGAACATAAAAACAGGACATTCAGCAAAGCCTGCTCCACCATTCAATTAGTATCCAAAAATCTATCAATTTCTGTCTTGAACATGCTGAATTATTGAGCTTCCACAGTCCTTTGGGGTAGAGAATTTCAAGGATTCACCTCTGAGTGAAGAAATTCCTCCTCATCCCAGTCTTAAATGGCCTGCCCCTTATTCCTCTAGACTCGCCAGCCAGGGGAAACATCCTATCTACACCTGCCCTGTCACATCCTATAAGAATTTTGTAAGTTTCAAAGAGATCACCTCTCATTCTTCAAAACTCTAGAGAATACAGACCCAGTAGTAACAGTCTGCCATCGTGAGGATGACCCATTTGTTTCTACTCTGTTTTCTGTCTGTTAACCAATTCCTAATCCAGAGCAGTATATTACCCCCAATCCCATGTGCTCTAATTTTATTTCCTAGCCTCCTGTGTGGACCTAATCAAAAGCCTTCTGAAAATCCAAATACACAACATATACTGGTTCTCCTTTATTTACGCTTCAAGTAACTTCCTCAAAAAACTCCAACAGGTTTGTCAAACATGATTTCCCTTTCATAAATCCATGCTGACTGTGCCCAGTCATATCATATTATTTTCTAAGTGTCTAGTTATCACTTGCTGTATACTTGTTTTCTTTGAGAACATCACCATCTATGTTCAGTGGATTTTCCAACTCTTACCTCACAAGTCAAGAGTTATGGGGGTTAGGCAGGAAAGTGGAGTTAAGCCCACCATCAGATCAGCCATAATCTTATTAAACGGCAGAGCAGGTTCAAGGGGTCCAATGACCTACTCCTGCTCCTATTTCTTGTGTCCATTTGTTCTCCCTGCAGTGTAGTTGACCTGACTGCATCATTATAAACAAAACATTCCATGGAACTATGTCCACAATTATAAAGATACAGAATTGGTTAGATAGATTTAAAGGCATAAATTCTGGCCTAAAGTCAATGGCTTCACATTTCAACTGCATTCATCTTCACAGTATTCTTCCTCAGGATATATGACATGAGATCACCCTTTCATGTCACTGCACCCAAACCTTGAATCAGGCAATATCTTTCCATGTTTTAATTCTCTCAAAATAATAATTCTTCATTTAAATAAATGCAAGATCACTTACGGTTAATTTAAAAGCTTGTAGAAAAATCAGGCAAATTATTTCAAGTACTTTTAATCCTAACCCCACACCCATTTAACATTTTTAAAATTCATTCATAGGATTGGGTGTCACTGACTAGGCCAGCATTTATTGCCCATCCCTAATTGCCCTTGAGAAGGTGGTAGTGAGCTGCCTTCTTGAACCGTTGCAGTCCATGTGGTGTAGGTACACCCACAGTGCTGTTAGGGAGGGAGTTCCAGGATTTTGACCCAGTGACAGTGAAGGAATGGCGATATATTTCCAAGTCAGGATGGTGAGAGGCTTGGAGGGGAACATCCTGCTGGTGGTGGTTGGCTTTTGTCTACTGCCCTTGTCCTTCTAGATGATCTTGAATATAATTAAACTAATACTCATTACCTCACATAAAATTACTGCAAAGTCTAAACTTCTGTTTAGTGAAAAACACTGATCTTTAGTCATAGTACCACACCTGGTAATTTTGACAATATTGCTAACTCTACAAAGCAAACACAAAAAGCCATTTTATAAAAAAATATATATTTTTAAACAGACATGAAGCAGCACATCTCGGGTGAAAAATATGCAATTCCCTTCAGAAATCATGGTCAAATATCGGTATACTATACAAAATGCCATTAATATGATTTATAATAGATATATTGAAACACAAAATGCATAATTTTAAGACAAGTAGCATTCCATTTTTTAAGTCCATTTATCCTAACTGTTTTCAGCTTTTGAAAGGGGTCAGAGTGGAAGATAAGTTAGTAAACATGCAACAAGAACCTTGACTTCATTCTTGAGCTGTGAATTCTAATACTGTTTTAATTATACATTAACAATTACTTTACAAAGTTACTGGCACAGCAACAAGTAGGGATTTTGGTTATTTTTTGCTCCATACTTGGCATTAAAAGAATTTGTATCAACATGGTACATAACATTGAAGAGGTTGCTGAACCTCCAAGGTAAAAAGAATATCAAAATTTGGGGCTTGTTTTTAGTCATGGTGAGCCGAGTTCTGTGCATTCTCACTGTCAACAGGGCAATTTCCACTGCAGCATGCAATGCAGTCAACACTCTTCCAGAAGCAGTTGTACAGTATTGACCATTAAATTAATCTATAACAAACTCAAGTGGTTTTGCGATGGCACAAGGTGACCGTCACTTGCTTGCAGCCCAAAAGAAATCGAGTTTTGTCCCAGTGGGCAACTTCCCAAAAGGAAATTGAAGAAAGCAATCAGTCCTAAGCAGGTTTGGGTAACTTAAACATGAAGACTGGGATTCAGTTTTGCAGGTGACATCAAATGCTTTCTCAGAACAGATCTGGAACTGAACAGTAGATTTTGTAACAGCTCACTAAATTGAATAATTTTGAATTGTCGATATTATTACAAAAATTTGTTTAGCCTCTTGCTAACTACTCACTGAGGAAAAACAACAACAAACAAACCACATTAATTCATCAGGTCAAATTACGCTCACTGCCATCACCATCCGAACTAGGCTCAAAATACACTCTCCAGACCAAGCCATGGGCAAAATTTATAAATCTAATTGGACAGGTGACTGCTTTTTCTCCCTACTGCTTATACAGATCTATTATGAAAAAAAGTCATAACATCCAGCATTATGCTTTACTGAAATCAAGCGCTGAAACTGAAATTTCATCCATAAATGTCATTCTAAAATGGTCATTTGATCCTCCAAACACTTGTGCAGTTCTAGGATGATGTTATACTTGCAAAGGCTAACTTGTGATTAAGATAAATTGTAAATCCATTAAAATAATTTTAAAAAGGAAATAGAAGAGGAATTGACAGGATCCTTTTTTGTATAAGTTCTAAGCCTAGTAAAGGAATTTAGATTATAAAAAGTGATTCAGGCAGGGTTAACAATGAAAGCAAAAAAAAAGGAATCTATGTTTAGAATTATTTGTGCTGTTACAGATCATTTTCCATGTTTGAAATGTTTTCCTATCAAATCAAACATGTATATCATGTTCTTTTAAAATGCATCTTAAGTAAAGATGTGGATCAGCTCAAAAGGCAGCAGCAAATTTGGAGGAATCTGAAAATAGCCAATCAAACACTATTTTCAGTGGTTATGAAACATTATTTGTGTAATATTAAAATAGAAAGCATTCCACAAAGCTAACTAGTCATAATATAGCAAATGATTTTAACCACCATTCAACCTATCTGCAAAATACAAGTATGACACAGATCACTTCTACAGATATTTACACAGGATGAAATGTCAGGTTTTGAGGAAAGTAGATCCTTCAGGGTTGTTTAGCATCCAGTAGCAGACCTTTACAAGCTAAAATCCTTTTGCCTTGCACAATCATTCATTGTTTCAAGCAGTCAAGCATCCAAAATACAGTATTACTGCAAAATCTGAACCAATGACAGCGAAAGTGTCAGTATTCACCATCATTAGGACGGTGAAACTGACAGCAATTTCTGGCATCTGCACATATGCAGTTAAACATGGAAATCTAGAAACTGCAGTAACTGATTCCCTGCTCGTCCAAAGGGTGCACAGATGGAAATCAATTAGAAATCACTGAACTGATGAGAACTTCCCCTTTAGGCTGTGATACCAGTGTTTAAAAAAAACCTCAAAACAAGTTAGGCCTTGTTAATGAAATGTAACTGGGTTTTTTTAATGATGTACTGACCCTAGGCACTAATTTTATTTTTGTGTGATGTCAATTTTCTTCTCTTATAAAAGTGTTGTAGTTTAGTACATTTTTTTTTAAGTTTATGATATTTCAGCTTCCAATGTGTACATCCCAATCTTTATTTCACTCCGTAAAATTTATGGAAGTGAAGGATAATCACTGCATTTTACTTCTTGGTTAGCTGTGAAAATTCTTCAATGTGATTTCCTGCTTACTCTGTTTGATCACTTCATATTTGCTACAGTGTGCTTGGGGATCCCCTTGACTTGGTGCTAGAATCAAAGTAATTCTGGAAAAGGTGAAATCCAAACCAGAGATTGCTATATCTTTGTGGGCAGCTTGCTTCAAGGTCATGGGAGAACGCCATTACTTCACCACTGACTACAAAATCTTGTCCAGGTGCAGGCATCTGAGGAACATTGCTGAAATATCTACATTGGCTTTGGTATCATGCAAGATTAACAATTCATTTATCAACAGTTCTCATGGCAGTAAGCCACTGTTTATCAAGTTGCTGTGACAAACTCAAATATTGTTCCCAATTAAAAGCAGAAGGACACAGTTCAGTATTACATTAGTTGGCAAAGGCAATTCCTTCTTTAAGGTGGAATTTTTATCTCCTCTCTGCAACTTTGCAGAATATTCTGAGGGGAAATACTGGAGTCATGACAAGAATCATGTCTCCACCTGCAACTTTGGATCTCTTTTTAAGTTCAGCAGCTGCTAATTAACTCTGTTGATTTCTACAATCATGTTCAGTAGCTGCAAAATAGCAGTAGGAAGGATGAGCAATTTTCACCTATTTGTTGTAACTCTATAAGGAAACAATATTCACCCCTCCGCCACAGGTACAAAATGACTGCACTAAGTACTATATGTAGAATACACTACAGCAACTCTTCAAGCTTACTTCAACAGCCATCTCTCCCAGCCTGGTAACCTCTACTTCAGGGATGAGCAAAAGCAATTATGTCATCAGACTACCTCAATTTCCCTTCACGTCACACGTGTATCACCATTGCTTCATAATCACTCAGTTAAAATCATGAAATTTCCCACTTGGCACTATTGTAGGGGCACCATTCTACAAGGACTGTAGTGGTTCAAGGGGAGTACCCACTAACACATTGTAACTGGTAATAAACTTGGCCTTGCCAGCATCATCCATATCCTGATAACAAAAAAAGGGACTGAAAACCTCATGCTACCATCAGCTTTGAATGGACTTGCAGGACAAGAAGTGTGTTGCTGATTTTTCTGGTTTTGAACCTATAATGTGCAGGGAATTAGTAAATTCTATGACTTGTTTCTTGCTATTCAGGTTTCCATATACAATTGTCCAGATGAATGCATTCTTGAAGTATTTCCATTGCACATAAATCCAGATTCAACTGACTCTTTTACAGGCATTAATTGTGCAAATAATTGTGGGTAGTCATTTAGCTTAATTATGTGAAGTTAGCCCGTTGACTCTGCTCATTTGCTTGAGCTCTAGAGATGTTCAAAATAAAAACTCATAAAATATATATACACAGTTTTTCGAGTTCCATTTTCTTCCTGGTTTGATGTTAAAAATAAAAACTTCAAAAAACACCAATAAAAACTGACTTTAAAGGTTCTTAAGTTTCAAACAAGAAACACCTGCTTCTGAAAGGTTTTAACTTAACAACAGCAATCAATAGGCATCATGCATGTACACTATTTCACCAGTGCAGACCATCAATTTCTAACTTGCTAAAGGCAGATCATCATCTAACACAATCTTCTGTTTATAATAGGTCATATTTTGTGGAGATTATGGAGGCAAACTTGTCAGTGCTTGCTGTCATTACACCACTGAAACCTACAGCAACTTTAAGAGTCAGCACACAGAAAATAATGTAGAAACACAGAATTTGCTGTCAGTGATTCTAGGCTTCCCCAGAGGGGATGTGCAGTTGACTGCAATCAATGGAATATCTATGAATTTACAAGAACTTCCGCCCTTACACTCAGTCTTATTGTAAAAAAACATTGAAAGACTTGAGCTTGCTGAATGAGGTGCAACTACATTTTTAAAAACATATTAACTTCATAATTCCTGCTAAACACTCTCACTGGCTCTAAATAGCTAATTTTATACCTACAGAATGTCAAATTTCTCCACTATGATTAAAAAATCCACTCTTCTTTTAAATAATGTGACTTTTTGAGAACATTTACATTGGATTTAGTTAGAAGCTAAAGTACCAATCATAATTTATTTTACAATCTTAAAATTTAAATTAAAAAGGAAGAAAAAGTGTTTTTAATTTTTCTGGTTTGCTGCCTGTAAGAATACTTCAATTACTTACCCTGCTCGCTGATATCACAAATCTGCATGCCTGGAAATCTCCTTAACTTGATGTCAGATTTAAACAACCATCAGGAAAGTCTGCGCCACAGAGGTCACTAAATATTTGGGGGAAGCTTCTTCAAGGTCAGCAGAGAGCGCTGTTGCTTCACAGCTGACCACAAAATCTGAGCCTTTATCTTTTAGCAGGTGACAGTTTCATCAATATTGCTGGTCTCTTGAAGACATGTCCTACTCAAAGCAAGTACATATAAACACCAAAATACTGTATTACATACACTTCTTGATAGTAAGTTTCAGGAGAATGGAGGATATGCAGATAATACCTCTGAAGTGCCAAAGTAAATCTCTTTTGACAAATATATCAAAACAATGTGATTAACTCAAATTCTCACCTTCCAGTTTTATCCTCCCAGCACACTGTGGAACTAAAATTTAAATGATGAGACACACCTTTGGTCAGTTTATCCTCAGCACGTCAATACCAAAAAATTGTCTGACCCTCTCCACTTCACCCAACATGATTCTTCACTATAGTTAAAATGATCAAGGTGGATGAAAAAGGTTAATTTATCTCCCTCACGCAGAAAGAACATACTGTCTCCCATCACATTAACCTCTGTTAACTGTTTGTTAAATTATTCTGAAGCTTTTGCCTCCACTATCCTACCCAAAAGTCAATTTCTTTTTATTCATTCATGGGATTTGGGCATCACTGGCTAGGCCAGCATTTATTGTCCATCCCTAATTGCCTTTGAAAAGGTGGTGGTGAGCTGCCTTCTTGAACCGCTGCAGTCCATAATGCACCCACAATGCTGTAAGGAAGGGAGTTCCAGGATTTTGACCCAGTGACAGTGATGGAACAGCGATATAGTTCCAAGTCAGGATGGTCAATAGCTTGGAGGGTAACTTCCAAGTGGTGTTGTTCCCATGTATCTGCTGCCCTTGTCCTTCTAGATGGTGGTGGTTGTGGGTTTGGAAGGTGCTGCCTAAGAAGCCTTGGTGAGTTTCTGCAGTGCATTTTGTAGATGGCACGCACGCTGCTCCCACTGTTCGTCAGTGGTGGAGGGAGAGGATGTTTGTGGAAGGGGTGCCAAACAAGCAGTTTGCTTTGTCTTCTTCAAAATAGTCCCATCAGATCCTTTACATCCACCTGAGCCAAAATGGGACCTTGGTTTAACATCTCATCCTAAAGACAGCACTGCCGACAATGCAGCACTCCCTCAGTACTGCACTGGCGTGTCAGCTTTGATTTTTGTACTCAAGCCCTGGAGTGGGACTTGAACTGGGTACATACAGTAAAGAAAAGCAATAGTCTGATTTCCTCTCCCTAAAAAATATATACATGAATTACATTTATGTGCACTTAAAAAAAAGTTCTGCATTCAAAGAATAAGCAAGACCATATTAAAGGCCAGGTATTTTTCAAACTTTTATGCACAATTTACAAGCTGCTTCCCATTTTACAAGTTTACACTTTAAACTCTGATGAGCAGAACAGAATAGTATGCCAGATTTCTTCACATTCGCTCCTTTCTGCTTTCAACCAGAATATACAATTCAAATAGGGCAAGCTGCCTCCCTCTCACCTAATGATTGTAACCATAGCTCTAACATGGAAATGCCAAGCTTCCCTCAATTATTCCATATTACGTTAAACAAATGATTTTCAGTGAAGAACAAAGCAGCCAACATTTATACATCTAAAATTGTTATTTTAGTAAAAACATGAAAATCAAAACGAACATGTGCTGTATCTGAATGTTTTCTCACCAAGTCCCTCTTGGTAAAAGAGCAGCAATGTCCAGACTTTGTTTCCTGAAGCATCACAATAAATAGTTAAGTCCATGAAGGCAGGAGAACCACTGATTTGCATTTAATGGTGTAACAACTGCTCAACAGTTACAATGTACAGTTCTACGGAGTTACCAAATCAACTTGTGCTGATACGAATAAAAGTTTTCAGTCCCTTTTCGATGCATCCAACATCATGAAGTGGGATATGGCACTTTGGTGAAGGTGCTTTACTTGGACAATTTATGGTCCTCCAAAATCTGTATCTGTAATGAAATTTAATTTCGAACATTTATTTCTTCATTCTGAAATTTTTGTTGAGTCTTCCTGTTCTTTCATATCTTTTTCTCCTTTTCATTCAAGATTCTCATTTCTACATTTTATTGTTCCTGCAGTTCAGTTCCCTTTCATTTGTCATTGCCATTTTACTGTTTTTTTTTTAGTTATAGCATCTTTTTTCAAGCTTCCTCAAGATCTCAGTAGGTAAATTCATCAACTGGCTTGCTAATAAACTGTGGATACCAATAAGGCTCATATTAATCCATGGTGTCAAAGTGTTATTGAGGTAATGGCCCAAACCTTGTGTTCAGGGTCAGAACCCCTATTTCTGACCTCGATCAGACAAAATACACACTTACCTTCTTCTGATTTTTCAGGGCAATTTTCTGATGGAGGATCCTGCAGAGCTCAGTCAGTGCAGGAAACTTCGAAAGAGCAGCAGAGGGAATCTGCGCAGAAGCCACACGCCCTTTTTATGGCACTAGCTGCCACACTCTGCTAAGGGTTTAAATGTCCCAAAGTTTCCTTGAAAAACTACGGCGAGAAGGTAAGTGTGTAAGGGAGGGTAGGATGGGTGAGTGGATCGGGTGGGTGAGGTAAGTGGTTAAAGGTATAGAGTGGGTAAGGTGAGGCATGTGGGTAAAGGGGTAGAGTGGTGCAGTCGGTCGGGGGGAATAGCCAAGCAGTGGGGGCTAATCAGGTCCATTCAGGAAGAGTAGTCAGAGAGTTGGAGGGGGGAGGGACAGGAGAGAAGAGTCGGGTGGTTGGGGCTAGTGTCATGAACACTTTAGTCACAGAAAATGGTTAATCTTCATGGACTGAAAACATTCTGGAAGAATTTGTGTTTTTAAAATACATTGTTCCTTAAAAGGGCTAATGCAGGACTCATTGCTATTCCTGGAAAGACATCCTTTTACTTGAAAAGGTAATTAAGCAGTTTTAAAGAAGCTGGAAACCTCTTGACCCTGGTGAATTGGGTACAAAGGTAGTTTGGTAGTTTTGGTAGTTTATGGCTCTGAAAAAAAAACATGCCTGGAAAACTGTGGTTAAAAGTTGGTTTTGGTTTTGCGATAAGGAGAAGGAGCAGCTGCTTGTGAAAAGGAGACAGCAGCTTTTTCTGCAGTCCAGAGCCAGAAGTGAATATAAACTGCTCCTAAGTTGCTCTACATGCTGGGGTTGAGTACCTGCAAGTGTTCCTTGAGCCTGCCTGAAAAACAGCGCAAGAGTCATCAATTGTTTTGCAGATCAGCGCTGAAAGAACGACTGTATAACCTAAATGCTATTTCAAGGACTCCATCGTCTTTGCTTTTCCCCTGAACCACTGACATGAATCTTTGGAGAATTCCTCTATTTTTATTTTTTTTGTGTGTGTGTGCATATGTGTGTGTGCATGCATGCATGCATGCGTGTGAGAGGGAGAGAGAGAGACTTTTGGTATCGCAAAAGAGTATTCAGTACTCTCTCATATTTCATACTGTATGTTGATAGGCTTTGTCTTTCTATTTGACAAGACTGGTGTTATAATAAATCAATAAGTTTGTTGTTGATTGAAAGAAACCTGGTTAAAGTCTCTTTCATCCTGGGTAACAGTAACAAAGGTAAACAGTTTGCTGAGTGAATCAAACTTTTAAACTAACAGTGCACGCTGTAGAGGAGTGGGGCTAGTCAAACTGTGCACTCCTCCCATCCCAGTTGTAACATAGACTGAGGGCTCTTGTGGGACTTGAAACGCAGAGAGATGATTGGACACTGAATACTAATCATTGGTAAAGAATAAAAGGACAGGTAAAAGGTAAACCAAAATGGCTTTGGAATTTGCTAAGACTTTTCTAAAGATGGAAGATTTATCCCTGACTGGTTTACAAAAAGAAACCAAGGCTCAGCTAATGGAATTGGCGGAAAAGTTGAAGTTAGAATTAACCGTAGAAAGCAGACATAATTGTGGTAATAGCGCAGCATTTGAAATTGGAAGGGATACCAGAGAGACCACATTCTCCAGGGAGTGAGTCAGTTGAGTTAGCTAGGACCCAGTAGCGAATTAAGCATCTTGAACAGGAAACAGAATTGGAATTGAAAAGGCTTGAGAGAGAGGAAAAAGATAAATAAAGAGCGTTTAAGAAGCTGGAACTGGAATCTCAGGCAAGGAAGAGGGATAAAGAAAGAGAGGCAAAGGAGAGAGAAAGGGAATGAGAGCTTAAAAGGGTGACATTAAAAGAAGAGGCCTCAGATGATGAGGAAAGTTATGATTTCGAAAAAACTAGCCCCAACCTAACCCCCAGTGGGGAGATGTTTAAATTTGTGCAAGCCCTTCCAAAGAAAGGGATGTAGAGACATTCTTTATTTCATTTGAGAAGGTAGCTAAGCAAATGAAGTGGCCAAAAGAAATCTGGACATTGCTTCTACAGAGTAGGTTGGTGGATGCAGCTCATCAGGTTTATGCTTCACTTTCAGAAGAGGTTTCTATGGATTATGATGCAGTAAATATGGCTATTGTTGGTGCGCATGAGTTGGTCCCCTAGGTATGCAGGCAGAAATTCCAAAACATAAGGAAAGAGCCTGGCCAGACCTATATTGAATGATTGGGTAAAGCAAAGTAATTTTGACTGTTGGATAGCAGGTGCTAAAGGTAAAGACAACGTATGAAGCTCTTGGGGAAATAATTCTCCAGGGATAATTTAAAAATTCACTCCCTCATGTAGTTAGAACCCATGTTGATGACCAGAGGCAGCGGAGATGGCTGACGATTATGAACTGGTCCATAAATCTAAACCCTTCTTCCGTTACCCCTATAAACCCAAGAAAGATAGAAGATAGAAAAGTGAAAAGAAGGCAAGTAGCCAGAGAAGAAAAGGGATAGCTTGGAATTCGTCAGAAACTCTTTCTCATACCAGAAAAGAAGGTGTTGAAGGTGTAAGTGACATTTGAAGGACCAAGTGTTTCCACTGTAACAAGGTGGGACACATTTGTGCAGATTGCTGGAAGTTCCATAGGAAATCCATGGGACTTATTGGGATACATAAGGGTGATTCAGCAGAAAGAGCCCTGACAGAAAATACACAGATCAAGTTGTAGCATAAAATGCAATCAAACCAGCACCCTTAATTCCTATACCAGTTTTTGAGGCAACATTTAGTTTGGTGTTAGTAGACTGTGTGGGCAATGAAAGCAGGACACCAGTATATCCTTAATGTTATGGATATGACAACTCAATTTCCAGAGGCCATCCCTTTAAGAACAAATATAGCTCAAGTAGTGGTACAGAAGTTAACCCAATTTTTTACTCGATATGAATTACAAGTGGCGATCCAGTCAGGTCAAAGTTCCAATTTTATATTTACAATTTTTCAAAACATAGTGAATAGTTTGGGTATAAAACAGTTAAAACCCACAGGATATCATCCACAACACAGGGCACTTTAGAGAGGTACCCATTAAACTCTCAAAACAACAATTAAAGCACGTTGTCATGAATATCTCCATGATTGGGACAAAAGACTGGATTTTCTTTTATTTGCTACCCGAGATTCACCAACTGAATCTCCTGGTTTTAGGCCTTTTGAATTAATTTATGGACATGAGCTAGGAAGCCCTCTGAAATTAATCGAAGAAAAGTTTTTAGGACAGAGGGACGAATCGCCTTTGTTAGGGTATGTGTCCATGTTCCAGGAATGACTCATAATACTGGCGAGGTCAGGTCGGGAGTCAGTGGTGGGGCCAGGCATTGGGTGTTGGGGGCTAGTCAGGTCGAGTCCAGCGGGGGGGCTGTAGTTCGGTGTCAGATGGTGGCGACTTGTCATGTCAGAGGGAGTTGGGGGGGTCAAGGGGGAGTGGTTGAAGGGTCCGGCAGGGGTTGGAGAGTCCAGGGAGTCAGTGTGAGTTGGAGGATCAGTGGGAGGGGGTGCAGGCAGGGGGTAGGCGGGGAGTCAGAGGGGATCAGCGTGTCATTGTGGAGGGGTGGGGGAGGGGGGGTTCAGTTCTTTACTTATCCAGATATCAGACTAGGTTTTAATCTGTCTAACGTTTCCTGGGTAGTTACCCAGTTAAGTAAGTCGGAACTATCCAAAGTCTCCAACTCTGACTCAGAGTTGGAAACTTAATCAGAGGGTCTTAGGTAGCAGGGTAATCGCCCGTCAAAAGTTCAAACCTCTCAGGCAATTCCCATGGAGTCACTGCACTGGGACCTCAGAGGGGTCCCACAGCACATCTTGGGGGGTATATATGGTCTCTGACTATCTGGAGACTGCAAGATCTGGGCCTATGTTCCTGATGATCAAATGTATGCAGTTATTTCCCAAATCATACTCTTGAATTCTGGGAATCTGTAGTCCATCCATTTTCACACTGCTTCTTCTGGCAGAAAGCTGAGCAGGGCCGACCAGACTTCCCTGTCCTTAGCCACAGATTCTAGCTCCTCATGGGGAATTCCCAGGCGTTCCCAGGCCAGCCGAGAGGTGTAATCCCTCCAACTTGTCCTGGGTCGGCCTTGAGGTATCTATTCAGTAGGCCATGTCTGGTACAGCTCCAGCAAGAGCCTACCAGAGGGCATCATTATCATATGTCCGAACCACCTCAACTAGCCCCTCTCGATCCAGTGGAGCAGCGTTCTACTCCAAGGCTCTCCCAGGTTGCCGAATTCGTCACCCTGTCCTGGAGAGTACACCCAGAAACCCTGCGGAGAAACCTCATTTCCGCCACTTGAAGCTGTAGTGCAATGCACATATCATAGAATTCTAGAAAATCAGAAGGGTTTACACCGAATCCCAGAAAATCACCTCCACAGACTTTGCAGATAAACCAACCAATGGTTGGCACGACAAATATCATAAAACTTTCTTCCATCAAGCCTGAAAGGTAAAACAGGAACAGCAGCATAGAGGTAATGTTACTGGGCTAGAAGTTTGTTATACCAATTTTTGGTATGTCAGGTGCTCTCCTGCACTTATTGAACCAGGTGTAGTTCCTTGGCTTGATGATAATGATATGCCAGGCTATGAGGTGACAAAATGTGGCTGAATACAATTCTGCTACTGATAGCTGTGTCTCCTGGATACCCAATTTTAATCTGCTAGATCTCTTCTGAATCCATCCGATGTAGCATAGTGATAGTGCCACTAAACATATTGGAAGTTGTCCTCAGTGTGAAGACTGAACTTTGTCGCCAGAAGAACTGTGCTATGTTCACTCCTAAAAATACTGTCGTAGACAGATGCATCTGCGACAGGTAGATTAGTGAGGGCTAGGTCAAGTAGGCTTGCGTTGGTTCTCTCACCACCTGCTGCAGGCCCAGTTTGGCAGATATGTCCTTCAGGATTTGACCAGTTTGACTAATAGTGGTGCTCCTGGTATTTAAATGTAACAATGTAAATGCATACATCGTCCATCCTAGCTGGTGGGCAAAGGTTTTGTTCATTTTCTGCGGAGTGTTTACTGGCTGTTACTTATGGTGCTGCCTCTGCTGCTGTTTAATTGCAGCTGGGGAAAATGCAAACAGAAGCCTCCCGTGGGCAAGGAACACGACTATCATGTCGCACCAGAAGATCTAGAGGTACAGCTACAGTCAGACTTGGAAAGAGAGGGAGATGGAGCAGTTGTGGTGCAGCCCACATTGGCCACAGAAACAACCCAGCTCAATGGCCACCTTCTGCGCTGTAACAATTCTGTGATTCTGTGACTAGTGACAGTCATCCCAGCTATCACACTAAATGATTTAACTAAGCCAAGTTTGCTCTTGTAATTATAAGTCACATTTGAAATTTGTTTCAACATTGGGATAGTTAAAGCCATAGATAGGGAAAGAATTTTCACAAGATTGTCTGCCAGGATGAGAGCAAGCACCAACATTGAGGAGACCACCTTCCAGGCACAGCAAGTAATTAGGAAAGCTAATAGAATGTTAACGCTTGTTAAGAGGGGAATTAAGTACAAAGTAGAGTGGTTATGCTTCAGTTACACAGGAGAGGTGTCAGCTGTGGCTCAGTTCATAGCACCCTTGCCTTTGAATCAGAGGGTTGTGGGTTCATGTCCCACTCCTGGAAACCAAGAACTGTGATTGTACTTGAAAGAGTTGCAATCTGTGACTGTTGATAACTTGAAAGAGTTTCAGTTATACAGGGCATTTGTGAGACCACATCTGGAGTACTGTGTACAATATTGGTCTCCTTATTTAAGGAAGGATATAAATGCATTGGAAGCAGTTCAGAGAAGGTTTACTAGGCTAACACTTAGAATGGGAGGGTTGTCTTATGAGGAAATGTTGGACAAGCTAGGCTTGTATCCACTGGAGTTTAGAAGAGTACTAGGCGACTTAATTGAAACATAAAATCCTGAGGGGTCTTGACGGGGTAGATGTGGAAAGGATGTTTCCTCTTGTGGGAGAATCTAGAACTAGGGGTCACTTTTAAAAATAAGGCATTATCTACTTAGGACAGAGATGAGGAGAAATCTTTTCTGGGGGTGGTGAGTCTTTGGAACTTTTCCTCAAAAGGCAGTGGAAGCAGAGTCTTTGAACATTTTTAAGGGCGAGCTAAATAGATTCTCATAAGCAAGGTGAAAGGTTATCGGGGCAGATGGGAATGTGGAATTGAGGTTGCAATCAGATCTGCCATGATCTTATTGAATGGTGGAGCAGGCTCGAGGGGCTGAGTGGCCTACTCCTGCTTCTAATTTGCATGTTCATATGTATGTTAGTGCGGTGAAGGATATTGAAATCCCCTGCCCAGAATACATTCTGTACCCTTGCTACCCATGGTGCTTCTTCCAAAAGCTGTAGGAGGGCAGCAGTGGTCACCTGTGGTAGGTTTCCTTGCCCATGTCTGTTCTGATGCTGAGACTTCATGGGATCTGGAGTTAATGCTGAGTATACCACTGTGCCACCAGCTCTGGTGGGATTGTGATGGAGAAATCTGGGAGGTTGGCTGAAAGGCATGATCCAGTGAGAAAGGTTGTCTGGCTGCGGCACTTGACTAGTCTGTGGGACAGCTCTCCCTATTTTGGCATAAGTCCCCAGATGGTGGTGAGGAGGACTTTGCAGAGTCAACTGGGCAGAGTCTGCTTTTGTCATTTCTGGTGCCTAGGTCGATGCCAGGTTGTCAGTCTGGTTTTAGTCTTATTCAACATTTCAGTAATGATTTGGGTGTAACTGAGTGGCTTTCTAGGCCATTTCAGATAGTTGTTAAGAGTCAACCACATTGCTCTGGATCTGGAGTCACATGGAGGCCAGACCAGTACAGCAGATTTGCTTCCCTGAAGCCCATCTGGTTCAGTAACGACAATCCTATAATTTCATGATCATCATGTGCTAACATGCATCGATGCTTACTCAGCAATAATCTCCTCACCAATACTCAGTTTGGGTTCCATCACTGCCACACAGTTCCAGACCTTTTACAGCCCGAAACAGGGACAAAAGAACTGAATTCAAAAGGTGAGCTGAGAATGACTGCCCTTGATATCAAGGCAGAATTTGACCAAGTGTGGTATCAAGGAGCCCCAGCAAAACTGAAGTTAATGGGAATCAGATGGAAAACTCTCCACTGGTTGGAGTCATACCTAACACATAGGAATATGATTGTGGTTGTTGCAGGCCAATCATATCAGTCCCATGACATTGCTGCAAGAGCACCTCATGATTGTGCCCTAGGCTCAACCATTTTCAGATGCTTCATCAATGACTTTCCTTCCATCATAACGTCAGAAGTAGGGATGTTCACTGATGATTGCACAATGTTCAGCACCATTCCTGACTCCACAGATGAGTGGCAAATAACATTCACACCATACAAGTGCCAGACAATGACTATCCCCAAACAGAGAAGAATCCAACCACCTCCTTTTGACATTCAACGTTATAGTCGCTGAATCCCCCTCTGTCAACATCCTGGGGGCTTCCATTGACCAGAAACTGAACTGGACCAGCCATACAAACGCTGTGCCTACAAAAGCAGGTCAGAGGCTGGGAATTCTGCAGCAAGTAACTCACCTCTTGACTCTGTCGACAAAGCACGTGTCAACAGTGCAATGGAATTCTCTACACTTGCCTGGATGAACGCAGCTCTGGCAACACTCAAGAAGGTTGACACAATGCAGCACAAATAAGCCCTCTTGATCGGCACCCCATGCACCACCTTAAAATGTTCTCTCCCTCCATCACCGGAACACAGTGGCAACAGTGTGTACAAGATGCACTGCAGCAATGCGCCAAGCCCCTTTGACAGCATCTACCAAACCTGTGACCTCTATCATTTAGAAGAACAGGACAACAGGGATGTGGGGACATCACCACTGTAAGTTCAACTCCAAGCCACATACCATCCTGACTTAGAGCTCTAACGCTTTTGCTTCACTGACACGGGGTAAAAATCCTAGAACTCTCAGTCATTCAATATGATCATGGCCGATCTGATAGTGGCCTTAACTCCATTTTCCTGCTTTCTCCCCTATAACCCTTGACAATTGTTGATCGAAAATCTGTCTAACTCAGCCTTGAATATATTCAATGAGCTAGCCTCCACTGCTCTCTAGGGAAGGAAATTCAAGAGACAAACAACCCTTGAAGAAATTTCTCCACATCTCAGTCTTAAATGGGAGACCCTAAATCTGAAACTGCGTCCCCTAGTTCTAGATTCCCCTACAAAAGGAATCACCCTCTCAGCATCCACCTTGTCAAGTCCTGTCAGGATCTTACGTTTCAATAAGATCACCTCTCATTCTTCCAAACTCCAATGAGTATAGGCCCAACCTGCTCAACCTTTCCTTATAAGACAACCACTTCATTCCAGGAAACAACATTCTCTGAATGCTTCCAGTGCAAACATATCCCTCCTTAAATAAGGAGACCAAAACTGTACACAATACTGTCGGTGTGGTCTTACCAATGCCTGATAGTTATAGCAAGGCTTACCTACTTTAATACTGCATCCCCCTTGGAGAAGCTTTTACTGTCTGTTTTTATATTTGTTGCGAGTGTTTGTTCATACTCCAGTTTCTCCCTCTTGATTATTTTTTTTAGTCCTCCTTTGCTGGTTTCTAAAATTTTCCCAACCTTCTGGGTTACCACTAATCTTTGCAGCGTGGTATATCTTTTCTTTCAATTTCACACTGCCCTTAACTTCTTTAGTTGGCCACAGATGATGCATCCTTCTCATAAAGTCTTTAGAACCATAGGAAAGTTAGTGCAGAAAGAGGCCATTCAGCCCATCATGTCTGCACCAGTTAAAAAGAAAAAAAAGAAACTAGCCACTCATTGTAATCTCACTTTCTAGCAGCTTGTCCATAGCCTTGCAGGTTACAGCACTTCAGATGTAGATCCAGGTGCCTTTTAAATGAGTTGAGTTTTTCAGCCTCAAAGGCCAACTTAGGCAGTGAATTCCAGATGCCCGGCACCCTCTGGGTGAAAAAAGGATTTTCCTCATGTCCCCGCCAATCCTTCTACCAATTATCTTAAATCTATGCCCCCGGTAATTCACCCCTCAGCTAGGGGAAACAAGTCTTTCCTGTCTACCCTATCTAGGCCCCTCATAATTTTGTAAACCACAATTAGGTCACCCCTTAGCCTCCTCCTAAGGAAAACAACCCAGGCCTATCCCATCTCTCCTCATAGCTGCAATTTTCAAGCCCTGGCAATATTCCCATAAATCTCCTCTGCACTCTCTCCAGAGCAAATATGTAATATGGTGACCAAAGCTGTACACAAAATTCCAGCAAGACCATGCTGAATATCCCCCTGATTAATCCATGCCTTTCTAAGTGACAGTTTACCCTATCACTCAGAATTGTTTCCAATAATTTGCCCACCACCGAAGTCAGACTGACTTGCCTATAATTTTCTGGCCTAGCCCTCGCACCCAATTTAAATAATGGTACAACGTTCACAGACCTCCAATCCTCTGGGGCCTCGCCTGTATCAAGTGAGGACTGGAAAATGATCCTCAGAGTATCTGCTATTTCCTCCCCGGCTTCCTTCAACAGCCTGAGGTACAATCCATCTGGCCCTGGTGATTTATCCACCTTTAAAGATGGCAGTCCCTCCAGTACTACTTCTCTCACTATGCTTATTGTAGCTAATATTTCACACTCCTCCTCTTCAACTAGAATGTCTGCATCATACCCCTCCTTAGTGAAGACAGAGACAAAGTATTTATTGAGAACCCTGCATCTTCTGCATCAACCCACAAGTTACCATGTACATCTCTGATAGGCCCTACCTTTTCCTTAGTTATTCTCTTGCTCTTTCTTAATGGAATATATCTTTATTGGGAGTTACAAATTATCTCCTTAAATGTCCTCCACTGTTTCTCTACCGCATTGTCTTTTAACCCATTTCCCCAATCCATTTTAGCCAACTTTGTCTTCATATCCATGTAATTGCCTTTATTTAAGTTTAAGACACTAACTTTAGACCCACAGTTCTCATCCTCAAACTGAATGTGAAGTTCTATCATGTTACGATCATTCTTACCTCGTAAGACTGATATGGTGATAATTGGCCAGATTAGACTAGTTTTGTCTTTTGTGCACAAGACAAAACCTGGGTAATGTTCCACTTTGTTGGGTAGATGCCAGTGTTGTAGCTGTACTGGAACAACTTGGCTAAAGTGCATGGCCAGCTCTAGTACACAAGTCTTCAGTACTACAAGCTGGAATGTTTTCAGGACTCATAACCCTTGCTATATCCTATGTGGTCAGCTATCTCTTTGATATAGAAACATAGAAAATAGAAGCAGGGGTAGATCATTGAGCCCTTAGAGCCTCCTCAGCCATTATATATGATCATGGCTGATCCTCTATCTCAACGCCATTCTCCCGCTCTCTCCCTGTACCCCTTGATGCCTTTAGAGTTTAGAAATCTAAATTTCCTTCTCAAATATATTCAGTAACTTGGCCTCCACAGCCCTCTGTGGTAGGGAATTCCACAGGTTCACCATCCTCTGAGTGAAGAAGTTTCTCCTCTTCTCAGTCCTAAATGGCCTACCCCGTATCCTGAGATTGTGACCCCTGGTTCTGGACCCCCAGCCAGAAGAAACATCATCCCTGCATCCAATCTTGTCCAGCCCTGTCAGAATGTTATACATTTCAATGAGATTGCCTCTCATTCTTCTAAACTCCAGTGAATACAGGCCTAGTCGGCCCAATCTCTCCTCAAATGACAATCCTGCCATCCCAGGAATCAGTCTGGTGAACCTTTGCTGTACTCCCTCTATGGCAAGCATATCCTTTCTTAGGTAAGGAGACGAAAACTGCGCACAGTTTTCCAGGTGTAGTCTCACCAAGGTCCTGTATAGCTTCAGTAAGACATCCTTGCTCCTGTACTCAAGTCCTCTTGCAATGAAGGCCAACATACCATTTGCCTTCTTAACTGGCTGCTGCACCTGCATGCCTGCTTTCAGTGATTGGCGTACAAGGACACCTAGGTCCCTTTGCACATCAACATTTCCCAATTTATCACCATTAAAATAATACTCTGCCATTCTATTTCTCCTACCAAAGTGGATAGCTTCACACTTATCCACATTATACTGCATGTCACATTTTTGCCCACTCACTCAACTTGTCTAAATCGCCTTAAAGCCTCTTAACATCCTCCTCACCACTCACATTCCCACTTCGTTTTGTGTCATCGGCAAACTTGGAAATATTACATTTGGTCCCCTCACCCAAATCATTGATATATATATTGTGAATCTTGGGGCCCAAGCACTGATCCCTGCAGTACCCCACCAGTCACCACCTGCCATTCCAGAAAAGACCCATTTATTCCTACTCTCTTGTTTCCTGTCTGCTAACCAATTCTTAATCCATGCCAATGTTACCCCCAATCCCATTTGCTTTAATTTTACATACTAATCTCTTATGCGGGACTTTATCAAAAACTTTCTGAAAATCCAAATACACTACTCCCACTGGTTCGCCTTTATCTATTCTGCTAGTTACATCCTGAAAAAACTCCAGTAGGTTTGTCAAACATGATTTCCCTTTCATACATCCATGTTGACTTTGTCTAATCCCATTGATATTTTCTAAGTGTACTGTTATCACATCCTTCACAATCGACGCTAGCATTTTCCCTACGAATGAGATTAGGCTAACCAGTCCGTAATTCGCTGTTTTTTCCCTCCTTTTTTAAATAATGGGGTAACATTTGCCACCCTCCAATCTGCCGGGACTGTTCCAGAATCTACAGACTTTTGAAAGATGACAACCAATGCATCCACTATTTCCATGGCTATCTCCTTTAGTACCCTCGGATGTAGGTTATCAGGCCCTGGGAGTTTATCGGCTTTAAGTCCCATTAATTTCTCCAGCACTGTTTTTTTAGTATTACTAATTTCCTTCAATTCCTCCTCTCACTAGACCCTCAATTCCCTAGTATTTTTGGGAAACTATTTGTGTCCTATGTGAAGACAAAACTAAAGTAGTTGTTGAACTGCTCTGCCATTTCCTTGTTCTCTATTATAAATTCTTCCATCTCGGACTGTAATAGACATACATTTGTATTCACAAATCTTTTTCTTCTTATATACTCATAGAAGCTTTTAAAGTCTGCTTTTATTGCTTGCAAATTTACTCTTATACTCTATTTTTCCCCTCTTAGTTAATTTCTTGGTTCTCCTTTGCTGAATTCTAAATTGCTCCCAATCCTCAGGCTTGCTACTTTTTCCAGCAACTTTACATGACTCCTCTTTGGATCTAATACTATCTTCAATTGTTTTTGTTAGTCATGGTTGGGCCACTTTTCCAATTGTGTTTTTGCGCCAGAAAGGAATATGTAATTGTTGCAATGGATACATTCGTTCTTTAAATATTAGCCATTGCCTATCCACCATCATGCCTTTTAATGAAGTTTCTCAATCTATCTTAGCCAACTCACGCCTCATACCTTCGTAGTTTCCTTTGTGTAGATTTAGGACTCTAGTTTCAGATTGGACTGCTTCACTTTCCAAGCTAAGGATGAATTCTATCATGTTCTGGTCACTGTTCCCTAATGGGCCCCGCAGAACAAGATTATTAATTAATCCCTTTTCATTGCACAAAACGAAATCTAGGATAGCCTGTTCCCTAGTTGGTTCCTCGAAGTACTGGCCTAAAAAAAAAACCATCTCATACACACTCCAGGAATTCATCCGCCACAGCATTATTGCAAATTTGGTTTATCACATGGAGTGAATCAAATTGGCTTTAGTGATGCTGGAGATCTCAGGGTAAGCCCAGTTAGATCATCCACTCGGCACTTCTGGCTGAAGATAGCTACAAATGCTTCAGCCTTTCACTGAGGTGGGGATGATTGTGCAGCCTTCGCTTCCCATTATTTGTTCAATTGTCCACCACTATTCACAACCAAATGTCACAGGACTGCTGAGCTTTGATCTGATCCACTGATCATGGGATAGCTTTGCTTTGTATATAACTTGCTGCTTCCACTGTTTAGCATGCATGTAGTCCTGTGTTACAGCGTTAGCAGGTTAACATCTCATTTTCAAGTATACTTGGTGCTGCTCCTGGAATGTGCCCTGCACTCCTCATTGAACCAGGGTTGATCCCCTGACTTGATGATAAAGGTCAATTGAGGGATATGTAGGCCGCTTGGTTACAAATTGTGGTGAAATGCAATTCTTCTGCTGTTGATGGCCCACAGCACCACATACACTGACAGCATCCAGCTCTAGCTCACCACCACCTCTTTCAACCCCTCCATTTTCTCTCATTTGTAGGCTGCTTGTCCGAAACCCAGTACTGAATGAGCAGAATTTGCCTCCAATTAAATATCATGAAGACTAAAGTCATTATTTCCAGTCCTTGTGACAAATTCTAATCCCTAGCAACTGACATTCTTCCTGGAAACTGTCCAAGACTGAACCAGACTTTTCGCAACCTTCGTGTCATATTTTCCCCCGTGATGAGCTTCTGACCACACATCCACAGCATCAGCAAGATTGCCCGCTTCCACCAACGTAACATTGCCAAACACCACCCTATCTCAGCTCATCTGCTGCTGTAATCCTCATCCATGCTTCTGTTATTCCTAAACTTGGCTATTCCAATGCAATCCTGACTGGCCTCCCACATTCTACTCTCCATAAACAAGGTCATCCAAAACTCTGCTGCCAATGTCCGAACTCACACCAAGTCCCATTCACCCATCAACCCATGTTCATGATCTGCACTGGTTCTGGGTTGAGCAACGTACAACTTTAAAATTTTCATCTTTGTTTGCAACTCTCTCCATGGCCCTCCCTATCTCTGTAGTCTGTTCCAGTCTCACAGCTCTCAGAAATAACTATGCCATTCTAACCCTGGCCTCTTGAGCATCCCCAATTGTAATTGTTCCACCACTGGTGGCCAAGCTTTCAACTGCCTAAACTCTGTGATTCCTTTCCTAAAGCTCCTTGCCTCTCTATCCAACTTTAAAATGCTCCTTAAAACTTAACTCCTTGATCAAATGTTTGGTTATCTACCCAAATATCTAAATGGCTATGTTAATTTTTTTGTTTTGCAACACACCTGTGAAGTGTTTCGAGACTTATTAATACATTTAAAGGTGTATTTAATTTCAATTTGTTGTTGTTGTATGCTGTTGTTTCTGGACCTGGCTTCACCATGTTAACCCTGAATGATCGCTGTGCATTTGGTCAAATAAATCAAAATTTGCCCTTGCTTCAGTCTTGTTGGAAATTTAAATTTTCCTTATTCACAACATTGATTAAAAAAAAATTCAAAAATTAAGTGAACTAAAAATATAGACAAATTTAACGGGGACAAGCAAATAATTGAAATGGGTTTCCAAAGTGCCTGTTAGTCATGACATCTTAGTTTCCTCCTTCAAGCTGGCTGTTAGAGAAGTAAACAAAACATTTGTTCCAACTGCATAAATTCTGGCTGTAAATTTGATGCAATATATAGGGGCATATAATACAATATCAGAGGTGAAAAATTTGTTTTACTTTGATGTGGGATGTATCAATTTAACGATGATCAGTGAAGCATTAACAAGCATCTCTACCACAAAAGTAGTAAGGGAAATTTATTTCCATGATTTTCAGTGCTGCTGAGTTCTCCATTTCAAGCGCAGCTCAGATATTAATTCCAACCTGCCCTTCTCCATCAGTCAGACGGACAGAAGTTGGTGGAGGTGGGGGTTGGGGGGGCTGACAGTGGGGAAGCAAATAGAGATCATTTTTTTAAACAAGGAAAAAAATATACTGTGCCATTCTTCCATGTCTCTTGGAACACTTGTTTAGAGCAGGTTTTGCTCTGTGTCTAGTTTCAAATATAGCCTGCAGCAGTTGGGTCCAAAGGATAGCGGGGCTCAAATAACGAAAAGGTTCTAAGGTATCTTTGTTATAAATGTACCATTTGCTTTTCGGATCCTTTTTTGAGTTACATCACCATTTTCTTCTTGTTTCCGCTTTGCACAATCTGAACAAGAAGTTCCTGCAACAAATCAAGGTATAAACGCTAAGCAACTATTGCACAATTATCTCCAAGGAAAAGTTACAATATATGAGTTCTAGGCTATTGATGACTATGCTGAAATTTTAAAAATGCGAGAATAAAGCTGAAGTTTCTCCTCTCTCCATATGATCCCATGCATTACACGCACATCTATAATTAATCCAAAGGCTATGGCAAAAATCACAGGAAAAAAGGCTCGAAAGTCAGTGACTTAAATAAATAGCATGCATTTAAAAAGAATAACACTAAACTTAAGAGGACAATTTCTTTCCTCCTCACTCCCTTCCCCCAAGGTGAGTACTCTTAATTCCTACCTAAAGTTTGCTGTGTTGATACAATAAGGATTTTATCATGCAACCACTATAGAATGCAAAAAATGCAAGCAACAATAATTACCTCCCTAAGAGTAGGATATCATTCACTGGAAATCACATTGAATGCCCGTAACGTTTTCCTGACTTTTTCTCTCTGCGACCCCCCGCAAAAATATTATAGACCAATGCACTCTCTAATTATTTAGTCAGATTTAAAATAAATTGCCAGATCAAACAAATCTGCATTTGGTCCCAAAAGCAACTTATTTCTGGTTCTTCATTTTAAGTTATTTAAGAAAAGCCAGCTTCAATTTTAACTAGCTGTTTCATGACTGAAAATATAGGAATTTCCTGATTTTGTTACATGTGTATGGGACATCCAAATGTAAATAATCAACTGGGTTATATGGAAAATTAGTCATTTCAGATGACATCTTGCATCTCAATTTCCTATCCATTTTCAGCAATCCCACCACCTTTTGTGTTCCCCCACTTTCAATCCAAAGTCTTGCACTGCATACAAAATAACATTTGTCTTTATTTGATCAATATTGCTACAGGGGGCTCCTCTGAACTTGTCTCTCGTTCCTTCCAAATGCAAATATATTTCCACATAGATCCTGTCTGCCCACCCCCCACTACAAACCCAGCGTTGGGAATTTATCTCGCATAATCTGCTATTAAACTCACACTTTACCAGAACCTCAATAAAGAAAACTCCACACTTCTTTTTTCTATCTTCAATGATTTAGAACACAAATGATAAAACAACAAACAATCCCATCATTACTTTTCGATCTATTTTTTTCAGCATTGGCCACGTCCTGTGTTGTGGGAACAGCAACAGTACTGGTTTATGATAAAACTATGTTAAAATTTCTTCCTTACTTTGACAAGGAGGAAACAAACACATGGCAAATAACAATTGTAATGAAAAGTTTTCAACTTTCACTGCACGCAGTGTGTGTTCAACAAGAATGAATACAAATTATAAAAATACCTGAAAAAACTCAGCAGGTCTGGCAGCATCTGCGGAGAGGAACACAGTTAACATTTCGAGTCCGAATGACCCTTCAACAGAACTAAGACAGAAGGGTCATTCGGACTCGAAACATTAACTGTGTTCCTCTCCACAGATGCTGCCAGACCTGCTGAGTTTTTCCAGGTATTTTTGTTTTTGTTTTGGATTTCCAGCATCCGCAGTTTTTTGCTTTTATATATATGAATACAAATTATATTCATCTTGGAATAATTAAATATTTTCCATTTATAATCTCCTCCACACCAAGTTCCACATTTCACTGAGAGGACCTGTCGTCCCTCAATTCCATTTTAAATGCATAGCTGACCTGTAAATCTAGTATTATTTTAATAACTTTGGAGTTCATCATATTTAAGACAGAGATGAGGAGAATTTTTTTCGCTGAGGGTTGGGTGTCTTTGGAACTCTCTTCCTCAAAAGGCAGTGGAAGCAGAGTCTTTGAATATTTTTAGAGCTAGATAGATTCTTGATTAACAAGGGGGTGAAAGGTTATCGGGGGTAGGCAGGAATGTGGGGTTGAGGTTACAATCAGATCAGCCATGATCTTACTGAAGGGGGGAGCAGGTTCAAGGGGCTGAGTAGCCTACTCCTGCTCCTAATTCCTATGTTCGTAGTTTTATGAAGATATCCAATTACCTCAGTATATCAAAGACGGTTATCTTAAGATTACAAGGGTGGCAGAGACAAGTGCAGTCGTCCTATTACATATTATCTTACCTAGTAATAGACTTGTACTATCTGCAGAAGAGCCATCTAAAAAATAAAGCAGTGTTAATGAATAAATAAACCAGTTTTTGATGCAGGCATATCAAGCATTCCGTACAACATTCAACTAACTGCAGGGCAGAGGAAATATTATGTTTTATTGTAACTATGGGAACAGTGCATCAGATCATTCACTTAGAAGATTGATTTACCACATGCATTGGAAGAGAGCAGATACTCAATTCTACATCCTTAATCAGTCAGTCAGTATTGGTTAAGTTAATTCTTAATGTCACAAATTTTTCTTTGGTCAGTTTTCATGGCATCACAAAGCAAGAATAAACTGCATATTTTCCTTTCACAATTTTTCATTAAGAAATTTCTGAAAGACCAAAAACAAAATTTTCAAATTTGAAGATAAACTAGTTTGTCAAAAAATGATACTTCTATTTATTGATGAATTGCACCCGTAATCACATTAAGTAGGCAAGCTAACATTCCAACTTTGAAATTAAGTAAATGCTGGAAACATACAATACAAATAGAAAATTCCTGGAAATGCACAGGTCAATCTGGAGAACAGGTTGATCAATGCTGCAGGATGGGTCCTTCTTCCAATTTGGGAAACAGTTCTTCTTGAATGATAACTATATAGATACACATTCTCCGATCATAATGATTCAGTTCTCTTAACCATACAGCTACCAATGCTTGGGTTCTTGTGTTTGACCAGATCCAAAACTACAAATTTGTTCCACCCTTTAAGACAGCTCTTGAGAGCAAAGCATTTGTTTAATGCAAGATGCACATTTTACTGAATCTCAAGTAACAACATAAAATGTAATATGAGAAGGCTGCTGCATAATTCCAATACTTTTAGCATCAGGTCAACATGAATACTTGGAAAACACCTGGCTTTTCCACTAAGGGGTGTAGTAGGATAGTGGTTGTGTTCCTAAAGTGGCCTTGATGAATGGCCCAGAGATGAGAGTCAAAATCCCACATTGTAGCTGAATCAATTAAATGAATCTGGAGTCAAAATAGTTTCATGGTCACCATTACTAATATCAGCTTGTTATAAAAACACACCTAGCTCATTAATTTCTTTAGGGAAGTGAACCTGCTGTCCTCTAAACTTCCCTCTGAAATTGCCAAGCAAGCCATTTACTTGTTTTCAAGAAGGCAGCTCACTGTCACCTTCGAGAGCAATTAAGGATAGGCAGTCAATGCTGGCCTTGCCAGCAACGCTTGCGTCCCATGAACGAATGAATAAAAAGTGGTTAAGGGTTGTTTAAATACAATAGGCTTGATTTTCTCTTGCAAACTGCCCATTATAGAGTCATTAATTGGGCAGCCAGTACATAAAATCCAGCCATTGAGCTTAAACAACTTTAAAACCAACAAACAGCTAGATTGTCCTAAAAACCCATCAAGTTCACTAATATCCTTTAGAGCTGGAAATCTGCCATCGTTGCTTGATCTAGTCTACATGTGACTCCAGACCCACACCAATGCAGTTGACTCTTACCTGCCCTCTGAAATGGCCCAACAAGCCTGTGTAGAAGCCTTACAAATAAGCCCAATAAGAGTGAAACCTGACGGACCACCCAGCACCAATCTCGGCACCGGAATCCACAAAAGCACACCCAGCACAGTCGATCCTGCAGAGTCCTCACTAACATTTTAGAACATGTGCCAACATTGAGAGAACTGTCCCACAGATTAGGCAAGTAACAGCCCAACATGATCAATGTCACAGGATTACACCTTTCAGCTAATGTCCAAACTCCATCATCACCATGATGGAGTTCTGTCCTGTCCCACTATGCTGCCAATTATGGTGGGTATAGAGTCAGCAGTGTGTGGCATCAGGCCAAACATGGGCAAAGAAACCGCATGGCAATTACTACCAACTGTTCTCCTTCAGCTGAGTCAGTACCCCTCTATCTTGAACACCACTTGAAAGAGTCATTGAGGATGTATTCTGGGAAGGAGGCTTCAATATCTGTTATTCAAGAGTGGCTCAGTAGCACCACCACTGATCAAGCTGACCGAATTTTGAAGGACATATTGCCAGACTGGGCTTGCAGCAAATGGTGAGAACACCAACATGAGGCAACAACCTACTTGACCTTATCCTCACCCATCTACCTGTTGCAGGTACATCTATCCATGACAGTATCTGTAGGACCACTTAATAGTTACTGTGATCCCCAGGGATACCAACAAACCAAAAGAACCAAATTTATTGAATGGCCCCAAAGAAAAAACAAATAGACAAGATTTCACTTGTTATCACTTTCACATTATCTATCAAAAATCAACATAAAGTAAACATGAATTAAGAGACAAATCACAGCCAATATATATTACAATTTACACAGTAAGTAGCAGATACAACAAAGATAGATTTTACAGATTTACTGGACAGTATGCCCGCTCAGCATGTATGGCACCCAAAGTCCTTCAAAGCTCTGAACTTCCTCAGAAAGAATTCCAGGCCTTTTTATTCAAAAATGTAAACACCGATTCTCATCTGACAGCAGCTTCTAATAAACCAGATTTCCATGGGCATGGCCTTCACCAAAATGATACACTTCCCAGAACCTCCTTAGCTCTGCACAAGATAGTCTTGATAGCATGGATTCACCAACACTATCTTTTTCCGAACCCTTAGTGACAACCCTATGCACTGTACAGCCATATCTGGGCAGCCAATGACTTTAAGTAACAGAAATAGCTGCAGCAACCCAGGGACTTATCTATTGCCAGCTCCTAGATTCAGCCTTTTTGTCTTCTTCGGCTTGCCTATACTGCACTATTGGGGAATCTGAGTTAGGATAGCTGTCTTTTATCTGGTTTCAACCAGTTCCAGTTTCCCTAGAAATCTGAAGATTGAATTTCACCTTCAGTCAGGGTATGACTCATGTTATGATATGGCAAGTGTATCTGTCATGCTGACCAAATCCCAGAGGGAAACTTGGCCACGCGATCACAACACTTTTGCAATTTGTATTTACTACGAGAAGGTTTGTGCACTGAAGTCCAAAGTAACAAGTTCACTACCTCCTTTAGAGATTTTAAACACACCTTTTTCAGACAACAGTCCAAATAGATTCTTAGTCTATAAAACATCCAGCAATATTACCACAAGCACCCACTGTTGCTTTAAGGGAGGTATTTCACAGCTTCTTTCTCCCTCTCACTTGCCAAGGGAACTGCAAAGGTTCTTAACAAAACTTTGGTTACAGGAACAGGATTGTCACTGAGGTTTCGGAAAAAGAAAACATTAAACATACACAAGATTACAGTTACACAGTTATTTAGTCTTATAACAGCTTCCAAAATATTTCTACTTAATAGACTCCCAACTACACACCCCTTTCAGACAACAGTCCAAGTAGATTCTTAATCTATAAAACATCCAGCAATATTACCACAAGCACCCACTGTTGCTATAAAGGAGGTATTTCACAGCTTCTTTCTCCCTCTCACTCGACAAGGGAACTGCAAAGGTTTTTAACAAAACCTTGGTTACTGGAACAGCAAACTTCTCCAGGGTAGCTGGAGGCTTTTTCCCCACAGGTCTGTTTTATACAGTGCACCTTTCAAGATTTCACATGGCCACTCCTCATAACAGCTTTCCATCTTTCTTTAAACATATTTTCTCCCTTTTGATCTGTAAATCCCATTGTTTCCAACTTGCTTTGGAAGTTACTTTTCTAAGAAAATAAAAATATTTCATGTTGTCATTATGGCCAACTTTCAGGAAAAATAAACTTAATAACTTTTCCTTATTTATCTTGCCAGTTGTAATCATCTTATAGTGTCCCTTTGCAAATCAAACTTATCTAAAAGTGAAAATTCCATTCACACTGTATCTGCTGCAACTTAATCCTAGCTTACCCATCTCCATTTCAAATGCCTATTTTATACCTAACCCCTTTACATGATTCCAACACTGCAGTCTGACTGTCTGCAGTTTAATTAAACGAGACACATGCACACACAAACATACATACACACACAACACAGCCCCCACAAGCCTGCTTTAAAGTATCCCACAGTAATATTAGGAAAAATTTATCTTTCTTTTACATGCAAAAGAAAAACAAGCTTTGAAACCACACTTACTCTCCATCCCACTTTGGAAAAAGAAAGCTTTACCATATTAAAGTTTGTTTTGCAATAGTTTCAAAATACAGCAAGTTACTAACATCATAGACATTTTAACAAAAAGCTTTTTACATACTGTCCAGGTAACTTTTTTTGTCATATTCTACAATTATATATATCCAATTTATAGAATCATAAGCACTTTACCAATAACAAAACCAAGTAAATGTGCCGATTAAGGTTAGCAGGATTCACACATCATAGAATTATTACAACTCAAGGGCCTTCCTTCTCTCCTACAATCCTCCTTTAAACTCTTGATTGAGCATCAGCAATTACACTGTGCATGTGCATGTAAATAGTTATAACATCACACTCCCACAAAACAGCTTGTGGTTCTTTATTCTCAACTTTTCCAGGAACACAATTGAGTTGTGTGCTGCACAGACTAGTACTTCCCCCTGACTGTTGGTTGTATGCACCTCAAAGTGTTGATAAGCCAGGACAAGATTTAAAGCCTTTCGCAAATTTCAAGTACTTTCTTTGATGCTTATTGAGCTTCCTAGAGAAGCAGCTAACTGGTCATTTTAGCATTATCATCTTGGAGCAGCACTGCTCCTATCCCTACATCACGATAGCCAATAGCTACCTGAATGGCTTACTAAAATCTGGGGCTGCAAGAACTCTCTCATTTATCAAGACAGCCTTTAACTTTTCAAAAGCTGTCTAGCATGCCCCTGACCATTCTAACTTCATGTTTCGCTTCAAAATATTTGTCAATGGGGTGACTACTGCACTGAAATTAGACAAATTTCTTGTAGAACCCACACCCAGAAATTAGAGCACTTCTTTGTCTTGGGTACCGGAAAGTCCATTATTACCTGAACTTGATCCTCTCACAGCAACACCTGACCATGACCCCACTATATGTCCTAGATAAGTGACCTTGACAAGCTCATTCTTTGCCTGGTTTATGACAAGGTTAGCTTTGGTCAGCCTGTCAAACAGAGCTCTCAAGTGCCTGACATCATAACTCCAAAGTATCACTGTACACCTAAAGGTCATCAATGTACATGACACAAGTCTTTTCTTAGGCCATCTCATGTGATCGAGGAAGACATGCCTCCACTCTGTTTCAATGGGTTCTGAAATGGCTGATAAGTCCAATGCGCAAACTGGAGGCTGCACATGTGGGGGCAGGTGGTGCATGGAGGGTCAGGTAGATGAGTTGTTGGGAAGACTTTGCACTCCCTATGACACCTTGACTTCACCTCTCCCTGTTCCCAACTAAGTTAATCAATGTGTTTGGTGCTTTGCCGAATGAACCTTCCCCATTTTGACTGATCACAAGTCAAGGACTCCTTTAAGCTGGCAAGGGTGTTCGACCTCTGAGAACATCCTTCAAGCATTTCTGTTATCCAACTGGGAGTCTCCTGGCATAACAGAGTTCAAAGTAGAGTAGTCACTTTGGAATGACATGTCCTACCACCAGAGTTGGTATTAAGTGCTTAGCAGCTCACTCGATGCTGGATAAGTTGGCTTGGAAGAGGATGCTGCTGTTGGACCACTTTCTTGCCACCAGATGAGGAGGATCTTGCGATGGCACCATTGGTGGTCCTTCTCCAGTGCTTTGGAGGTGCCTGTCCAAGTCTCTGTAGCATATAGGAGCAGTAAACCATGACCTTAGTCTTAGCTGCCATTAGAAATTTGTCACCACACTCCACCTACTATACAGTGACATACAAGCCTCACCAAGAGAACCACCATCAACCTCATCTCAGTGAAGAGAGTAAAACAAGGCTGTGGCATCGCACCAGTCCCGTTCTCCATCTTCCTCGCTGCATTACTGCCCATCATCTCCAGAAAATTACCCACAACTATGGAGATAATTTACAGGCACTAAGCTGTTCAACCTACACCATTTTCAATCCAAAACCAAATTCAGTCCAACTTCAGTCATTGAGCTCCAGTTTGCAGATGATGCTTGTGTGTGCGCTCACTCAGAAACAGAGTTGCAGGTCATTGTCAACTCCTTCTCCAAACCATATGAGAAATTGGGCCTTTCAATAAATACATGGAAAACTAAGATTCTCTTCCAACCAGCTCCCAACATACAACAGTTCCCCTCATCGATTAAGGTCAACAGTGAAATTCTGGAAAACGTGGGCCAATTTCCATACCATGGGATCCTCTTGTTGACAAAGGCAGACTTAGATTACGAAGCTCATCATCGTCTCCAATGGGCCAGCTCAGCATTCAGCTAACTGAGGAAAAGAGCATTTGAGGGCCAGGATCTCAAACCCGAGACAAGGCAATTACTTAACCTGGCAATCAGCTGATTAGCTAATCTTTGAAAATATAGCCAGTACCTTTTTCATACCAAAAGGCATGTCTTCACATTGGAACAAGCCATCTGGGGTCATAGAAGGCAGAAATTTATTTGGCTTGCCAATATCCTTTAAGCAAATCAGTCTTACTAACTAAGGCCAGGTTCCCCTATCTATCAATACAATCCTCATGTTTTGGAATCGGATATGAATTGGTCTCAGTTATCACATTAACCTTTCAGTAATAAATGCAAACTCTTGGACAACCATCTATTTATGTTTATTCATTCACGGGGTGTTGGCTTTGCTGGCTGGGCCAGCATTTATTGCCCATCCCTAGTTGCCCTTGAGAAGGTAGTGGTGAGTTGCCTTCTTGAACCGCTGCGGTCCATGTGGTGTAGGTACACCCATGTGCTGTTAAGAAGGGAGTTCCAGGATTTTGACCCAGCAACAGTGAAGGAACGGCAATATATTTCCAAGTCAGAGTGGTGAGTGACTTGGAGGGGAACTTCCAGGGGGCGGTGTTCCCATCTATCTACTGCCCTTGTCCTTCTAGATGGTTGTGGTCATGGGTTTGGAAGGTGCTGTTGGAAGAATCTTGGTGAATTCCTGCAGTGCATCTCATAGATGGTACACACCGCTGCTACCATGCGTCGGTGGTAGAGGGAGTGAATGTTTGTGGATGGGATGCCAATCAAGCGGGCTGCTTTGTCCTGGATGGTGTCAAGCTTCTTGAGTGTTGTGGGAGCTGCACTCATCCAGGCAAGTGGGAAATATTCCATCACACTCCTGACTTGTGCCTTGTAGATGGTGGACAGGCTCTGGGGCGTCAGGAGGTGAGTTACTCGTCGCAGGATTCCTAGTCTATGACCTGCTTTTGTAGCCACAGTATTAATGTGGCTAGCCCAGTTCAGTTTCTGACTTTTAGTTTTGATGTCAGTACGACAGGAGAAACTCAACTACTTTGACTGGGTTCAATTATATAATTTTCTTACTCTAACTGAACCTTCTCCCTGACTTCAGCCAATTTGTTGGGATCAAGTCTATACAGGTTTTGTTTAATTGGTTTAGCTTCCCCTACATCAACTTCATGAACAGCCAGAGAGGGAAGACCTGGCCTATCCACGCATTCAGGCTTATAATCCCTCAATAGACCAGCTATGTCTTACTCTTGTTGCTCAGGTAGATGGTGCAGCAACTCATACAAACCCTCCAACATCTCTGCGTTTGACAGTTTCACAACAGATTCCTCAATCTGAGAAACCGCAATCTCGGACTCATCATCTGATTCAGCATGTACATCTACATTCTCTACCACCTGTTGGCTGACTATGCTCATAGACATAGCACCTCTTCAGCATATTCACATGACATACATTAATTGACTCTTCCTTCTGTCTGGGATACTAACCACATAGTTCGCCTCACTGAGCTTCCTTTTGGAATAAGAGGGTCCACTAAACTTGGCTTTCAATGGTCCACCAGGCAAAGGCAACACAGATGACACCTTCTTGTAATGGTCCATGTGACCAAGGTGCCTGGGAGATAAACAATAGAAAAAAAGGCCAAGAAGTTAACTATAGGTGTGTTTGTGGCTCTAGTCTCAAGCAGGGTTTTAGTTTTCAGATTTTAGAACAAGCTTGCTGTAGGAAACATTTTGTTCAAGCAGAATTCAGGTGAAATTCTGCATGCTGGCTAAAAGAGTTTAAATCTCTGGTTAACTGAAGGAGTCCTTTCAGTGAGTTGAACTTTGGAGATAGCCAAGCTAACAACTGGGGGTGCGGGAGCGGGCACGGTGAGAGGGGGCGGGCGAGGAGTGAGGGAAGCAAGCAGATGGCCCAAGAAATCTCAGCCCTTCTACGAATCTTTGAAACAGTACTCAGACCAAGAGATTAATCTTTCAGTTTCTGATTATTATCCGACTTGAGTTTATTGGGAGTGTAAGTCAAATGGGTGAAGCAAAGTTGTGTTAAGAAGTTTGATTTAGACTATAAGTAACTGTGCTCATTCTTTTAACATTTTTAATGTGACTGACGATTGAAGATAGAGTGTAGCTGTCAGTGTTCATGTTCTTTGATTTCTGTGTAGTAAAATTATTTTGCTTTAAACCTTGAACCTTTAGTAAATGCTCTTTTTTTTTAGTAAATACCTGGATTTTTTGGATTTTCCAAAAAAAGCATTATTGGTCTCTACTGGGATCATAATATTATTTCCTGGTTCAAAACTATGTGTCTTAGCTATGCTGTCCATTTGTGCTATTATCACCTGCTCAGAAGCCTCAAGATGGTCTCCAGCCACCGCGGAAGTTTTTGACAGCCTTTTTTGGAACTTTGACATATAATCTAGGAGAGTAGTTTCTTCCTTCTGTTCCAAATATCACAGTTCAAGTTTGTCTCGAGTCCACAATCTGTCTCTTCTTTCAGTGAATGTCATTGTTTTACGGAATGGTGAAAGTGGCAACTCTTGAAAGAATCAGATCTCAAACCTTTGGAGGCCAATCATCTGTATTCTTGAGATTTCTCCCTACTCTCTTATCTAGCCTACAAACATTAGATGTGGGATTTTTGGTATTAATGCAAACAATTTCAAGATCTCTGTTCTCCAAAGTTTATACATAAGATTAAGAAAACAATAAAGTGATTTTACAGTATGCGTGCCATTGGTAAATCGTCAAGACACACTTTTCAGACTTACAAGAGCTCATCCATATTTGGGCGTTAGAAGTGCTGTAGAATTTGCTCTCAAAACCCATCATTCTTGTGTCTGTGTCACTGCCCAAGACATGAACCAAATAACAGATGTTCCATTGAATTATATCTGCCTATTTCACTGTCTTCCTATACCTTAAGATTGATTTCAGCAGACTTGAAAAATCATGTTCCACAAAAATTGTAGCAGCCATTTAGAGCCTCAAAAGATTTACAGCTTAAAGCAATACTCAATATGAAACAGAATTCCCACTATATGGGAACCCAATACAAGTAACAGATGACTTACCTGGGCTTCTGTGCCTGCAAATTTGTGCCACCAAATCATGGAAATACTGAGGCATACATTCAAATCGGTCTCCATAGGATACAATTTTAATCCCATGCAGCAGCATCTCTGCCTGCAACTTAAAGAATTGATCATGGCTATCCTTTCGCACCAGCATGAAGTGTTCCAGGTCCACTTTGTCCTGAACAGAATACAGAAATAGTGCCTGGAAGATCTGATCACGCAGAGTTTCTCCACAGCCCAAAAATACAAACGACTTGGTACGGTACAGGTCCTGAAATTCTTCCTATCAGGAAAAAAAATCCTAAACATATTAATTATTGCTACAGGGCCCTGCTTAAGAGTATGGTTCCCCTTAAGTATGTAAAACATAAATATCCTTGATAATGTAACGCGTGATCAGATTGTTCAAGACTAGAATAAAACTATAAACACAATGCATAAATGTAGTGGCAAAGTCAATTTTTGGATGTTTTAAAATGCTGACCTTCAAACTACATTGGAAGCATCGCAGGCCATTTTCATTATTATTCTTATGCCATTTTGCTTTCTTGATTCTGTAGCAAATTTATCAGTTATCATTATCAATGCCTGGCTTTCAACCAGAGATGAGCTGACATGACTTTTGCTTCAGAAAAAATTGCTTCAAAAATATACTTTAGGAGGCAAACCAACTGAATGTTGCAGGATACCCAAAAACTCCAGTAACGGAGTCTTGTTTTAGCACAACTCTAAAATTAGTAAGAAAAAAAGTTTTTTGGGAGTACCTTTCAAACTATTCAATTTTATTAAATAAGCTATGAAAATCAGATTCCCACAATGGTCAATTTGATTGCCAGCACGTAATCTTGTCTTCCTCTCGCCTAGGTCATTTGGATGACTACACTAATGAGAAGTTATTTCAGACCTACCAGGCAGTCACTCTGGAACCCTGGGAATCTCCAAAAGACATTTGCTTCTCAGGATTCTGTGGTTTTCAGGACAAGCAGCTAATTCAGGCAGTATAGATTAGAAGTTTACTGTAATAAATGGAGTCTAACCCGTAACCATTTCCCAGAAGGGGAACTGATAGGAACAAATTCAGGTTCAGTATAAGCCATCATCACTATTTAAAGTTTTCTTTTCAGACTGGGTATTCTCTCAGATGTGATGTCACTGGTCATTCCCGAACGGGCCTTCCATCCTTTATGATTTGGAATTTGCTCACAATCTGGTTAAACAATAGACCAAAAATCCCTTCCTTATCCTTATGTAGACTACTAAAATTTCACAGACTATTGAAATTTCACAAGTGCCACCAGGTAATTATCCTCTTTACAGAATGTATACTGAAAAACAGTACTTTGAGATGAACCCCAGCTTCAGCCCGTCAATTAGTTTATTTACATTAAAAAACACGAATGAATATATTTACTTCACTTCTTCAGGTTCCGAAATTTACAAGGATGCAACCTTTTCCCTTTAAATGGAAGCTCACCATTTGTCCAAGCCAAGCCTTTAGAGAATTTTAAAATACCAACAGCTTTTTACTTCTGTCTGCTGAATCCAAATGAGGCCACTGTGACTGGGTGGAGCATATAGAGTTAGATGGAGTTAGAAATTGTGAAAGAGGGAGAGAAAGAAAGACTGTCTGCCCTTACAACGGCATAGACAATGTACCTTTCATCATCTTATGAACACACAATTGGCTATTTCACTAATACTGAATGGACACATCTTCATTAATGACCCAAGAAGCTTATCAAACAATATGGCCGTTTAAGTTAAATATCCCTAGCATCTTAGGAATGTGAAGTTGAGGTTAAAATTAGATCAACCATGATCTTATTGAATGGCGGAGCAGGCTCGAGGGGCTGAGTGGCCTACTCCTGCTCCTAATTCATTTGTCGTATGTTCTCATTGTTCACAGCTACAGCAGCTTGTGTAAGTAGGCAGCAATTTTGCCATAATGTCTAAGGTTAAGCTTCTATGACATTCCTCCAAAAAACATTGGGTGACATTTAATACCTTACATGCTGAGCTGAACAATACTATTCTAAGTTAAAAATTCAACTCAGGTCACAAGCAAAAATCCAATCCAATAAAGTCACATGCTGTATTTCATAGCATTAAAAATAAAAAACTGTGGAAAAAAAACTCCAGAGCAAATTTTAACATTTTGACTAAATTGGCTTGTCATCAGTAGTGGTTCTCTTAAATGAAGTTGAGCCTCCATTCACAAATTAGCAACCAGCCTGCCCCTATCAGAAAATCTCTCAGAAGACTGCTTTGAAGATGCTGTCCCTTTACAAAGCCCTAATCACAAGAGGTATTGCATGAACTATACTTCACCCTGCTGATCTCTACCTCGTGTTTAGGTATCAAGGTATTGAAAAGTGAGAAAGCAATTTGCAAATCCTATTTCCCAAAGAAGCAACAAGAACAAATTAAATTATTTCATTTTCTGTAAGTATTATATTAATCACCTGTGCACTACAACAACAGATTCATTTTCACACAAGAACTCTGGAAGTCAAGAGGAAAACTTAAGACATTAAGGTCAAAAAAATTCAGCTCCATAGCATCACTGGAGCTGGCAATGCAGAAGCAGGAGGCCCTCAAACTGGCAGGTGCAGGGAGTCTGGCCCCATGCTTGGAAGAGTGCTAGTGTGGATATGCCATGTATGTGCCAGAAGCATACAGAATGGGCTGATCGTCATGTCAGACAGCCTCTCCGACTGATCTCACCAGAGTTCTGCAAACCTGACGTGCTCAGGCTCAATTAAAGACCTCTCCTAATCACTCACAACTGTCTCCAGCACCCATCCCACCTTCCCCAACTCCAACGAGCACGATTTAAACAGTCAACCAGCAGATGAGTGCTTCTGACTTCCTTTTATCTTTGGAAGTACTGTAGAATGTTCTTGGAGTTTCTATAACTTGCTGGATTTGGAATGAAGTGCTGCTGCATTCTGACAAAGAGATTAGAGGTGTTTAGTGACCCATCCACAGAAAGGCTGCTACATTTATGGGAACTGTAGTTGCAGTCCCTTCAGATCTGCAACGCAACAGGGGAACAGAGCAGAGGCTGCATGGAAGCTATGCGTAAAGGAAGGAGGAGGAGGCTCTTTCTGGAAGCCCATACCCAACAAAAGTCTTCAGGGAGCAGTTATCCTACCTCCGCCTAAGCCAGGAACAATGCTGAAGGCATCTGCAATTCACCAAAGAGGTGGTCACAAAACTGTGCCATCTCCTTCAACATGCAGCCTCACAGCGGGGTGAGAAAACTCCTGTCAGTGGCTGTCAAGGTCTTCTCTCTAACCAAAGAGTGTCAAGAGGAGCAGGCACATGGCTTTGCCAGGGTAGCAGGACTCCCAATCTTTCAAAGAGCCAGCGGATGCATGCATGTGTCTGTATGTGCCTCATACGTAAATTGGGATATGTACTAGAAACGCAAGGGATTCCACTCCATCAATGTGCAAATGGTGTGTGACTATGCCCAGTCTATGTTGATGAACACAAAAACAGAATTACCTGGAAAAACTCAGCAGGTCTGGCAGCATCGGCAGAGAAGAATAAAGTTGACGTTTCGAGTCCTCATGACCCTTCAACAGAACTGAGTAAAATTAGGAGAGGGGTGAAATATAAGCTGGTTTAAGGTAGTGGGGGGGGGAAGAGAGGAAGAGAGAGAAGTTGGGGGGGGTGGACAAGCAAGCAGTGATAGGAGCAGATAATCAAAAGATGTCACAGACAAAAGAACAAAGAGGTGTTGAAGGTTGAGATATTATCTAAGAGAATTTGCTAATTAAGAATGGATGGCAGGTCACACAAGGTACAGCTCTAGTAGGGGGTGGGGTGAAATAAGACTAACAGGGCATAAAAGGTATAAATTTAAAAATAATGGAAATAGGTGGGAAAAGAAAAATCTCTATAAATTATTGGAAAAAACAAAAGGGAGGGGGAAGAAACGGAAAGGGGGTGGGGATGGAGGAGGGAGTTCAAGATCTAAAGTTGTTGAATTTAATATTCAGTCTGGAAGGCTGTAAAGTGCCTAGTCGGAAGATGAGGTGCTGTTCCTCCAGTTTGCGTTGAGCTTCACTGGAACAATGCAGCGATTATCTGCTCCTATCACTGCTTGCTTGTCACTACAACCACCCCGCACCCCCATTTCTCTCCCCCCCACTCCATCCCACCTTAAACCAGCTTATATTTCACCCCTCTCCTAATTTTACTCAGTTCTGTTGAAGGGTCATGCGGACTCGAAACGTCAACTTTATTCTTCTCCGCTGATGCTGCCAGACCTGCTGAGTTTTTCCAGGTAATTCTGTTTTTGTTTTGGATTTCCAGCATCTGCAGTTTTTTGTTTTTATAACCATGTTGATGAATGCCTGCTATTTGCTAGCAGCCACGGCACCTTCATTCTGAGGCAGTCGACTGCTCCCACTGTCCTCGGGTCACCGTGAAGAACCTGAGGCTGTCTATTTGGAGACGAGGGGTACTAACCATGCATATGGCTCCCCTCTGCCACCTGACTACACAAGGACAGCGGGCTACTGGAGCCATGTTGCCATCAGGAATGTGGTGGAATAGATCATCAGCAATCTCTAACAATGGTTCCAATGCCTGGACCACTCTGGGACGGAGCCCTATAATACTCCCAAAGCATATCTCCAAAGTTCATGGTGATCTGTTGTGTCCGCCACAATCTCACTAATATAAGCAGCAGCAATACGAAGACCACCTCAGGAGGGAAGGAGGCGGCAAGGTAAAAGCAGGAGGAGCAGGGAGAAGGCATCTTGAACCCTTTCACTCCGGATGGATGACCCATGAGCATCTGCAGAGACTCTGGCTCGCTTAAGATGTCATCCTTCCACCACCACTACTCCACAATTCTCCACCTTTCCAGCCATCTGATATGTCCATCACATCATTCTCTTGGTCAAAATCCTACAATAAAAGCCACCAAAGAAAAACATAGCTTAATTCAACAACACATCCAATAATACATACAAAAATAAACTATGCATCCCTTTGCATTCCCTTAGGTGCCTTTAACTGGCTTGGTACTCCGACACAGTGCTGGCCATGTGACTGCAGCATGGCCAGTGGGAGGCTTCTTTACTTTCACTGGGGAAGACTGCAATGTCCTTGCAGCCCTCAAGCAGCTGTGGGCTTTGGAGGTCCAGCTTTGGACTTGCACCATTTCCTGGAGGATCAGGCAGTGTATAATTGCAGGGAACATAGCAGAGCACGGCAGATCCACGGAGGACCTGTATCATTTAAATCTGCTGGAGGAGAGTCTGCTCCATATCATAGGGTGGCATCAGTCTGGGCTGGCTGACAGAGATGCAGCAGCAAGGAGGCTGGTGGAGTGGCAGCAGTAGGAGCATGAATACAGTCATCCTGCTCTGCACCATGGAGCCTCTGGCACTCCCCCAGGGTAGAGTCTCAGCATTCCTAGTAATCTGTCAGGATGACAGACTGCTGGGTGAGTCTGGATGTTCCTTTGAGCACTGATTCAAAATCATGATGGTAGCAGTCTGAACTTGCAAGACAGCAGGAGATAACCTCATGCTGAGCTTCCACTGCAGCACTAAGAGACATTGGGTGGCTTCTTGCCTGTGCTACAACGGAGGTTGAGCCCTCGGCCACCAGGCACTGCAACATAGGTGGGGCCCCAAGTGCCTGGGCGACCAACCCAGATTTTTCGGGACTGTCCCGTGATTGAGGTGGTGGTCCCAAGTTGTTTGGTGCCGGGACGCTATTGGTCCCATATTTTCTAATCATCCCTTCGGGTATGGCACCTGACTCTCCACTTCCTGGCTTCTGAAGTTCCTTGCCACTCCTGTGCATTGCACTCTCCTCCTGGTGGACACTACCATCCCCATCGCCAAAGTGTCCCTTACTTTTTTCCCCCTAAGAGTTGGTCACCCTGCTAAGTGCTGTCATGGAGTTGGCCACCACTTCTACACTGGCAAGGTCTGCATGAAGCCATGTGCCAAGTTGGAGCCAGAGTCCACCATGTTCCTTAACAGTGACAACAGGCTGTCTGACAGGCTAGCCAATACACTTAGCATCTTGGCATGCATGCTCATCAGTATTCCCTTGTAGGTTGCCCCATCAAAGTCCTCATTGAAATCCCCTGTAGCAAAACTCTTCTGCGACCTCACCCTCTAGGGAAGTGGCAAACAAACTGCCCTACACCCCTCGCTTGGCTGCAGCCCACTTGTGCCCAGTGACTCACTACATGTTGATCTCAACTCTATGCTATCCTCAAAAATATGCAGTGCCAGCATCTGAACTGGTGGTTGTGACTGTCCTCAGAGGTGTGTTACATCTGTCACCCTTCCTCATGAGGCTGCAGTGGCTGGCCAAACAGCAGCTCTTTTGTGTTTGAAAGCATACGTGCAGAAAGGGAGGGTTGGGGTGAGGAATGGGTTGGAGGGAAAGCAAGATGATCACACCATCTGCAGCTT
The DNA here is from genome assembly GCF_964194155.1 of Cetorhinus maximus. Lineage (NCBI taxonomy): Eukaryota > Metazoa > Chordata > Chondrichthyes > Lamniformes > Cetorhinidae > Cetorhinus > Cetorhinus maximus. The sequence continues at coordinate 50,902,426 of NC_135900.1, read as the reverse complement.
GCACTTCATGCAAGATAGCAGTGGGATTTGGGAACAGCCATCAATCAAAAGCAATCTGTTATTTTGAAGTAACCATTGCTGACATGATCAAACAGCCCTTGCCACAGCTGCCTCATGATGTGGGGCAGTCTCCTCCAGCAGGCAGAGGTGATGCAAACACTCTGCTCCAGTTCTGATCCCTGTGGTTATGGACCTCCTTGTACTGCATGAGTGTGGAAAGATCACAGATCTAGACCATTAGAGTGTGGTCATTGAACTGCTTGTGGTACTGCTGCAAGGTCCTCTGGGCCAAACTCCAGGAATTGACCTCATTGGTAGCCAGGCCACCTCACCTCACGAGTATTCTTTGAGGGCCTCCTGGTCCTCTCTGGAAAATGGCCTCTCTCCTCCTGTCAACCTCCAGAACTAAGGCCTCCAGCACCACATTAGAGATTCTACGATTCCTTTCTCATGCCTCCATTTGGCGCCCTCCTTTTTACAGCCACTTGCAATACAAGCAGTTGTTGTGTAAAGTGTTAATGTTAAATATCTAAATAGATAGTCTACATCATCAGTGAAGTAAGATCATTTGACAGAGTTTGCTGAGAGATAATTCTATGAAGAGCCTCGTGTTAAGCCTCGTACTGTACATAGTTTGTATAATGTTCACTAAAAGGTAAAGTTATCAGCAGCCTTGCCTCCAGCAATGTCTGTAAATCCTAACCATGGACAACCTCACCCAAGAACCACGACGATGACAACAAAAAGTGCCAGTGGAAAACACAACAAAAAAAGCACCAAATAAAGAGTCCAGTGACTTGAAGCAACAGCAAGACAAACAACTGTGGGAAAAGGCCAGCGCAAGAAAATTGCCAACATAATTCCAAGAAACGCTACAGTTAAGAAAAGCCATGTAGCGAATCCTAACTTTACCAGAATGCTTTGATCACGTGCAAGGTATAGAACAAGCCGCAGAACTGACAATGCAGGTTTCAGGACTGGCAGAGAAGATGAGCAAGGAACAGGTTAATACCTTACTCTACGCCATGGGCAGTACAGCAGATGAAGTAATAGTCAGACAGGACATAAACAAAGAAACGGCGCCAAACGATGAGGTTATCAAAGCCTTTAACACCTATTTTAACCTCAAGAGGAACACCATTACATAAAGGGCAAAATTCAATAGATGCACCCAAAGACCGGGAGTGTAGATTCCTTCATTACTCCCTTATATCAACTAGCTGAGAATTGCGAATATGGAGCCCTGAAAGATAAATTAATTCGGGATGGGATTGTTGTAGGATTTTTAGAGGAGACTCTATCGGAATTTCTGCAGTCAAGAGAAGATTTGACCCTATAGAAGGTTGTGCGGTTAACAAGGCAGGCAGAAGTGAGAAAGTAAAATCAGATATTTATTTGAGGTGGTAAAGAGATGCTCATTTCATCAGATATACTGGCACATTATGACCCAGAACTGCCTTCAATAATCGCTGCGGATGTATCAATGACTGGACTAGGTGCAGTACTCTTTCAAATCCAGAAATATGGAACACACAAACCAGCATATTATGCATCTCAACCATTGACTGAAATGGAACAAAGATATGCTGTAAGTGAAAAAGAGGGCACCCACATGCGTCTGTGAGAAGTTTGCAGAATGCATCTTAGGCCTACAGTTTACCATTGAAACAGTCCACAAGCCATTGGTTACCTTATTAAATGCCAAAGAACTAGCAAAGATGTCACCAAGAGTCCAGAGATTTCAGTTGAGACTCATGAGATTCAATGCAACAACCAAATATGTCCAAGGAAAACAACAAACAACAGCAGACACATGATCACACATTCCTGTTGAAAAGCCTGAACAGGAGGATACAAATTTCACAGAGGATGTAGAGTCACATAACTCATTGACTACAAAATTCCTACCAGCAACACAGAGGTTGAATGAAATCTGAAAGGCACAAAAAGTAGATGAAGAATATGCTAACACTAGGGAATATTGCAAAAATGGATGACCAGAACATGTTCCAAAGAATCTTACCCTGAAATAATACTTTGAGCAACAAAGACATCTCAGTGCTGTGGATGACTTGCTGATTTATGAGAGGTTGGTCATACCAACAGTCTTCAGACTCGAGATCCTTCAGAGAATACACCAGGGACACCTGGGCATTACAAAGCATTGTGCAGGAGCACAAAATTACATTTGGTGGCCTGGGATCTCAAAATCATTTGAAAAAATAGTTTTGAGCTGCATCAACCAGGAACAAAGCAAACCACAAATGGTGTCCTCATTTCCTTACAGTGTGTGGGAATGTCTTGGAACTGATCTTTCCCAGCTGAAGGGGAAGACATTCCTCATTGCTGTTGACTATTACTCCTGATGGATTGAGGGCAAATGTCTTCATGGTCTGACCTCAAAAGCAGTCACCAAATCACTAAAATAAATTTTTGCCAGACATGACATTCCAGATCTAGTCATTTCAGACAATAGCCCACAGTTTGCAAATTAATGTTTTAAGAAGTTCACAGAAGACTATGGATTTGTCCACACGACTAGTTCATCCAGGTACCCATAATCTCATGGAAAGGCCAAAAGACGAGCAAGAACGGTAAAAGCTTTGTTGAAGAAAACTGACAATATCAACTTAGCACCATTGAGCTACCATCCCATACCACTTCAGAATGGTTTGGCTCCGTCAGAATTCTGATGGGAAGGCAGCTACGGATTCAACTTCCTGTTCTACCACGTACAATTATGCGTGTCTCAAAGCAGCAGACATAGGGCGAATCAGAGAGAAGGAAGATGAGTATCATGTAAATCAAACTGAAAACTATAATCAATGCCACAAAGTGCATGATTTACTAGAACTCCAACCAGGTGAATCAATCTGGATTCATGACCAGAATCAAGAAGGCCAAATACTGGAAAAACCACTAAATCCATGATCTTACCTTGTAGAGAATGAAAATGGAATACTGAGGTGAAATTGAAGTTCACTCACGTCTACAAAACGAGGACCATCTACGAAATGGACTAACCATCCATATGATCAGGAAGACAGCCTGAACCGAGAACCAATAGTCTCTGATGATTCACATACTACTCTACAGAGTTCAACAGAGAACATAGAGAACTTGAATCCTATGAGACCTCCTGGAGGGCTGAGAGTAAGTTTGGGGAGATTAGTGAAACCACCACAACACTTAGCTCTGTGAATCAGAGATCAACACAAAACTTTGGAGGGGGGGGGAAGATGTAAGTGCTGAGAGATAGTTCTATATAGAGCCTAGTGCTAAGCCTTGCACTGTACGTGTTTAGTACAATGTTTAATGAAAGGTGAAGTTTATCAACAGCCTTGTCTCCAGCAATACCTGTAAATACCAGCCATGGACAAGCTCATCTAAGGCCCATAATGATACTAACAGAACAGTCAGCAACAGCTTCCGTATAATGAGCACCAGTTCCCTTTTAAGAGGGGCAGGCTGCTTGAAACATATTCTAGTCATACAGGTTGCTGGGCCCCTGTTGAGCATTCAATGCTTCAACCATGGAAAATGAGAAGGCAGCACCAGGTTTGTATGCTATCTGTCTTGAGCAATCCAATTTTTGGCCCCAACTATTCAGGAAAAATGAAACTCAATCATCAGCAAAAATGAAGAACAAGGTGCAAAGCCTGCCCTATCCACATGCTAAACAATGCAGGTCACCACCACTTTGCCATCTCATTTCTCTGCATGTTAAGTAGCAGTTTTAATAGAAAGAAATAGAATATTGCTGAAAAGAGAGACATGTTGCCGAAGCTTCATGTCTTGCATGCATCAGACAAATTTCATGGGATGCCAAATTTCAAAAAATCACAACAATTTATACTGCAGGAGAAAAGGGTGTTGAAAGGTTGGCAAGTTGACTTTGATTGACCGAGGTATTGCCGTAGAGAAAGCAACGAGGAACCAAAGGCTCCCCAAGCTCCCGGATAATTCAAAAAGACACAACACTTGAAGATACTCCTTTTGTTTGCAGAGAACCAGTCCTTGTGTATGATTGTATGTTGCTTCTCGCAAGCTTTTGTTGCGTTTTGAAAATCAGATCAGTTTTATGAAGGAAGTGCAATTCACCATGCCAGATTCCCACCTAGGTGGTTAGAGAAAAAATCTGTTTTTTCAAAGATTGATCAGGTTACAGAGCCAAAAAAAATCAATGAACGGAATAGTTCCAATCAACTCAGTGATCACACAGAATCTCCAAGGTGAAAAAATCATCCTCATCTAATGCATTCATTTAATCCTAAAGTAGCTATACTGCTGGAAAGTCTAACATTATCACTGTCCCCAATCAATACAAAAGCAAAATACTGCAGATGCTGGAAACAGAAATATGAACAGAAAATGCTGGAAGTACTCAGCAGATCAGGAAGCATCTGTGGAGAATGTAAAAGAGACAACATCTCAGGTTAATGACCGCTCGTCAGATTTTCTGATGAATGGTCATCAAACTGAAACATTAACTGTTTCTCTGTTCCCATCAAGCCAGATAAATATGATCTGGAAATGCTACAAGTTCATCTTCTCTCAGGTAGTCAGAAGCAATATGGTACTTGGTACAGCTGAAAGCAGTTTGATGAGTTACAGCAAGTTACAAGAACACCCATTCCTTCTTTAGTGATATATATTTTCAAGTATTCAAAACAGCATTTAAAATAGAGGCTGTTCTTTTGAACCAAGAATCAGTTAAGATCAAGTTGTATTGCGTGAAGGCAGCATAGTGAATGAATACAGCTCTGATCCCATAACAATGGATCAAATCAAAGCTCTGCAGTCTTGACAAATTCAGTCATGAATGGTAAGGGACAACTAAACCACTAACTGGGAAGGAACTCCACAAACATCCCCAGTCTCAACGATGATGGATCCCAGAACATCAGTGCAAAACACAGGGCTAACACATCTGCAGCTATCTTTTATACTGTTACACAGGCCATGGTGACAGACGAGGAAACACTGTCACTAGAAGGGTTCAAAATTGATAAGGAGGAAATGTTGAATAGCCTGTCGGTATTTAAAGTTAACAAGGCACCGGGACTGGACGAGATGCATCCAAGGATATTGAAGGAAGTGAGATTAGAAATTGCAGGAGCGCTGGCTATAATTTTTCAGCCTTCCCTAGACTCAGGGGAGGTGCCAGAGGACTGGAGAATTGCAAACATTACAGCCTTGTTCAAAAAAAGGTTGTAAGGGTAAGCCCAGCAACGACAGATCAGTCAGTTTAACTTCAGTGGTGGGGAAGCTTCTTGAAACAATTATTTGGGACAGAATTAATAGTCACATGGAAAAAATAGGGTTGATAAGGAAGAGCCAGCATGGATTTCTAAAGGGGAAATCGTGTTTAACTGACTTGCTGGAGTTTTTTGAAGAGGTAACAGAAAAGGTCGATGAGGGTAATGCTGTTGATGTGATGTACATGGACTTTCAAAAGGCATTTGATACAGTGCCACACAATAGACTTGTGAGAAAAGTCATTGCTTATGGAATAAAAGGGTTAGTAGCAACGTGGATACAAAATTGGCCGAAAAATAGGAAGCAGAGAGTAATGGTCAATGGATATTTTTCAGGCTGGAGGAAGGTTTGTAGTGGAGTTCCCCAGGGCTCGGTTTTGGGACCCTTACTTTTCCTGATATATATTAATGATCTAGACCTTGGTGTTCAGGGGACAATTTCAAAGTTTGCAGCTGATACAAAGCTTGGGAGTGTTGTAAACTGTGAGAAGACAGTGTAGAACTTCAAAAGGACATAGACAAGGTGGAGTGGGCAGGTAGGTGGTAGATGAAGTTCAATGCGGAGAAGTGTGAGGTGATGCATTTTGGTAGGAAAAACATGGGCAGACAATATAAAATAAGGAATGAAATTTTGAAAGGGGTGCAGGAGTGGAAAGACCTGGGTGTATATGTGCATAGATCACAGAAGGTGGCAAGACAGGTGGAAAGAGCAGTTAATAAAGCAGAAAGTATCCTGGGCTTTATTAATGGGGCATAGGGTACAAGAGCAAGGAGATTACACTGAATTTATGTAAGACACTCGTTAGACCTCAGCTGGAGTACTGTGTACAGTTCTGGGCACCATATTATTGGAAGGATGTGAACACATTTGAGAGAGTGCAGAAGAGGTTTACAAGAATGGGTCTAGGGGTGAGCAACTTAAGCTGTGAGGATAGATTGGAGAGTTGGGATTGTTCTCCTTGGGGAGAAGAGGGCTAAGAGGAGATTTGATAGAGATGTTCAATATTATGAGGGGGTTGGACAGAGTAGGTAGAGGGGAACTGTTCCCGCTCATAAAAGGATCAAGAACAAGAGGGCACAGATTTAAAGTGATTTGCAAAAGAAGCAAGTGTGGCTTGAGAAAAAACTTATTCAAACAATGAGTGGTTCGGGTCTGGAATGCACTGCCTGGAAGTGTGGTGGAGGCAAGTTCAATCGAGGCATTCAAGCAGGCATTGGATGATTATTTGAATCGAAACAATGTGCAAGGGTATGGGGAAAAGGTAAGACAATGGCACTAGGTCATAATGCTCATTTGGAGAGCCAGTGCAGGCACGATGGGTTGAATGGCCTCCTTCTGTGCCGTTAAAATTCTGTGATTCTGTGATCTTCAACCAGAAGTGCCGCGTGGATGATCCATCTTAGCTTCCTCTCGAGGTCTCCACCATCACAGATCCCAGTCGCCAGCCAATTCAATTCACTCCACATGATATCAGGAAACGCTATGCACACTGGATACAGCAAAAGCGATGGCCCATGACAAAATCTCGGCTGTAGTACTGAAGACTTGTTTCAGAACAAGCCATGCCCTTGGCCAAGCTGTTCTAGTACAGCTACAACATTAGCAAGTGCCCAACAACGTGGAAAATTACCCAGCTATGTCCTGCCCACAAAAAGCAGGACAAATCCAATCTGGCCAATTTCTGCCCCACCAGTCTACCCTTGATCATCAGCAAAGTGATGGAGGGCGTCGACAACAGTGCTATCAAGCAGCACTTACTCAGCAATAACCTGTTCACCGATGCTCAGTCTGGGCCACAGCTCCTGACCTCTACATAGTCTTGGTCCAATGGACAAAAGAGTTAAATTCTAGAAGTGAAATGAGATTGACAATCAAGACAGCATTTGACCAAGTGTGGCATCAAGGAGTCCTAGCAAAATTTAAGGCAATGGAAATCAGGGAAATCTCTCCACAGGCTGGAGCCATACCAGGTTGGAGCACAAAGGAAGGTGGTTGTGGTTGTTGGAGGTCAATCATCTCAGTCCCAATACATCACTGAAGAAGTTCCTCAGCTGCTTCAATGACCTTGCCTCCAATGTAAAGTCAGAAGTGGGGTTTGCTGATGATTGCACAGTGTTCAATACCATTCACAATTCCTCCGGTACTGAAGTAGTCTGTGTCCATATGCAGCAAGGCCTGGACAACATTCAGGCTTGGGCTGATAAGTGGCAAGTAGCATTCGCACCACACGAGTGCCAGGCAATGACCACCTCCAGTAAGAGAGGGTATAGCCATCTCCCCTTGACATTTAACAGCATTACCATCGTTGAATCCCACACTATCAGTATCTTGGGGATCACCATTGATCAGAAACTTAATTGGATTAGCTACAAGAGGAGGTCAAAGGTTAGGAATTCTGCAGTGAGTATCTCACCTCCTGACTCCCTGAAACCTGTCCACCATCTCCAAGACACAAGTCAGGAATGTGATAAAACACTCTCCACTTGCCTGGATGAATATAGCTCCAACAGCACTCAGGAAGTTTGACACCATCTGGGAAAAAGCAGCCTGCTTGGCACTCCATCCACCACCTTCAACATTCACTCCTTCCACCACAAGCACACAGTGGCAACTGTATGGACCATCTACAGGATACGCTGCAGCTACTGAGTAAGGCTCATCCAACAGCACCTTTCAAACCCATGACCCCTACCACCTCAAAGAATAAGGTCTGCATGTTCATGGAAATACCACCACCTTTAGTTCTCCTGTAGGTCACGCACCATCCTGACATGGAACTATATCACTGTTCCTTCAATTGCTGGATCAAAATTCTGGAACTCCCCTCTAATAGCACTATGCGTGTACCTACACCCATGAACCACAGCAGTTCAAGTAGGCGGCTCACCACAACCTTCAGAGAGCAATTAGTGGCGGGACAATAAATGCTTGTCAGAAACATTCACATCCCCTGGACAAATATTATTAAAAACATGCTGAATCCAAGCTAGGCACCAAGGAAGAGTAGTCTGAACTGATGGGCTATTGTAAGACACTACTAAAAAGGTGTATTTTGTCCATATTTTTAATTGTGTGAATCATTCCTGAAGCATCAGTTTAGCCTATAAAAGTGGTCTAAGATGGGAAATTATCTGTCATCCGGGTTGACAGAAGATGGACTGGGCATCCTACATATTCCTACAAATAAATTACTGCCATCAGGTTAGTTATTAGTTCTGGGCTCTGCTAATCCAAATATGGCAAAGGATTTTAAAAAATTAAATTGGCTTCTGTTATGATGTTGGTATTAAGGAAACTATCAGCAAAAATATGTTGAAAAAATTTAACATGTAACAAGGACCACTAATTGATAATTTATAAGTTAATTGTGAATGAGACACATTGCATATATACCCTTCCCATTTGTATTTATCAAGGTAATAATACTGAGGCTATCTGCCATACTGTCACCAAGAATTCCTTACCCATTTCTGGAGGAATGCCTGGCAATTGCTTGCTGTTACTTTCACATAATTATTAACACTTGTTTATAAATGTTTCATTATTCATTTATATTCCTTTGAAAACATTTTCAGTAAAATGTTAATTTAGAAGTTAAATCAATGCCTACCATCAAATCTTGATCATGCATTACATCCTTGTATCCTGATGGGTCCAATACCAGGCCACAGGGATCTGTGAATAGTCCATGTATATGAAGGACACTGTATTTTTGTAGACCTCTGGCCCACTGAACCACCTACAAAAGCACAAAGAGTCTGCAAATTAAATCAGTGAGAAAATAACGCAGGATCACTGACTACATTTTCCTTCATAACTGACAATTTTAATAGTTGTAAAGCTATTGAGAAAATCCTGAGGATACAAGGGTGCTATATAAACACAGTGCAAAATTGGGACCAGTCATGCCCACTGTTTGAGCACTAAGCATGTCATTGAGGGAGCAAAATGGTATCTGATAGCAACACACATTTCTGCCTCAAATCATGCCAGACACCGTCTTAGTGAAGACATTAGCACATGTGCAGCTAACGTCTGCTGAATGCATGCAGAGCAAGCAAAACATGATTTCAAGTAGTTTGTGATATTGATTTGACCCAAACCGTGCCACTTTGGAGCTCGGCGCTCCAGCTAATGCCCTCACAAAGTTTAACAGCTGAACATACCTTACGCAGCAGAAAGGACTCCACACTAATGCTGGATCAACTACTTAGGTCAGTTGCTGGTTGATTTCTTCTGGTTGTTGCTACAATGGTATAAATGTTTCATTTCCACAGTTGTTCAAAGTTGTAAAAGTCTACACAGAGTGATATGGCAGGTACTGAAGGACCTTTTCCTAACTGCTGAAGAACTTTTTCCTGACTTCAAGGTTTCCCCAAACCAACTGCTTCCTCTCCCCTTGGAATACAGCATGACTGGAAGAATAAGCAAAGGCCACACAAAGCAGGATAAGCCACTAGAAGAATAAAGAATAGGAGGGCAGAAGGACTCACAGCAGGAAGCCACGCCCAAGGGTGCTCAGCAAGCAATTACCCACCCGGAACCTCAGCGAGGAACAGTGTGGAAAACATCTGCACATCAATAGGATGCTCTCACTGAAATTTGCCACCTACTGCACCCACAGCCACAACCTCAACCTCAGAAGAGGGCAAAGCTGATGGCTGCAAATTTGACTGTGGTGATGAACCTTTCTGTGAGTTTTCCTTACAGGTTGGAATTAGAGATATTTGCAACATCTCTTCATTTGCTACTGCATAAGGAAGGTCACTAAGGCAGAGCAAGCACATGGATTTGCTGGGACCGCAGGCTTCACTAAAGTGCAGGGTTGTTATTGATTGCAAGCATGTCACTTTGCAAATGCCACATATCAACTGTGCTGTACATCAGAACCAAAAGGAATTCCACTCCCTCAACATTCAGCTGGTGTATGAACAACTGATGCAAGTCAATGCCTGGTGCCCTGACTGCAGTCACGACTTCATTCTGTGTTAGTCCATTGTGCCATATACATTTGACCACCATGGCAACCAATGGGTGGCTACTGGGCGATAAGGGCTATCTGCTGACAACATGGCTCATAATTCCAGTGTGCAACCAACACATGTGCGCAGCATGCATACAATGAAAACCATGTTGCCTTACATAATGTGATGGAGCAGGCGACTAGATGCTGAAACATCAACTTCACAGCCTGGATTGCTCGGGAGCACTCCTTCAGTACTCGGCAGAGTGGGTGTCAAAATATATGATCTTCTGCAACATGCAGCACAACCTTGCCATCAAGAGGGGGCAGCCCTCGCCACCAAATACACAGTAATCAGCTGAGGATCTGGAGTAGGAGCAAGAGGAAAGGAGCAGGCAACCTACAAAATGCCAGCCTATCTGCGAAGAGCTAACTTGAGTGAGATACCAGTAACCACAGTCCTAATTCCCCATTCTCCAATAGTCCTGAGCATTAACTTCCCTCTGTCATTGGCTATTACAGCAACCACTTGCTAGAACGCCAAAACACAGTTTTCAAACCAAATGTATCAATTAAATCGTGCCATACTGCATTGAAACATAAACTAATCACCTTTACATATTCCCTTTGTTCTCATCTTCAGTGTGCTTTTGCCTATCCTAATGCTTCCACACAGTGTAACCCTCATGGCTGGTGGAAGGCTGCAGATGGCCTTGGAGGTCGACCTCAAGCAGCCCAGTTGCACACTGCACCACCTCAGTTTATGCAGCAGCAGTTTGAGTTGGCTGGTGACAGGCACCAGCAAGGGCAGTGGCAGGGTGGGAGGACCAAAGCTCCCTTCCCGAGGGAGGGCAGTAGATTTGTATTCCATGAAGCCACTGCCACTCTCTCTGGGCAACATTTCAGTCATCCTAGTAATTAGAGTGCTGATTGCTGGACTGCACTGACACCCCGCAAACCTCTATGAATGCTGCAATCCATTGCTTCATTGGCAACAAGCTGACCTTGCATGACAGTAAGCTAAGGTTCCACGCAGCAATCAGACATTGGGTGGCTGCTGTTTGTGCAATGGAAGTTGCAAACGAAGCTATCAGACACTGCTTCATAGTTGGGTCCACAGTGTGCAAAGAAAGTTGGCCACCATCGTCATCATTTTGGCAATCCATCATGTTGAGGATGATTCTTCCTTGCATATGGGGCTGGGTGGAAATGAGATATCGGTGTTGACTGTTGGTTCACAGGTGGCTTATGAGCTCTATCTTAGCCCTGCGGGTTCTCCCACATTGAGGATATTGGTTGCTGGCAATATCTCTCCGCAGCTGCTCTTGTTGATTGGAAGGTCTTGACATCATTTTTGATGGTGAGTTGCCATTCAGGTCTTGAGTGGGCATCCACTTCCAATGAGCTGATGTTAATGGAGCAGGCATCTATACTTGGCACGTCTGTAACCTTGAGGACGCTCATGTTTGTTCTTTTGTCTTCCCACTTGATTTGCAAGATCCTTATAAGGCAGTGTTGATGCTGCTGTTCTAGGATCTTGATATGGAATCCAGAAGTTATCCAAGCTTCAGCACTGTAGAGAAGCTTGGGAGAACCACTGCCTGATAGACTTACTAACCACCACTTCCACGTTGGAAAGAATGGACTCCAAGGTCTGTACAAAGGCCTGTGCCAAGTTGGTGCTGGACTCCTCCAAGCTTCTTGACATTGAATGCAAGCTTTTCAGTGTTTGGGCCCTTGGATCGTGAGTAGAGGGGAAGTAAAGGGGCAGGTGTTGCACCTTCTGCGGTTGCATGGGAAGGTGCCGTGGGAGGGGGTTGAGGAGTAGGGGGTGATAGAGGAGTGGACCAGGGTGTCCTGGAGGGAACGATCCCTGCGGAATGCCGCCAGGCGGGGTGAAGGGAAGATGTGTTTGATGGTGGCATCATGCTGGAGTTGGCGGAAATGGCGGAGGATGATCCTTTGAATGCGGAGGCTGGTGGGGTGATAAATGAGGACAAGGGGGACCCTATCACGTTTCTGGGAGGGAGGGGAAGGTGTGAGGGCGGATGCGCGGGAGATGGGCCGGACACGGTTGAGGGCCCTGTCAACCACCGTGGGTGGAAAACCTCGGTTAAGGAAGAAGGAAGACATGCCAGAGGAACTGCTTTTGAAAGTGGCATCATCAGAACAGATGCGATGGAGGCGAAGGAACTGAGAGTATGGGATGGAGTCCTTACAGGAAGCGGGGTGTGAGGAGCTGTAGTCGAGGTAGCTGTGGGAGTCGGTAGGCTTGTAATGGATATTGGTGGACAGTCTATCACCAGAAATTGAGACAGAGAGCTCAAGGAAGGGAAGGGAAGTGTCAGAGATGGACCATGTGAAAATGATGGAGGGGTGGAAATTGGAAGCAAAATTAATAAATTTTTCCAGGTCCAGACGAGAGCATGAAGCAGCACCAAAGCAATCATTGATGTACCGGAGAAAGAGATGTGGGAGGGGGCCGGAGTAGGACTGGAACAAGGAATGTTCCACATACCCCATAAAGAGACAGGCATAACTGGGGCTCTCATGCCCACATGTCCGTCCTTGGTCTGCTGCATTGTTCCAGTGAAGCTCAACGCAAACTGGAGGAACAGCACCTCATCTTCCAATTAGGCACTTTACAGCCTTCCGGACTGAATATTGAGTTCAACAATTTTAGATCATGAACTCTATCCTCCATCCCCACCCACTTTCCGATCCCCCCTTTTTTTTCCTACTAATTCATATAGATTTTTCTTTTCCCACCTATTTCCATTATTTTTAAATGTATTTCCATCCATTGTTTTATCTCTGCCTTTTAGCCTATTTCGATTCCTTCACCCCACCCCCACTAGGGCTATCTGTACCTTGCTTGTCCTGCTTTCTACCCTTAATTAGCACATTCCTTAGATAATATCACCACCTTCAACACCTCTTTGTTCTTTTGTCTGTGACATCTTTTGGTTATCTCCACCTATCACTGGCCCTCTATCCAGCTCTACTTGTCCCACCACCCCCCTTAAACCAGCTTATATTTCACCTCTCTCTATTTTTACTTAGTTCTGTTGAAGATTCATACGGACTCGAAACGTTAACTGTGTTCCTCTCTGATAGAACTCGGGATCTCTGTTTTAAAAATAAGGGGCCGTTCATTTAAGGCAGAGATGAGCAGAATTTTTTTCTCTTAGAGGGTTGAGAGTCTTTGGAATTCTCTTCCTCAAAAAACAGTGGAAGTAGAGTCTTTGAATATTGTCAAGGCACAGCCAGATAGATTCTTGATTAACAAGGGGGTGAAAGGTTATTGGGCGTTGGCAGGAATATGGGGTTGAGGTTATATTCAGATCAGCCATGATCTTATTGAATGGTGGAGCAGGCTCAAGGGGCTGAGTGGCCTACTCCTGCTCCTAATTTGTATATATGTATATTTTTGGTCACTTCCTGTAGCTCTCACTGCAAGATACATTTAAAGAGGTGATTTTGTGGCTAGTAAAGACAATCCCATAATTTTCATTTTACAAACCTTGTCCTTGCACTTCAAATCTACAGATTCCATCGGTTTGCCTTGTTGTTGGCCAAAGATCTCAAGCAGGTTATCATAGTTTGTGGTGAGAACCATTGTTCCCCGATCCATAAGTTGGAGAATAGCATCCAAGAGCATGGGATTCTGAATGTGACAGTTAAGATTATCAAACACTTCCATCAGACAATCCTGGAAGAAATTTGGCTTTGTATCTCCAGTGCGCTATAAAGAAAATAGAAAAAAATTAACACTGCAGGAAACTGAGCCAAAGTACACCACATCAATGCTCACAAATGACAGATAGTTGCTTATTTCGTATGGGGCAGACAAGAGTAAGAACTAAGTTCCAAGAATCATCTTCAAGTCTTTGCTTTTAAAATTCACAGGAACTTGGCCATCTAATTTTATACAGTAATGTACAGAATACATCGTAGTGCAACTAAAGAGCCAGTAAGTATAAAAAGTCAATTAACATTAATTTAACTGTTTGCTTTGTCTGATCGTTAAATTTGTGTCATCACCAAATTTCAAGATTATGTTCCCTATACTCAAGTCCAAATAGTCTATACATATATGAAGAACAAAACCAAATCCAGCACCGATTTGAGGGATGCAGCACTTCCAACCCATTGCCAGTGTGAATCTCTACTCTATTTTCTGTCTGTCAACAACATTCCATCCAAGTATAACATTTCCTTTTCCAGTATGTGCTTGAATCTTACTAAAAAGCTTCTTTGTGGTGCCATATCCTGAAAGTACATCTTTTCAATATCCATACATATTACATCTAATGTATTCTCCACATCAGCCACCTCTTCAAACAACTTAAATTTATCAAACACGAATTGCCTCTAAAATCTCTACTCACTGTCCTTGATTTGCCATGCATCCTATTAGCAGCATTCTTTATCATGATCATTAACTACTTTTCCTTATATTTTTTCCTGCAGCTTGTACATATCAAAATACTTCATTTTTTTTTAGATACTGAAAATCAATCACTTATCCCCAACACCTCATGCAGTCCCTTATGAGATAAGATATAAAACACTTAATTTTGTCTTAGGGGCTCAAAAAACAAAAATCACCTTTACAGGAATTTATATTTACATAGCACCTTTAATGTAATGAAATGTCCCAAGGCACTTCACAGGAGCATTATAAGATAAAGTATGATACTGAGCCACATAAGGAGAATTAGGTCAGACTACAAACTTGGTCAGAGCTAAGTTTTAAGGAGCATCTTAAAGGAGAAAAGAAAGGTAGAGAGGTAGAGAGGTATTCCAGAGTCTAGGGGCCTAGGCAACTGAAGGCACGGCCACAAAAGGTAGAGCAATTAAAAGCAGGGTTGCACAAGAGGCCAGGATTGGAAGAGTGCACATATCTCAAAAGGGTTATTGGGCTGGAGGAGATTTCAGATATATGGAGGGGTGAGGCCATGGAGGGATTTGAAATGTTAAAATTGAGACATTGCTTGACCAAGAGCCAACGTGGGTCAGCAAGCACAGGGGTGATAGAGGAATGAGACTTGCCACAAGTTAAGACATGGGCAGCTGAGTTTGGATAACGTCAAGTTTTCAGGGTGTAGGATGTGGGAGTTCAGCCAGGAATGCATTGGAATAGTTGACTCTACAGATAGCAAAAGTATGAATGAGGGTTTCAGCAGTAGATGAGTTGGGACAGGGACAAAGTCAAGCAATGTTATGGAGGTGGAAATATGTAGTTGGAAGCTTATCTTGGGATCAAATACGACACCAAAGTTGTGAACAGACAGGCTTAATTTCAGACTGTTGGCAGGGAGAGAGATGGAGTTGTAGCTATGGACGAGTTTAGAGAGCGAGCTCGAAAACAATGGTTTGTCTTCCCACTACTTAATTGGAGGAAATTTCTGCACTTCCAAAACAGGATGTCGGATAAGCAGTCCGATAATTGAGCAACAGTGGAGGAGTTGTGAGTTGTAGTGGTGAGGGAGAGCTGGATGGTGTCAGAGTATACGTGAAAACTAATGTTCTGTTTGATGTCATTGAGGGGCAGCATATAGATAAGAAATAGGAGTGGGCAGCGGCAAGGATAAATCCTCAGGGCACATTAGAGGTAACAATGCAGGAGCAGGAAGAAAAGTCACTGCAACTAATTCTCTTGCTCCAATTAGATAAGCAAGAATGGAACCAGGTGAGAACAGTCCCCCCCCTAGCTGGACAGTAGTGAAGAGGCATTGGAGGAGGCTGGCGTGGTCAATTGTGTCAGAGGCAGGTCGAGAAGGACAAGGATGGAAAGTTTATCTTTGTCACAGTTACATAGGATGTCATTTGTGGTAGCAGCAGAAACCTGATGGGAGCGATTCAAACATGGAGTTCTAGGAAAGATGGGAACAGATTTGGGAGGCAATTACACATTTAAGGACTCAACTCACCTTTCATTTTTTTTCCAATAATGAAAGCTTTTCTGAACTACAGTTTTCAAAACTTTAACATAGCATGTGAAGTGTTTCCAAACTTTCAGTGATAATTTGTTTTACTTATCTACATTTTTTTAAACCAAGTACTCGCCATTGGTTTCAGTGCCATACATAGTGATAATCCAGATAACTTTTGATTAACTACTACATACAGCTTGGATCACCACCACTGATCCACATTCTGCAGTAATACTCATTTATCAACAATTGATAGTTTTTAGCACCAATGTGCATTGCCACACTTCTTCAGTGTTAAACAGTATCTGCCAATCACCTACATTCATCCAACTCATTACTGCCTTTCATATTTTATCTAATGCTCAGAATATCATTCAACATGGTATCCAGAAGTTTTAATTTAACATTTTGCTATAAAGATTAATGAAGAAACAAAAATCTGTTCTATATATTGTGTCCATATAATACAAAAAAAAGTATTTTACACTTTTCTAAAGCACAATGTCATGGGACATTGACCGGTAGCTCAGGAAAAATCTTAGATTTGCATGCATTTTTTGCCTACTTCCCGTAAATTTTTGCAACACTTCTTTGAAGACTTTTTCCCCAATATCCTCTCAGGGAAAGAGACCTAGAACACAAGGCAGAAGTGGGAGCTGGGATGAGAGTACAACAGAGCAGCGGTGAGACAGCAGAGAATAATCAACAGAGTCAGACTGGGAAAGGGGTAGAGAGCCAAGGGAGGGCACCAGAGCAGTGGAGTTAGGGCCAACTACATGCGCCAGAGTGGGGGGGGGTGGGGAGTCAAGAGTGCACGTCAGAGCAGGGGAAAAAGGGCAAGAGCACGTGCCAGAGTGGAAGAGGTGGGGAGCCTAGAGGGCAGTGCACTGCAGGATTAGGGAGGGTATGGGAAGCCAAGGGAGCATACCAGAGCAGTAAGATTATAGGGTGCGAGGGAGGGCAAAGAGAAAGAGATTTTTGAGGATGGGGTTATCAGATATCAGAGAAAATAGACAGTAACTAAGTAGAGTAACAATATCAACTAACGTGGGGGTAGGAAGGAAACTAGGCAGGAGTTTGGTGGGAGGAGGGTGAAAGGAGCAGACAGGAAGAGCCATGCACTAGATAAGCCCAGAGGAGAGATAGGAGAAAAACTAGGCAAAGATGCAAATAAAAACAGTAAATGCTGGAAATAGACAGCAAGTCAGGTAAAAAATTTGGAGAAACAGAGTTAACATTTCAACCTTCTGTCAGAACTGATGACCTTCTATCAGAACTGGGAAATATCAGAAATGTAATAGGTCTTAAGCAAGTGAAAGGAGGAAGGGTGAAAATAAAACAAAAGGGAAGGTCTGTGATAGGGTGAAAGACAGGATACATTAAATGTCAAAAGAGTTGGTAGTGCAAGGGCAAAGGGAATGGTAATAGGACAAGTAAAGAAATAAAAGATGTCTTTAGAGGTGGTGTAAAGGGCAGAATGATGAACAACTCCTGTCTGAAAGCAAAAACTAGGAGAAAATGAGAGCAAAACCAAAACCTGCAAAGAAAAAGGAAACAAAATAGGGGCACAGATTACAGTCTGAAGTTGTTGAACTCATATGTTGAGTCCAGAAGGCTAAAGAATGCCTAATTGAAATTTGAGCTGCTGTTCCTTAAACTTATGTTGAGCTTCATTGGAACGTTGCAAGAGACAAAGAACAGTGGGTCAGTGTCAAAGTGCAGAATTAAAATGCCAGACGGCTGGAAGTTTGGGGTCATGCCTGCTGAGTGAAAGGAGGTGCTCTGCAAAGCAGTAACACAATCTGCGTTCCATCCTCCCATTATAGAGCAGGCTACACTGTGAGCATCAAATTCCATATACCGAATTGAATGAAGTACACATAAATTTCTGTTTCACCCAGAAGGAATGTTTGGAGCTTTGGATAGTGAGGAGAAAGGAGATAAAAGGACAGTTGGTACAACTCCCACGCTTGCATGGATAGTGCCCTGGGAAGCAAAGAGGGGTGTTGGGGTGATGAAGATTAGACCAGGATGTCACAGAGACACTGGTCCATTCAAAATTCTGAAAGGAGAGGGAAGGGAGAAGACGTATTTGGTGATGGAATATAGAGGCTGGTGGGGTAGAAGATGAGGACAAGGGAAACCCTAACATCTTTCTGGGAGGGAGCAGAAAAGGTGAGAGCAAAAAAGTGCGGGAAATGGGACGCATGCGGTTGACGGCAAACCTCAGTTGATGAAAAGAAAGATGTATCAGAAGCATTGGTGTGGAAGGTTGCACCTTCAGAACAGATGTGACAGAGATGGAGAAAGGGAGAATGAAAGAGTCCTTACAGAAAGCACAATGTGAGGAAATGAGTCAAGATAGCTGTGGGAGTCAATGGGCTTTATAATAAATATTGGTCGATAGCCTATGCCTAGAAATGGAGACAGATGACGTCCGGGAAAGGAAGGGAAGAATCGGACATTGACCATTTAAGGGTGAGAGAAGGGTGGAAATTGGAAGTCTAGTTGAAGAAGTTTTCTGGTTCAGGACAAGAACAGGAAGTGGCACTGATATAGTACCGTGAAAAAAAGGGAGGATACTGAATAGGACCAGAACAAAAAAATTCCAACATATTCTACAAAAGGCAGGGCTAACTAGGACCCATGCGGATACCCATTGCAACACTTTAATTTGGAGGAACTGAGTGGAATTAAAGTAGAAGTTATTCAATAGGGGAACAAGTTTAGCCAGGTGAAGGGAGGTGGTGGTGGATGGAGACAGGTTGGCTTTCCATTCAAGGAAGAAGCATAGAGCCCACAGATTGTCCTGGTGGGAGATGGAGAGATTGGACGTCCATGGTTGGAAGAGTCACGGGTGTACTTTGACCAGCAACTGCTGGTTCTAAACAGAGAGCACTGAAAGAGTCACAGATGTAGGCGGGAAGAGATTGTACAAGGGGAGACAAAAGATAAAGTCAGGATAGGAAGCAAGCAGTTCAGTAGAATGGGAAAAGGCTGAAACGGTAGGTCTACCAGAGCAGTCTTGTTTGTGGATCTTGGGAAGGAGGTAGAAACAGGCTCTTCAAAGTTATGGAATGACGAGGCTAGAGATCATGGAAGTGAGATCTACAGAGCAGATGAGATCATTGACAGACCCCAATGATAGTTTGATGTTCGGTTGTGAGGTTAAGTAGGAGGAAATATCGGAAGGTCTGCAAAAATGTCAGTTCTGGGCTTGGGTTGTAGAGGACCTTAAGGGAATTCTGGCTTGGTTGGCTGAGAGAAAGGAAGGAAGTTGCAGCAGCAACTGAATGGACGGTCTCAATCTTAGTGACAAAGTAGTCTATGAGCACCTCACACTTGTTGCTGGAGGTGGGGGTGGAGGTGGCAGGGAAGGATAGTTTAAGAACAGGGTCTGTTGTGGGGGAAGAAAAGTCAAGGCTTATTTTTGCATTCCAGGATATTTCTAGAATAGTAACCAGCACTGAGCATCAAAAAAGAGACTGTATGATGAATGGAGTGGCTAAGAGGTGCGGTTCTAATTTTATGACAAAAGCTCACAATGTGAAGCTGTACTACACCAAAATGTATAATCCTGACACAGGATATCAAAACCATCTGAACTATTTTGCTCCCCAACAGCCCTTGATCAACACATAATTCACACAAAATGAAATTTAAATTCATCTAGTAATTTTGGGTTAGCTGTTCTCAAATAGTTTCAAAAAGTTCTGAAATCCAAAAAAAAAACTGACCTGTTTTTCGAAATGTTTGAAGCACCTGCAAATTGCAACTCTTTGGTTTATTCTTTTGCTCAAACACCAAATATGTAAATATCAGTTGTACATCTAAGCTTGCAGGCATTTGTCTGAAACATGGGAACATTTTACTTTGTAGCTCAAAACAATATTGAGTTTTACCGGTGACATTTTCCGGATTAGATCATGGGCAAGCACAAGAAGGTCACGATCTTCTGTTACTTTATGACGGAACTCCATAATATCAGAAGGATGAAGCACCTCCAGATCTTCAGCTGCATTGATTACCGCTTCGATACAACTTCGCCATGAGCACAGCGCAGGTACATGTGGAGCAACAGCAGCACTCACTCCTGTTCCAATCACCAACAGCAACTCACAAGGCTCCTTTCGGGTCAGACTTTTCAGGAATTTCCTTCAGAGTGTAGGCAACAAAGAAAGTTAAACTCGAAACAATTTCCATTGTGTTCCTCATTCTCTGAAGCTCAATATACAGAAATAAATATTCTGTCACCCACTGCATAAAACTACTTATGTCAGGAAATAAAATAATGTATTATATTTAATTTATTGTAAAATAGTGGTGTGTGTGTGACTAAATTGGAATAAAGGCAACTGGCCTGAAGGCTTTGATGTGAACATGGGGGAAGTTTAAAATGTAAGGTGTAAAAGGACATTTGCATTTTTAAATAAACCAGGCTAGATTGATTTCAAAAGAAGGTGTGAAATGTGTCACTTAACCAAGTGAAGTTCAGACACAATGTGTTTATTTCTTCCAAAGATTACTGGTAAAACTTAGTACTTTGAGAGATTGTTATTATCAGGAAGGTAAAGTCCAAAGACATAGCGAAACAATGGGAATTTGCATTCAAAGGGGAAAATATGTATACAGGAGCGAAGGCTATGTGTAAGGGTTAGGCATTTTAGAATTTAACAAGTGTGAAAAGTCTTCAACATCTACACCTTAAGCTGCTGTCTACAAAGTACTGAAGTTAAGATGACTCACTTTGAATTGGATTGTCAGGGTATCATGTTTCTTTGCCTGGGTCTTTTAAAATCTATGTGCCTTACTGTTGCCTTAACGATGGTGCAACTGGGAGTCACATTAAGTAAGGGATTTAGAAATGATTATAGTAGTAATTTGTAGACATGCGTATGTGCTTAAAAATCATCTCTCATTAATAAATGTTTCATCTAGTTTTGTAGAAACTTAAGACTTGGTGGTCTTGCTACTACTGAATTCAAGGCACGCATCTCGAAATTTATGCAAATTGAAAAACAAGATGTGGCAGTTGTTTCACATTTCTCTCTGGGATTTGAACAACTCAGCATTTACCATCGGCTGTGCTGTAACAATTTGGTCCATTATTACTTTAAAAATTTTATCAGCTGAAAATAACAACCACAATCTGACTGTTGCTTCAGTTTTTTGTTAGCATAAATTATAAATGGAAACCTCTTGTGCATTATTCTGCCCAGTTTATCTATCGATAAGCCTCCAATTTTGTTTGAGACTTGATGGAAACCCCAGTCTAGACGATACATTTTGAAATCAATAGCTTTGGTATTGATCCAGTTTAATTTTCGACAGGGATTCATTTTTTCTTCTTGTTGAAGAGCTTAAATATTTACTAATTTGACACTGAAGGTCACCTTAAATTAGAGGAACATAATTAAATTATGTTATGTTGGTGTATTAATCCTCATTTCTAGATGTTTAACAGTAGGCACTTCAAATGGAGGTCTTATTTATGTGTTACCATTATCTTGAAACTTGGATTTTGTTTGAGAAAATTGAAGCAACTAACGTTTAAGGTTTATAAGGGTCACGGTGCAAAAAAATGCTGGTCATTTGACCACGCTTGACATATCTTAAAGCTACTTCAATGTAATAATTTGAAAGTCAAGAAAAAACACACATTCCACAGTGTCAATTTTACTTTTATAAATCCAGATGCTGTGTTCATGGCAACAATTATGCAGTAGCTTAGACATTGAAAGCATCCAAATATGCTTCATTAATAATGACTGGAAGTATTACTCAGCCAGGAGCAGAGAAATAAGGAAATTAATATGTTTCTAACATATTCAGCAGGATTTCATTTTTTAGCGAACGATCGATAAAATGTTGGGTTTTGAAAACATTTTTGTAAAAGAGGTCGAGAAGTAAGAGACTACAAATGGTGGGGCAAACAGGAAAAAGGAATTAACAAAAAATCACAATCAGGGGAGCAAAGCATTTGGGAGGGGTGATAGAAATGTAGGAATTTACAAGGATTGATTGGAACATGGCAATGAAGAAGTTTATGGACCAGGTTGAGGATATTCAATTGGATACCTTAAAGGACAATGAGCTCATGGAAGCTAGTAAGGATGATTTGAGACTGAATGACAAAACATGAGTGGTTGAGTTTTATATAACAGGAGAAAAAATACAAAGTGTTTTTGTCGGGTGCCTGTATCTCAAGCAGAAAATGTGACTAACTTGTTGAGCACATGTCCTTCAGGCAATGCTTACTTATTTCATGCCCAATTGTCGATCTGACTTTGCAAAACCTTAAGCCACCACTTTCAGCTCCCATATAAACTCTGTTCCTTTGCCACTGATTTGTGTCCCTGCCCTGCCATCTGGCAAAGTCATAATTTTCAGCCCTTGCTATAAACACGATTCTCTTGACATCAACTCTGACCCCTTCTTGAGACACCTGCTCAGGCTGACCAAAACTGAGGTTCAAACTCCATTACCAAAGCCACATTTTTCCATCTCTAGAGTTTTACCTGCCTCTGCCACTACCCCTTTGTTGCAGGAATTTTTATCTAAGCTTTGCCACCTGTCGGTTCAACCTTGTCCAAATTCAACCATCCAAGGGCATTCCAGCACTGTTTGCTGTCCCATCACTCCTGTCAATGATGGCCTATATTAGCTCCCTGTCCCCCACAATATTAAACTTAAGATCTTTATCATCAAAATCACAAGATAATTATGGATGAGAAAGGCATTCAACTCAAGTTAGTTCATCGATCCTTAGTCCTCTTACTTCAAAATCACTTGAAATATGCAGTGTTTTCTCAAGATCTCAGGGCATCCCAAAACACTTTACAGCCAATTAAGTGCTTTTGAGCTGTTGTAACATAGGGAATGCCTATTCGAACAAAAGAAGGTTCCACAAGCAGAAATGTGACAAGTAAATCACCTGTTTTAGGAATATTGGTTGAAAGATATACCTGGTCAAGACACTAGGGGGGAACTCCCCTGAAAATAGTGCCATGGGATCATCTGTGTTCATCTGAAAGGAATGGTTGGAGCCTCAGTCTAACATCTCATCTGAAAGACAGCACCTCCGACATTACAGCACTCCCCCTGTACTGCACTGAAGTGCCAGCCATGATTATGTGCTCAAGTCTCTGTAATGGGTTTTGAACCCACAACTAGCAACTTTAAAGTAGTAAAACATCCTAATGCTTCACCGGATCATTATCAAAGAAAACTTGACACCAAGCCACCAAGGAGATACATATTCGGGCAGGTGATCAAAAGCTTGGTCAAAGAGAAAGGTTTTAAGGAGAATCTTAAAGGAGGAAGGAGAGATAGAGTGACAGAGAAATTTAGGGAAGATATTTCAGAGCTTAGGGCCTGACCAGCTGAAGGCAAAGCTGCCAATAGTGGAGTGATTAAAATTTAAGATGCTCAAGAGGCAAGAATGGAAGGCTTGCAGGACTAGAGGAAGTTACAGAGATGAGGTGGGGTGAGGCCATGGAGGAATTTGAAAAAGGGATGAGAATTTTAAAATCTAGGCATTGCCTTAGCAGAAATTAATGTAGGTCAGCAAGCACATGGGTCATGGATGAACTGGACTTAGTGCGAGTTAGGACATGAGCGGCAGGGGTTTGAAATGGTCTGAAGTTTACAGAAGGTTAAAAATGGGAAGCTGACCAAGAGTGTGTTGGATGACTCAGGGTTGTGAGCGCTACCGCATGAGCCATGGCTGATAATTCATATTTTTAGCACTAAATTTCTATGTTATCTATCGTGCTTAATTTAAATGATTGGATCTCATCTGACCTGTACATTTTAACTGGCAACCTCAAAATGGCAAGAAATAGGTTTGTAAGCTACTTAACACAATCAATGCCATTGCTTTAAATTGATTTCCAATAACCCTGCACCTAATTGTAGAAATAACAAAGGTGTGGAAGATTGTGCTCTCCTCCCCATGAGCATTCAAACCAAACTATCTACTTAGGGGCATCTTATGTAAAAGCTTAGAGTAAATCAGCACACAAGATAATTTTAACAATTTCTCTGATTTGCTGCTGGAGATTAGGAAAAATTTTCCAAAGCCATGACACCGATAAGCAGCCTCATTAATCACAAATCTTATGTACTGCACATAAATTTTTATAATTTGAAGTGAATAGTCTGAAAAATTATGGGCAGTGCATATCAAATATCAGCAGGGGTGGGAGGAAGCATGTAAATTATCCATATACAAAGTATATTCACATCCGCATTATTCCATTCCCTCACACTAAAAGGCAGGAATAAAATGCAGGCTCTAGGCTCCAAACTCTCTCAGTAATTTGACAAAAATTCTTGAAAGTCTGTTGACATCACCTCACGGTCATTTCCAATAATTAGTTTTGGGTGTACACAAAACTTATTTTGCTTGCTTCAATGGCAATGTGGCATATTTAAAGAAAATTGTAAATCTACCTTAATGAGCCAAAACTTATGCATCAAGATTTCAAATTTCCACTTCATGCCCATAATAATAAACAAGGGAAATTTTGTCAAATGGTCAACTGATAGAAAAATCACTAAATCTCCCACATCTCTTGGACACTGTATCCAAGTAATTCAATAGAAGCACAAAGAACTCCGTCCAGGTGAAATGCCTAGCCCCCATCTCCACTGTGAACAACTGGAACATTGGAACTTCTGTATCTGTACATTGAAGACTAATTCATCTCTACATGTCTTCTCCCATCATGGAAGTTCTCGCTTCTGGAAAGTCAGATCAACTGCCATAGTTTCAACCTGCTAACCTCTGAAGGAATGCGCAACTGGACTTTCGATTCTGGACTCTGAACTCACATGAAACCATTACTTTTATTTTTAATCGTGGTCTTGCCCTATCCCCTTTCTTTCTCTTATCCCTGTTTTATTGTATGAGTGCAAAAAGAGGCAGGCGTTGCAAAACCCCTCTCCTGCATTGCGTGTGTGTAACATAAACCAATCCTATTATTTTAACTTATCTCGAGTTTACTGAGCAGTTATTAATAGAGGATTGGATCACTCCAAACTGAAGGGTTGAGGAAAACACTCCACCACTTATAAAGGGGGGAAAATCAGAAATCAAAGTACCTTTCTGTTTATGAATGGGTAGTGAGAGGAGAAATCAGGGCTGTTTAAATTAATTCCCCTCCAGTCCATAACAAAATTTAGGCTTATTTAGCAGTTTCCTAATTCACCTTATTATTTCCAGCACCTGAAACAATGCAACTCGAAAATCTAAATTTGGCACCGTCCAATCATTATATCCTTGGTTTTTTTTTTATCTTTTAAACTTTAGTAATGCCATGCATTCATCTAATCGTATTAATTTTAAAAATCTCCACTCTTGGATCAGTCACATCAGTCCTTACACCATCGATCATATTTATTTCCGGTATTTACCTGGACTTCTGTTCAAGGTTTCGAGAAGGATTAACTAAATCCATGTGCACCTAAAAAACAGAAACATGTTCTTGTTCACAAATCAATGCCAAGACGGCCCACCATCAGTCTTACGAAAGCTAAATACTGCAGCTGCTAGAAATCTGAAAGAAAAACAGAAACGCTGGAGATACTCAACAGATCAGGCAGCCTCTGTGGAGAGAGAGAAATGCAGAAATACATACCGGTACAAAGGAAACAAGTTCTTCATTGTTTCTAAAAAATGAAATAAAGCCAATACATATTCATAAGGTAGAATTACTGTCAATGCTGTTCTTCTACAAGTACATTAGGTGTTTTGCCCTTACAATTCATAGCTTAATAGTTCCAATGTTGGGAGCAGACACTCTATAAACTACGGTCCTGCCTTTATACTCCTTGGTCTATTCATCTAGCAAGACAGATCAGTTAGAAAGATTAACTTGCCACACACAAAAGAAAAGGCTAATATTGCATACTGGGGATCATAAGATCATAAAAAGAGTAGTAGGAGTAGGCCATTTGGCCCATTGAGCCAGTTCTGCCTTTCAATAACATCATGGGTGATCTGATTCTGGCCTTAACTCCACTTTCCTGCCTGCCCCTAAAACCCTTGACTCCCATTTCAATCAAAAATCTGTCGAGCTCAGATTTGAATATATTCAATGAGCCAACCTCCACTGCTCTCTGGTGAAGAGAATTCCAAAGACTACCAACCCTTTGGGAGAAGAAAAACACCTCCTCATCGCTGTCTTAAATGGGAAATCCCTTAACTTTAAACAGTGCCCCTTAGAATTCCCTCCTTCGGGGAATCGAGAATTCTCAGCATCTACTCTGTGAAGCTGCCCTCAGAATTTTACATGTTTCAATAAGATCTCATTCTTCTAAACCCCAATGAGTATAGACCCAACCTGCTCAACCTCCTCATCAAGACAATCCCTTCATCCCAGGAATCAACCTAGTGAACCTTCTCTGAACAGCATGCAATGCAAGGACATACCTACTTAAACAAGGATACCAAAACAGAACTTTACAGGGCATTGATGAGACTGCACCTGTAATTATAGCAGGATTTCCCTAATTTTATATTCCACCCTTTTCAATAAATGGCAACATTTCCTTTGCCTTCAAAGTTACTCGCTGTACCTGCATGCTAACATTTTGTGATTCATGTGCAAGGACACCCAAATTCCTTTGTACTGCAGCATTCTGCAGTCTCCTTCCACTTAAATAACATTCTGCTTTTCTATTCTTCCGAGGACATGTTCACATTTTCCCACATTATACTCCATCTGCCAAATGTATGCTCACTCACTTAACCAATTATTATCTCTTTGCAGGTTCTTTGTACCCTTCTCACAATCTGCTTTCCAATCTTTCTATCAACAACAAATTTGGCTGAAGTACAGTTTGGTCCTTCATCCAAGTCTTTAATATAGATCGTAAATAGTTGAGGATCCAGCAATGATCCACGAGATACTCCATACTAGTTACAGTTTGCAAACCTGAAACTGACCCATTTTTCCTGACATTGTTTCCTGTTAGCCAATCCTCTATCCATGCTCATATATTACCCCCAACACCAGGAACTTTTATCTTGTGGAGTATCCTTTTACGTGGCACCAAATGCCTTTTGGAAATCCAAATACAGGACATCTACTAGTACCCCTTTATCCACCTTGCTTGTTACATCCTTAAAGAACTCTAATGAATATGTCAAACATGTCTTACCTTTCACAAAATCATGTTCACTCTGTCTGATTTTAATATGATTTACTAAACGCAGAGCCGCTACTTCCTTAAGAATGGATTCCAGCATTCTCCCAATGACAGATGTTAGACTAAGTGGCCTATAGTTTCTTGCTTTCTGTCTCCCTCCTTTCTTGAATAGGGCATTTGCACTCAACTGGGACTTTTCCAGAATCCAGAGAACTTTGGAAGATTACAACCAATGCGTCCACTATCACTGCAGCCACTTCTTTTAAGATCTTAGGCGGCAGGCCATCAGGTCCATGGGACTTGTCAGCTTTTAGTTCCATTAGTTTTCCCAGTACTTTTTTGCCAGTGATCGTGATTGTTTTGTTCCTCCCTTCCTTTTGCCCTTTGATTTCTTGCTGTTCTTGGAATGCATTTTGTGTCTTCTACTATGAAGACATACAAAATATTTGTTCAAAGTCCCTGCCATTTCCTTGTTTCCATTACTAATACATCAGTCTCACCCTCTAAGGAACCAAAACTCATTTTAGCTACTCTTTCTTTTCATATACATGAAGAAGCTTTTACTGACTGTTTTATATTTCTTGCTAGTTTTCTCTCATACTCCAATTTCTCCCTCTTTTTTCTTAGGTCATCCTTGGCTGATTTCTAGAATTTTCCCAATCTTCTTCCTACAATTAATCTTCTCAGCATTGCATGTCTTTTCCTTCAATTTGATACCGTCCTTAACTTTAGTTAGCCATGGACATTGCATCCTTCTGGTCGAGTCTTTCTTCCTCAATGAAATATACATTTGTTGAGAGTTAGGAAAAATCTCCTTAAATGTCTGTTACTACTTCTCTACCACCTTGCCTTTTAACCTATTTTTCCAGTCCACAGCAGCCAACTCAGTCTTCATACCTGAGTAATTGTCTTTAAGTTTAAGACACTGGTTTCATAACCACATTTCTCAACCTCTTATCTTGAGGATCCGTTACTAAGAGGTCATTAATTAATCCTGTCTTATTACACATTACCAGGTCCAAATTTGCCAGCTGCCTGGTTGAATCCAGGATGTATTATTCAAAGAAACTGTACCAAATATACTCTATGAACTCATCCATCAGGCTTTCTTTGCCAATTTGACTCATCCAATCTACACAAAAAATAAAATCGTCCACAATTATTGCAGTACTTCTCTTACAAGCCCCCATTATTTCTTGGTGTATACTGTCCTACACTATAGCTACTGTGAGAAGGTTATAAATTACCTCTGTTGTAGGCTGTTGGATATCATTTGATAGGCCTTAATGAGATCTTCAGTCTTAAATTGGTTAACTGTATTTATTAGCTACAAGAACTATGCACATATATACAGTAAAGGGTTCAAGCTGGAAGCTATCTCTGTGCTTGCTTGCCCACACGGCTCTGTCTAACACTAGGCTGACTCCTAGGTGCGGGTCATGTGTTCTTTTACATCACTGTGTGGACGGTACTGTTCTCAGTCCCACGATAACCCTATTTGTGCCAGACCCTTGTACTACACCTCCCCCCAAGTCTTTATCAAATGTATTTCAAGTTATTTTAGCTTAACCCTTGTATTTATAATGATTTATTACTACTCCATCTCCCCCCTTCAAGTCTATGAGTTCATAGGTTCAGGCAGTCTGGAGGCCTTATGACCCATCCATATCTCGTTCACACTACTTTTGAAGGAGTGGTAGGTTCTGTTGTTGCAGGTAAACTCAGTTGATTTGGAGGTTGTTCTGGCATGTGGGTATCTTTTTAGTTTTCCACTCCTTGGTATTGAACTGCTCTTTGTCAATTCAGCTGTTGTGCTGATAGGTGGTTGTTGTTTCATCCGTTTCTTTTGGATGATGAACGTTGTGCTTGTCTCCATGTCATTTTTTCCTTCTTCTTCCTTCCTCGTGTGGGTAGTTGTGATGTTCTCTGTCATGGAAGATGGCCATTCCTGTTATGAGGATGTGGGCTAAGCTCAGTTCACCTTGGCATTTGGCGTGTGGTGTGCTGTCAACAAAGTACGTCTGCTACTTAGCTTCAGCATCATCTATGGCACAGTCATGCTGGCTGGGAGTTGTAGCTTTTGCTCTGTGGTCGCAATGTTGACCTCAAAAACAGTCATGGAAGCTGAAGACTGTAGCTCTTCCAGATATTGGTTGCTCTTTTGTCTCTCCACCACTGGAGGCGTCATGGTAACCATCTCAGTGGTTGACTGGTCTGACCAATGAGGGTTTTCCGGCACCTGTAATTAAAATGGACAAACCTGCTCTACAAAGAGAGAAGACAGTTCAAAGCTGATGTCTCAGTCAGAATACTCTTTCTTGTTTGAGCTCTCAGGAATTTGCAGTTCTGTATAATTTACGACAGTGGTTGTCTTGACCTCATCTGCCATTTTGAAACGATTCAGGGCTAAACTGGTTATGGATGACATACATCAGCTCAAAGATTTTTTTGCCGCCAAACCTTGATGGTCTCAGAATCATGCCCATGACCAGAAGTCAGATTCCTCCAGGCACATAGAGTTGTGTGTTAATCGAAGCCAGAGGTGTCTCACCACAGTTCTTTGTCCAATAGGACTGTAACACTGGCTCCTGTGTGCAATTTAAAGTTTGAGATGGCCATTAACTGAAATGTCTGCATTACAATACAAAAACCCTGGATCTTTATACAATGCAAAATGATCTGATCAGAGTAGCCATTATCCCGCAGGATGTCTTTGATGCACCTTATTTCAGCATCAAGCTTACATGGTCCTACTTACAAGGCTGATTGTAAAGCCAATCTTATAGCGCATGGAACCATAAGAATGCCAACACATATATTGACCAGTGAAGATAGGCTTGCAGAAGACCAGTGTGATGTGTGATGCTACATATGTAGACCACACATCCCAAAGACTGGCGGATTGTATTAAACAGCACATCCCCTCCATTGTTTGCAACAGGCAAGGCACACACCATACCAAACCAGCCCGTGCTTGCAAAGCTCAAAACACATTATCCAAGATGAGATTCTGCAAATGGGCAACATTTGCTAAATGATCCTCAGCGTGCTAAGAATTATGCTGACAACCAATTTAAGACAGTCAGTCGGGCTTGCAGTGTGGCGCATTTGCGTGTACTGGAAACTACATATATTAATACACAGGACCCTGTTCTTTGCAGACAGAAAGAACATGTATACATATTGGGCCTGTTTCAGCTAAGCAAAATCCATGACATTCATTGGTTCATTCCTCAAGGCAATGCCTTGACCAGAGTCAGGCTGCCTGGTTTAAATTTCAAACAATGCTTGGCAGTTAACTGTCAGTCACCATAAACTGGTGCATTTTCCATGGCAACATCTCTGCCAGGGTCTACTTGCCAACCAATCAGCACTCTCTTCTCATATAGTTTAAATTTGTTGTTTTCCCTTACATTTTACAAGAATACATTGTCCTGATGAATGTAAGACAAAAAACTTCGACAAAATGTCTTTTATTTTCAACAATACTCAAGAACTAAAATCATTTCTCACTACTGAACTGATCATATCCTTTATTATCAGAGCTACCCCACCTCCTTTTCCTTTCTTCCTGTCCTTAAAAATGTCAGGTACCCTTGAATATTCAAGTGCCAGCTAGGTCACTTTGCAAATGTGTCTCTGTAACATCTATCAGATCATCCTCATTTATTTCTATTTGTGCTTTCAATTCATCCATCTTGTTACAAATGCTGTGTGCATTCAAATAAAGAGTCTTTAATTATGTCTTCTTACCATTTTACCCTGCTCTGGGCCTATTTGCTGGTGCACTCATGTTTTTACACTCTACACCTTCCAGTCATGCTCTGGTTGTCATTCCCCACATTGCTACCCTGCATTATTGTCTTGTCCTTTCTCTTAAACTTTCCAAATCTCCTCTCACGTGAACCCTCCCCTCACCCCTCCTCCGCCACCAACTATTTAATTTAAAGCCCTCTAGCTATCTAAAGCCCTAGTTATAAAATTCCCCAGGGCACTGGTCTCAGCATGGTTCAGGTGAAAACCATCTCAAAGGTACAGCTCCTTCTTTCCCTAGTACTGGTGCCAATGCCCCATGAATTGAAACCCATTTCTCCCAAACCAATCTTTGAGCCATGAATTCAACTCTCGGATTTAATTAAGCTTATATCAATTTGCCTGTAGCTCAGGTAGTAATCCAGAAATTATTACTTTTATGGTTCTGCTTGTTAATTTAGCCCCAACTGCTCAGACTCCCTCAGCAAAACCTCTTTCTTAGTCCTACAAACATGGTTGGTACCCACAGGGGCCACAACAACTGGATCCTTCCCCTCACAGTCATTGGTTCATTAGTGCCCCCCTGCACTATGGTGCTGTGGTCAGTTTGGTCATCTTCCCTGCAGTCCCTGCTCTCGCCCAATAAGCTGCAAGAACATCAAACCTGTTGGACAATTGCAAGAGCTGAGGCTCCTACATTGTCATCTTCTGGATACCAATACCTGTCTTACAGTCACACCCTCCTGTCCCTAACAAGGGATGACTGCCTCCTGAAACAAAGTGTCCAGGTAACTTTCCCCTCCTGATGCATCGCAATATCCAAAGCTTGGACTCCAGCTCATCAATGCAGAGCCAAAGTTCCTAGAGCTGCAGATGTGTACTGAAGATGTAGTTGCCACAGATCACACAGATGTCCACCAGCTCACACACACTCCAACGGTAACATATCACCTGCCCTGCCATCTTTATTATGTTTTATTCCACGAATTAGATTTCAAGTTTAGAAATATTACTCAATGATTATTTATATTTAGCTATATTGAGATTAACTAGTTACACTACAAATTTAATACAATATTTACATCCCCAGTACTCATTAAAACTACTGCTCCAGTTTAGAGAGCAGAAAATCTTAAAACTTACCAACCAGTCAACTACCTGCTCACCTAATTAATGTCTCCAGGCTTCAGCTCTCAGATCTCTCCATCTCTGGCCCAATCATTTTTCGTATAAGACCAGAACAGTGCCTCATCCCTGAATGCACCAAATTCCCTCACTTACCAAATTCCCAGAGTTAAGCACTCTGTCTTGCTGCACTCAAAAAAGTTACCACCAGTGTGCCACTTACTTTGTGGGCATTCAAAACCTCCTGCATTTATACAGAAGTAGCAAAATTCCTCTCAACAAAACCTTACATTTCTACAGCATTCATCACATGCTGTGAAATGTCACAAAGCACTTAACGTGGAAGGGAAAAACTTGGCTTCCTGGAGTTCTATAAATTCAATTTTGTTTTATTTTCCTGTTATTCCTGCTGCAAGCATTTCATTTTTTAGGTAGTAATTCCTCCAGTTTATTTTCTTCTTTTTAGCATTTGTCTCTTTTCCAAAACCTGTACAGGCATTCTTTACTTCTACACAAATAACATCCATGAGGTCATCTGCAAATTATTGCCCTTCTTGTTATTTTTGTACACATGTATATTTTGACTTCTAAGGACTCCTAATAACTCAAGTTTAAATTCTGCTCAATTAGTCACTTTACCTTCCCACCACACCCCGCCCCCCACCTCAAATTAACTTTTCAGTCAGCTATTTTGATGCATCGTGTCAGCTGGAGCAACATAATGCTCCATACTGAACCTGCCTGTACTCACATCTCCACATTGACATGAATCCAGGAAAGAACATACATAGAAAAATCCTTAAGTTCTCGAGAAAATGGTTGGTCAAAAGATTTGTTAGCCCACCTTCACATGCTATTTGCTTGTTAAAAAAAGACCATTCTTGACAGTAATAAACACAAAACTCACTTTGTCGTCGGACATTTGTTGGTCTTCGTTGGGCTCTATTCACTTCTCTCTCCCTGTGTGAAATTAAAAAGAATAACCATGGATGAGGAAGGTCATTCATCTCAGCTTGATTCATCTATCCAGAGCCTCCAACATCATGCAATTCAACTTCTTGCAAATGATTTGAGTATTTGACTTCTCTATTCCATTGGGCAATTTATTCCAAATGTTGATCACTTTTATTTTGTGAAGAATTTCCTAATATTAAAGGTATGCTTCTTTAATTTGAACCATTTATTGAGTTTCTGAATCCAGCTCATTCACGTAAATTAGAAACCGTAGCGGTTTAGATTTCCATTTAGATGTCCCATTCAGTACTTCGCCCCTCCAACTCCCTCATACAGGCACAACTTTTCTGATGAATACTTGTTCTATCCTACCCTTGAACTAGCATTTTATCCATTCCCAGGGTTTAGAATGAATCCCCACATCTCCTCTGCAATCTTCATTCAGGTTTGCTTCAACACGCCCTCCCCTCCTCCCATCCCTTATGAAGAGGACCTCCAGCCTTGCAGCCTGGAGGAGAAGCTGCAGGGAGGCATTGTTGCACTCAGGGGCCATCCCAGGTCTTCCTTCTGCCAGTGTTGCTGTGGCCTTCCACTGTGCTCCTTGGTTAGTTTGAGTATTCAGTGAAGGGGGAACCAGGAGCAAAGCCACTCAAGCCAACAGGAGCAGGACAGAGTCCTTTATTCAGCCAGCAATGAATGCAGAGCTGGCAGCCCTTTAAATGTGGCACCTGCCAGTGTGTCAGCTGACACTAAACTCACTGCCAGTGTTGCAGCTTTGGGCCAGGAACTTGATGCGCATCTCCCTCCTTAATTGGATAGCCTCCATGCTTCATGGTCCTTAACTGGCTGGCTACCACGAGATTGCACGTGGTCAGCCAATTAACAACCAAACAGAAATGGCGCCGTGACCTGTGCCCTCAAGAGAAAATGCAGCTCCATCACTCTCAAATTCCCTTCCAAGTCATACGCCATTCTGACTTAAACATAATTTTGCTATTCTTTCATCATCACTGGGGCAAAAATCCTGAAATTCATTATTTAACACAATCATCAATGGCAGCACCATTGTCACAAGGTCTGCAGCAGCTCTCAGGGGAACTAGGGATGGGCAATAAATGCAGTCATCACAACATCCTGAAAACAAATAACAGAAACAATCCAGAGCATGATCTGCTAGATGCAAATGTAGGGGGAAAATGTGATGCCTCTGCTGTTTGGCACTAAACAAAAGAATGGAGAAAAACATATTGCAACGGGCAAGCACACATTATAAAGCTGAATACACCATAGCCAAAACATTTCAGCTCACAGTTCCTTATCAGCGTTACTGACATTCCTTAGCATATTCCCATGCACAGCAATCCACATCTGCTACGCACAGTGCTTGAAAAATATTGCATATTTTATCTAAAGATCCCAGTGCAATTTGGTATTTCTTGGTAAATTAGAGATTTACAAGGGTACAAGAAGCTACTGTGCTTCCTACCATGGAGTACACAACATGGGCAGTGAGGTCTTAGGCTAATGCTTTTTCTGTGGCATTTCTTGTAGGATAAGGTCACCTTTTCATAACTGGAAAAATATTCCCTTGGCAAAGTGTGCACTGCTAACATGGTTCTCCTTCAAACAGCAAGAGATTTGGCAAGTTACCCAAATATCAGTCATTCCCATCTTTCTTTATACACTGGCATTGTCATATGTTGTCACTTGGAAACTATGCTCCATTGTCATTACCCACTCACCACAGCAGTGAAGGTTTCTAGAACAGGTTCTATAATGTGCCTCATTTCCAGTAACAAAAATCAGTCCTCTGCACTGGCAGAGCTTGCCATTGGGATAGTCACCAGGCTATCCCAAACTCCTGTCACTGATTCAATATCTCCTTCCAGAGATCTCAGGTTCTGATGTCATGGGTTGAGCATTGGGTGGTGTGCTAAACGTTATATCCACTTTCCTCAATCATCATGCTAATGCCAAAATGAATAATAGGTAAAATATCATCAACAAATTTAACTTTGCACAAAAAACATTTTTTTCCAATTTCAGCTCCAGCTGTGTGCAGTGGCATTGAAGCCACGCCCACAATGACACTTGAAATTTAAATCCAAACGCCTGAAATTCAAAATATCTGTCAAGGTGATTGCCCCTCTGACTTGGCCTTGCCTCAGAGCTTCTTCAATAAGGAACACAACAAGCAGCTGAGTGTGGAAATCCATATCAATACAATCAAGCAGCACAATCGAAATTTTCCTCTCTTTCTCCAGCAATACAGCTAATATCAGCCACATTGGGGGCGGGGGGTGGGGGGGACTGAAAGTGGCAGTGAACAATACTGTGCCAAGTGATTTCAAATCAAATTTTATTGTTACTAAACATTAAAAGGCAAACAACTCTCCCCCACCTCCTCCAACCCCACCCTATTATAAAACTGCCACATACTTTGGGGCTCAGGTGGCAATAAAAAAAATTTTGCTTGGCAACTTATTACAACTAGACCATTTGAGGGGTTGTTGCAAAAACGTGAAGCCGTCTTACACTATTACATACAGAAATATGAAGTGGGGGGGTGGTAGCCTGTAAAATAACTTCCCTCTAAAATATTGTGCACGACATTTCTCTGTAATACTCACTGAAACAATTATCATTGTATTAAAATTTCTACATCCTTACAAATTTGGATTGTATCTGGAAAGAATATTTAAGCTACAGTGAACTATTACAGGATTGTCACTACTGAAGGAAGGGAAACATGAATCTTAGATCATAAATCATTACACATGAGAACGGTAGCAGGGTACTTATGTAATGGGAATAGCAATCCAGGAACAAGTCCAAATTCACCTCCTTGCCATCCCGTCCCCCTACTTGTTCAATATGCTCGCAACATGTGGCGAATCGGCCACAAAGATGTGGTGAATTGACACTGGTCATTTTTAGAGCAGTCTGCCTGAATTGAGTAAGGAAGAATCAATCACATTGCTATTAGATAGGAATCTCATCTTGGTCAGCCAGTGACTATGTTTATCAAAGTACAGTTCAGTTGTTAGGTTTCAAGTGACCTGGAATCTAAAGGGCCTCTTGCTCAACAAATCAAGAAAAGTAGTCTGCCGATTGTTACCTTCTCTGTTCCTGTTCTCTCTGGCTGCCTCTAACTGATGATACATTCAGATCTGTCTGACCACTCCGTGAAGAACTGTGAAAGCAGGGCTGGCCTTCAGAAGGACAGCAGTCCGATTGCTCAAAATTTTCTTGGGGAATCTAGTGACACAGGGAATGATAACTGAAGAATAGCTTTAGCTGGTAGCTAGCAACTTTCACAAAACGGTTGATATGTCTGGCAGCCAATGAGGGTTGAAAGGTTCAATTTTGACAAGCTGGGGTGGTGCAGCAACATCCAAATTTGTTCAGCCTTCAGCTTAATTGATCTGTTGAAATAAGCAATTGAAAGGAATAGAGCACTGATGGCGTGAAAGGAAAGATTACAGGAGATTGGCCCATGAGCTGAAGGTCTATTAAATGTTCAGACACACTGTTCAGAAATAGCAGATGACAGAGCGTAGTCAAGGCAAGAGTCAGAGCGCAGAAGCCAGTAGGTGGAGATTGGTTGGTTTTTTTTCCCCTCCCCTAGTCTCCTAATATATCAATTCTGATAAAATAGAGGCAGTTTACACTTGAAGAATTTCTTTTTTAATTAAACTGTTACAGTCAGGAACAGAACACTTCAGTTAATAAATTGCCACCATCCTTTGGGAAGTGTATACAGCAGGCTTGCTTTGCAGAACAGTTGGATTGCTGAAGAAATTTTTTCTCTCAGAGGGCCATGAGTCTTTGGAACTCTCTTCCCTGAGAGCAGCAGAGGCAGGGTCATTGAAAATTTTTAAGGCAGAGGTAGATAGATTCTTGACTGACAAGGGAGTCGAGATTTATCTACGGTAGGCAGAATGTGGAGTTGAGGCCACAATCAGATCAGCCCTGATCTTGTTGAATGGTGAAGTAGGCTCGAGGCACAAAATGGCCTACTCCAGCTCCTAATTCGTATGTTTGTATGTATGTTTGTATTGCAAAATTCTTTTGAACATGTTCTCCTGGTTCTAAGTGAATGTATCAGTTTTAATTGATGACGGTTTAAAACCTCAATCCATTTCCAAAGGAGTACACTTGTTTTATTAATATTGCACACATTTTGTATCATGTGGTAAACATGTGTGAGAAACTTGGGGCGGAACCAACTGTGCTAAACTTAATTAAGGGTAATGAGAAAGGAATGAGGGCAGAGTTGGCTGGAGTGGACTAGGAAAAGAGTTTAGCACGAAAGATAGTTGATGAACAATGGCAGGCGTTTAAGAAAATAGTTCATGACTCACAACAAAGATATATCCCAGAGAGGAAGAAGGATTCTAAGAAGGGGATAAACCAACCCTGGTTAACTGAGGAAGTTAAGTATCAAATTGAAAGAAAAAACATACAACGTGGCAAAGATTAGTGGCAAACCAGAGGATTGGGAAAGTTTTAATAAACAACAAAAGATTACCAAAAAAAAGGAGAAAATAAACTTTGAGGGTACACTAGCAAGTAATATAAAAATGAACAGCAAGAGCTTCTTTAAATATATAAAAAGGAAGAGAGAAGCCAAAGTGAACATAGGCTCCTTAGAGAATGAGGCTGTGGAAATAATAATGGGGAATCAGGAAATGGCAGAGGAGTTGAATAAACACTTTGCATCAGTTTTCACAGTAAAAGACACTAAAAGCATTCCAAAAATACTAAATAATCAATGAGCAAAAAGGGGGATGGCAACCTGTAACTAGTGGAGTGCCACAGGGATCAGTGCTGGGGCCACAATTATTTACAACATATATTAATGACTTGGGTGAGGGAAGTGAATGTACTATTGCCAAGTTTGTAGATGACACAACAATAGGTGGGAAGGCAAGAGCTGAGGATGACACAAAGAGTCAGAGGGACATGGACATAGGTTAAGTGAGTGGGAAAAAACTTGGCAGATGGATAATGTGGGAAAATGTGAGGTTATGCACTTTGGCAGGAAGAATAGAGAAGCTGATTATTATTTAAACGGAGAAAGACTGCAGAAAGCTGCAGCACAGAGGGATTTGGGGGTCCTCATGCACGAATCACAAAAAACTAGCATACAGGTTCAGCAGGTAATAGGGAAGGCAAATGGAATGTTGGCCTTTATTTCAAAGGGAATACAAGGCACATGTTGGACTGCACCTAGAATACTGTGCACAGTTTGGTCCCCTTATCTAAGGAAAGATATACTGGCATTGGAGGCAGTCCAGAGAAGATTCACTAGGTTGATCCCTGGTGTGGAGGGATTTTCTTATGAGGAGAGGTTGAGTAGGTTGGGCCTGTACTCATTGGAGTTGAGAAGAATAAGAGGCGACCTTATTGAAACATATAAAATTCTTAGGGGGCTTGACAGGGTAGATGCTGAGAGGTTGTTTCCCCTTGTGGAAGGATCTAAGACCAGAGGGCATAGTCTCAGAGTAAGGGATTGCCCATTTAAGACAGAGATGAGGAGGAATTTCTTCTCTCAGGGGGTAGTGAATCTGTGGAATTGTTTACCGCAGAGGGCTGTAGAGTCTCGGTCGTTAAGTGTATTCAAGACCAAGACAGACAGATTTTTAATCACTAAGGGAATCAAGGGTTATGGGGAAAAGGCAGGAAAGTGGAGTTGAGGATTATCAGATCAGCCATGATCTCATTCAATGGCGGAGCAAACTCAATGGGCCGAATGGCCCACTTTTGCTTCTATGTCTATGGCAGCCTGATTTCCACCAGTTTGTCAAGAATAAAAATCCTATTGGGCAACACTGTTTTAGAGAAGGAAATCTTCCATGCTTACCCAGTCTTGCCTACATGTTACTCCAGACGCACAGCAATGTTAAAAACAAAAAGCTAAAAGCTACTGCGGATGCTGGAGATCCAAAACAAAAACAGAATTACCTGGAAAAACTCAGCAGGTCTGGCAGCATCGGTGGAGAAGAAATCAGCTAACGTTTCGAGTCTTCATGACCCTTCGGCAGAACTGAAGCATAGTTAGGAGAAAGGTGAAATATAAGCTGGTTTAAGGTGGGGGGGCGGGGGGGAGAGAGAAGTTGAGGGTGTGGTGATTGTGGAGATAAGCAAGCAGTGATAGGAGCAGATAATCAAAAGATGTCACAGACAAAAGGATCAAAGAGGTGTTGAAGGTGGTGATATTGTCTAAGAAAAGTGCTAATTAAGAATAGAAGACAGGACACTCAAGGTACAGCAAGGTACAGCTCTAGTGGGGGTGGGGTGGAAAGACTAACAAAGTTTTAGTTTTAGATTTAAAAATAATGGAAATAGGTGGGAAAAGAAGAATCTATATAAATTATTGAAAAAAAAGGGAGGGGGGAGAAACGGGGTGGGGATGGGGGGAGGGGGAGTTTAAGATCTAAAGTTGTTGAATTCAATATTCAGCCCGGAAGGCTGTAAAGTGCCTAGTCGGAAGATGAGGTGCTGTTCCTCCAATTTGCGTTGGGCTTCACTGGAACAATGCAGCAAGCCAAGGACAGACATGTGGGCAAGAGAACAGGGTGGAGTGTTAAAATGGCAAGCGACAGGGAGGTTTTGGTCTTTCTTGCGGACAGACCTGCAAAGCGGTCGCCCAGTTTGCGTTTGGTCTCTCCAATGTAGAGGAGACCGCATTGGGAGCAACGAATGCAGTAGACTAAGTTAGGGGAAATGCAAGTGAAATGCTGCTTCACTTGAAAGGAGTGTTTGGGCCCTTGGACGGTGAGGAGAGAGGAAGTGAAGGGGCAGGTGTTGCATCTTCTGCGTGGGCATGGGGAGGTGCCATAGGTGGGGGTTGAGGAGTAGGGGGTGATGGAGGAGTGGACCAGGGTGTCCCGGAGGGAATGATCCCTACGGAATGCCGTCGGGGTGGGGTGAAGGGAAGATGTGTTTGGTGGTGGCATCATGCTGGAGTTGGCGGAAATGGCGGAGGATGCACAGCAATGTGGTTGACTTTTAACTGCCCTCTGAACTGGCCAGCAAGCCTCTCAGTTACCACAGAAGTGCACACCACCTTCAAGAGCAATTAGGGATGGGTGATAAATGCTGCCTTTGCCAGAAAAGCCCATAAATGAATAAAAATGAAGCACATTTGTACATTATGGCATATATATTTTAAGCAGCCTGCCTATGGAAGTATTGATACATAAATTAACGCTCCTGACAATACTGAAGGGAGATTCACCAAGGGTATAGAACAGGAATAGTCAGAAGGTGGGAAGAACAACTTTCCCACATCAGCTGGGGGTGGTTTTTCCATATTAAACTCAACTGAAAAGCTTAAGAACAAAAATCATTCCGCTGAAAACATTTAAAGTGACACATTTTTAAGTTACTACGGCCAAAATAGTTTACAATTAGGAAGGGACGTTTCAAATGATAGGGGTCTCCGATTTTCAAGAACTTTTACTGCATCTGTCAAAAATGTACTTCTTACCTGCATTTGTTCCCTTCCTCTCCGATGGAATTATTAGTGTAAACGCAGACGGAAGGAGGAAGGCGGAAGCTGGGAGAGGAGATCGAGAAAGCAGCTGCAAAGCCCTTTCCCTATTTCTCCACAAGAGGAACTACTAAGTGTATTGCCAACTAAAAGAAGTGTAACAAGGGAAATTAAAAGCGTGTTCTTGTCTTTATTCTGAAATCATTATGAATGTCTGGGGCCGGCTCTGCGCTGTGTTTGGAGAGTGGCTCTGCCCGGCTCGCGCACCAGCGGTTGCTCTCCCGCCTCCCGAGGGCGGACTCGAGCGAGCGAGCGAACGAACCGTCACTTGTCGCGCGGGGCTTCTTTCAAATAATTGCCGATTCTTTTCAGTTGAATCGCCACAAGGATCCAGAGAGTGCTCATCCAAACCCTGTCCGCCTACAATCCTCCTCGACACGCAGGAGTAAATGGAACCACCAAAAAAGGTTCCGCCGCTCCTCTGCCAGCCTTCCAGAGATGGCTTCAGCGAAAGGTTGCGAGGATGCTGCGATGCGCCGTTCTTCTCCGCTGCATCATTTCATCCAATCCAAATGTCCCCGAGGGTCCGTTGTTGGTAAATTCACAGTTAACCCCTTTATTTTAACCACCAATGTGAAATTGGATTAAAATTGGCACCACTGCCTTTATCTTCACATTGAAATGTAGCTGGATCATGAGAAAATATTTTTGGTTGGAATAATTGCGAATAAAATGTCAAAAATCAAAACTCATAGAGGGCAGGTATTCCTGGAAAACAAACCTGATGTCTTAAGCGTTCACATCACTCTTCAGTAAATAGAATGACATATTAATTACATGAAAACTTGCCATTCAGCCCGACTAGTTCTGTTAATGTTTATCCCCCATGCCGTCAGTGATGCAAATCCCATGTGCTTGCCTTTTCCCATATCCCTTTATTCCCATTTCTGATGTTAATATTGCTTCTGTTTCCATCAATTCCACAGCCTCTGTGTAAAGTTCCTCCTGCCTTCAAATTGCACTTTTGCCTACTTTAAAAAAAAGAAAGTGCTTTTCAAGAGCACCAGATGTCCCAAAGCACTTTACAGTCAATGAGGTACTTTTAAAGTGCAGTCATTATTGTAATGTAGGAAATGTGGCAGCCTATTTGCACACAGCAAGCTCTCACAAATAGCACTGAAAATAACCAGATAGTCTGTTTTTGTGATGCTGATTGAGAGATAGATATTTACCAGGATACCAGGGCTGGTGTAAGGGTATTTGCCACCTTTGGTGAACCTTCAGCCTGATGCCCACCCCCTCCCTCCCCACCCATCGCACATATACACACACACTCTGGGTAAGAATTATAGAACTCCAATTACATGTGATGTTTCCGAGACAGGAAGGAGACATATTGTAAACTTACCAGCAAATAGAGTTGCTGACTCTGGCTGGACATATTCAGCAAACATTGGCAGAAGTGACATCATAGAAAGCTGCCAGTGAGGTGCAAGCAGGTTCTAAGTGGAAATAGGTCCTGGGAACCCAGAGACGGGCTTAGGGAGCAGGTTAACATGGGGATTAATAAAATTGAAATGATACCAAGTATTATACATATTGCAAAGTCAAATGTTACCAGAAAACCACCCACAGAAACAAACTCTTTGCACTGAACAACAGCACACCATTTTTATTAGTACCCTGCACCAACAGGCCTTATAGCTCAGCATCTCATGATGTTTCTGAATGGTAGTGGAATCGTGGCAGGCCTGGTACTCAACCTTCTGCAACAGTTATATGAATGTACAGATGAAATGTTTAATTATGTTTATTGCACATATACCAAATATCCACACATTTTATTGAGCTGTATTTATATAAATGTCTATGTGCAAGAAAGCAGACATTGTGACAAATATATTATATACAGCTGTACATGAATTTCATGCTGAGTAGGTAGGAAAA
Source organism: Cetorhinus maximus (assembly GCF_964194155.1). Classification (NCBI taxonomy): domain Eukaryota; kingdom Metazoa; phylum Chordata; class Chondrichthyes; order Lamniformes; family Cetorhinidae; genus Cetorhinus; species Cetorhinus maximus. The sequence continues at coordinate 50,859,834 of NC_135900.1, read as the reverse complement.
TACATTTTTTCATTTAGCAGGCAAATGTTACAGTACATTGTTAAACACAAGTTCCCTTTTCTGGATCCACTCTCACCGAAATAGATGCTTTGTTTCCAAAAATGTACCGAGAGTTATTGGCTCTGTCCTTACTAAGATTGGCTGTAAAATAAATAAGCAATGTTACAAAATGGTACAAAAAGCCTTCGTCCTGGAGAAATACCAACTTTCAACACTTACTAAAAGTCAGCATTTGAAGTGAAGTTGGTCCCCTGTGAAATTTAAATGATTTAAATAAGCAAAAGACCACCGCCTCCACATTGGAGACTGAAACTCCCTGCCGTGTGAACACAACCAAGCAACGAGCAGGCTGCGGGTTAAAGTTCTGCTGTTTAACTTCCAGTCACAGTCAATAATAGAAATAATACTAGAACATTTTCAGTAAACTTTAAAAAAAATCACTGACCTGATCAGAAGTGAAGTGATCCAAAACCCCAGATTTGTGCAATGGGATTTTTTACACCATCTTGAGTGGGTAGGCAGGGCCTAAGTTTAACGTCTCATCCGAAAGGCCTGAAATGTAAGTGATGGAATTTTGGATGTACCAGGGACTCTCAACCTTTTTTACCCATGAGGGCCCCCTCTGGTGTTTTAAAAATTCCGCAGACCCCCATCTCAAAAGTACTTTTCCTGTATATAACTTGGTTAATAATTGAACATATATGTTTATTTTTTGCTCACTTAGTGAATTTCTTCACAGCAAAACCCACAACAGAAAATCAAATGAATCACCAGATAGAACGCATACCTAAGGATCAGTCTCCATGCAGAATATTGTATTTTATATGTAAAAAACCACTTTGTGGCCACCCATAACCCACACATGAGTGATACTCCTCTTGCACCCAAGACCTCAAGATCCCATCAATTGGTGGCAACGGACAGTTTGATCAGTTCCGAAGAAGAGTCATATTGGACTTGAAATGTTAACTCTGTTTCCCTGCACACAGATGCTAAGAGACCTGCTGAGTTTTTCCAGCACTTCCTGGTTTTATTTCAGATCTCCAGCATCTACAGTACTTTGCTTTTAGTTTGATTAGATGTGTGGCTCTGTAAATTGCTGTAGCAGTCAGGCCCGTTGTTATGATCCCCAGCTAAGGTTACCCCTAGACAAGCCTGATCCCAGAGTGGAACCCAGCTTGATAGATCCTAACTTCTAGTTTGTGTGTTTAGTTACATGGAGAGTAGCTACTGAACAGGGTCACTGGAGTCAGCTAATGAACTTTTAATAAAAGAATAAAACATTTATTAAACAAGAAAAGATGAAATATATTACAATACTCCTTCACCCACAACTATACCTTTACAGATATATACAGATATGTAAGGATAACATAAGTTACAAAAACTATCTTATACTCAAATGTTCACAGTAAGTACACAGTCCATGTACACCTATGGTGACCTGTGGTCAGACACACCACACTCTGAAACCAAGTGACAGATGTAATCCCAAACAGATGCTATGGATCTCTCCTCAACTGCCCCCAGATGCTTGTCACACGGTGAGCCAACCAGTCTTACTGAACTCCGTCTTTCACACAAGGGTTTCGAATCTCCACACTCCAGGAACTCGCTTTGGAATCTTCTCCAAAACCGACGCTTTCTCTCAGACGCTTTTCAGAAGGATTCACCTCCAGAGTTTCAAACTCTCCCGCTGATGTTCCTCTCCCCTGGGTCACCACATGCAATCAAGCAGTCAGAATTTAGGGAGCTAGGTAAGAAATTAGCAGGTAGGACCTCAAAAGAAGTAACTCTAGATTACTTCCACGGACAAGTGAGTGTAGAAATAAGAGAATAAAGCAGACAAATGCATGGGCAAAAAGAAGGTGCAGGAGGGAGGGTTTTAGATTCTTGGTACATTGGGACCAGATCTGGGGGAGAAGGGACCTGTATAGATGGGTCTGGTTGCATCTAAACAGAGCCAGAACCAATTTCCCTGTGGAGCAATTTGCTAGTGCTATTGGGGAGGGTTTAAACTAACTTGGCAGGGATGTAGGACTGAGGAGCTAATATCAGAGAGGAATACCAAGGTGCACAGAATACTAGGAGAGACAGATAGCAAACTGTAGGAGATAGGAAGTTATTAGGTGGGTTCAGAGTAAGGGAGAAAGTAATGAAGTCTAAATTAGGGTTACTGTGCATCTATGTGAATGTGCAGAGTGTGGTAAATAAGATTGGTGAATTACAGGCACAGATTGCCATGTGGAAATATGACGTCGTGGCTATAACAGAAACCTGGCTCAAAGAAGGGCAGGATTGGATGTTAAATATTCCTGGGTGCAAGGTGTTCAGGAAAGATAGGAAAGGAAGGAAAGGGGGCGGACTGGCAGTACTAAGGAGGACATTGCTGGAGAGGTCAAGACAGGGTCAAGGACGGAATCTATTTGGCTAGAGTTACGGAAGAAATTAGGGTACAATTACATTGCTTGGTGTGGTCTATAGGCCATGAACTAGCGGGAAAGATGTGGAGGAACAAATTTGCAAGGAAATTACAGAGGGGTGCAAGAATTATAGAATGATTATAATGGGGACTTTAATTATCCGAATATAGACTGGGATAGTACTGGAGTGGTGTGAAGGGTAGAGAGGGGCAAGAGTTCCTCAAGTGTGTTCAGGAAAATTTTATACAACAGTATGTTTCCAGTCCAATTAGAAAGGAGTCACTGTTAGTTCTGGTTCTTGGGAAAGAGGTGGGCCAAATGGATCTAGCGTCAGTAGGAGAGCATTTAGGGGACAGTGGCCATTGTATCATAATGGATAGCAGATTGGCTAACCAACAGAAAGCAGACAGTCAGGATAAATGGGTCTTTTTCTGGATGGCAAGCTGTAACTAGTGGGGTGCCACAGGGTTTGGTCCTTGGGCCCCAACTATTTACAATCTATATTAATGACTTGGATTCAGGGATAGAAGGTACTAAGCTAAATTTGCAGATGACACCAAAATAGGTGGAAAGTAAGTTGTCATGAAGAAATAAGAAATTTACAAATGGATATGGACAGGTTAGGTGAATGGGCCAAAATTTGGCAGACGGAGTTTAACATGGATAAGTGTGAGGTTATCCATTTTGGTCAGAAGAATAAAAAGGTGACATTATTTAAATGGAGAGAAACTTCAGAATGCTTCGGGGTGCGGAGGGATCTGGGTGTCCTCATACATGAATCGCTGAAAGCTAGTATTCAGGTACAGCAGCTAATAAGGAAGGCAAATGAAATTTTGGCATTTATTGCTAAGGGAATAGAGTATAAAAATAGGAAAGTGTTGTTGCAACTGTACAAGGCATTGGTGAGACCGCACCTGGAGTACTGTGCATAGTTTTGGTCCCCTTACTGGAGGAAGGATGTAGTTGCATTGGAGGCGGTTCAGAGGAGGTTCACTAGATTGATTCCAGAGATGCAGGGCTTGTCTTATGAGGAGATTGAGAAATTTAGGCCTATACTCGCTAGATTTTAGAAGGATGAGAGGAGATCTAATTGAGGTATATAAGATGCTAAAGGGGATAAACAAAGTAGACGTGGAGCAGATGTTTCCCCTTGTGGGGCATTCTAGAACAAGAGGCCATAGTTTTAGGCTAAGGGGTGGTAGATTTAAATCAGAGATGAGGAGGAATTACTTTTCTCAAAGGGTCGTGAATCTGTGGTATTCACTACCTCAGAGTGCAGTGGATGCCGGGACGCTGAATACATTTAAGGAGGAGATAGGCAGATTTTTAATTAGTAATGGGTTGAAAGGTTATGGGGAGAGGGTGGGAAATTGAAGTTGAGGCCGAAATGAGATCAGCCATGATCCTATTGAATGGCGGGACAGGCTCGAGGGGCTGAATTGCCTGCTCCTGCTCCTAGTTCTTATGTTCTTATGTTCTTGTTCTTATGTTTTGATTGGGAGTTATATGATCTCCGATGAGAATTTTGTTTCTTAAAAAGGGTTTTGAATGGCTGTTTGTTTACTTTGACAATTTTATGACCACTGAATAGGATTAAGTTTTTTTTCAAGTGGAGTTTGATTGAGCGTTTGTTTATTTTGACAATTTCATCAGAATCTGAAATACTTCCCAATATTATTATCGGGCTCATGAGTTCTGTCCATTGTGGATACTGGGTGAGTGGGCAAGGAGGAAATATGGAGGGTGCATGGGAGTGTAGGGAGGGGGGAAAGGGGATTATGGGGGGAAGGGGGTATGAGGGGTTATAGGAGGGTATGGAGGGGGCATGGAAGTGTGGCAGGGGCATGTGAGCGGGCGATGCATTGGGGGGGCATGAGGGTGCCTAAAACACATGTACAGAACTAGGTCAATTTCCCAGGCAAGTGAGATGGGTCTTCTAACTTGTCCGCCTTGACATCTGCCCGCATTCATTTCTGTATTTGCCCGCCTCTGTTTCCACCACCGCCCTGAGTCATGAGGCGGCAGCCCTTACTCCAGCCCATCCCCACCATCCCACACTGAAAATAGTATGGGCAGGCACTGCTGGGCAAGAGATGGGATCGCAATGTTGTGAAATGGCCCAACTCACGATTCTTGCTTCAAAGATGAAAATCCATGCCTTTCTGCTTGAAAGACGCTGATTTGGCAGACTCTTTGAAACATTCTCACAGGCGCTTGACTGAAAACCCCTGGGATATACTGCAGGTAAAACTATGATTAGCTCATGACTGACTGCACTTTCATTCTATCTCCTTGGCCAGGATTTTACATTCAGCATGCAGGGGCAGGCCCGACACGCCAGAACGTAAAATTACGCACAATGATTTTGGGCATGCGTCCTGACGTCATTGCACTGTCTTGTGATATTTCATTTGGTGGGCATGCACCAGAGTCAGCTGCACGCCCACCAATAATTGAAAGGCCTATTAAGGCCATTAACTAGGTAATTAACCTTAATTTTATGCTGCCTGTCCAACCTTACGGTTGGCAGACAGGCGAAAAGGCCAAACGGCTTTTACGTTTTTTTGGAAACCTCATCCACGAGCAGTATGAGGTTTCCTAAAGCTTTTACAAATTGAATAAAAGCTTCTTTTGTGAAATAAAAACATGTCCCATCTCATGTGACACAGTCACATGAGGGGACATGTTTCATTAAATTTTTAATGTTTTTAATAATTTCTTTAAAAAGCACTTCAATCTCCCTGAGGCACGGAGATTGCAATGGACACGACTCTCCCTTCTCCCCCACCCCCTCACAGGTAGTGCTCAGCGCTACCACTCACGATCCACACTGAGTGGGCCTTAATTGGCCTGCCTGCATGAAATCGCGGTGCCAAGCTGATCGTGGGTGGTGGTCAGCTCCACGACCGCCCCCACCTACTCCCACCGAGCCCACCCGACGCGGGGAAAGCTCAGGCCTTTGTCATCTTGAAATTAGGCCAATATTAAGTTCCATTTTACAGTTGTCAGCTTCTCTGAAGTATTTTAGTCATTTTGACCCAGTTTTTCAGGTTACCTTTTATGCTGAATTACTGTACGCCAGAAAAATATAACTAGAGTTCCCACATTTTGCCATGTCCTGAATGGGACAGGATGGTGGGATTAATAACAGAGTTTTGTTGTTTTCTTTCCTGATAATGAAAATGCATTGGAAATCTTAGTGACTGTGACCACCGCAGCATTTCATACAAAACAAATCTTTTCAAAAATATTCCGTCAGGTTTATATTTTAGAAATATAAAGATAAATTTACCCAAACTCGGCTATCCAGTCAAACATTGGATGGTGGTAGCTTTGAATGGAAAGATGCACTTTCTGGGGTCAATTTTAATCGTGGCATGACTTTGTTAGGCCCAAAGTCCCTGTCAAGAGGCCTGAACCATTTCAAGGACTTTATTTCCATTAACAATGAAACAGAACATGCTAAGAATACTCAGCAGGTTTGGCAGCTTCTGTGGAAAGAGAAATAGAGTTAGCATTTCAGCTTGATGACCCTTCATCAGAACAGAAGTACTTCAAAATGTAACTGTTTTTAACCAAGGCAGAGAAATGGGGAGGAGAGGACAGGACAAAAAGGAAAGCTGGAGAGATTACATGACCAAAGGGATGGCAGAAGTGCAAGGCAGAAAGAGATGGTAATAGGATAAGTAAAGAATCTAAAGATGGGTCTAGAGGAGATGTAAATGTAAAAAGCAAAATCATCATCAACTGCTGCCATCCAAAAATTTAAAAACACAAGAAAAAAATATTGGGGGCAAAGGTTATGATCTGAAATTGTTGAATTCAGTGTTGAGTCCAGAAGGCTGTAACATGCCAAGTTGAAAGACAAGTGCTGTTCCTCAAGCTTATATTGAACTTCATTGGAACAGTGTAGGGGGTTGAGAACACAAATGTCAGAGTGGGAGTGGAGCGCAGGATTAACGTGACCAACGTCTCTGGGTCACACTTGCAGACTGAATGGAGACATTTTGCAAAGCGATCGCTAAAACTGTGTTTGGTGTTCAAAATGCACAAACCAAAGGTGCCTCGACTCTGCTCGTATGAGGCATATTTCTTTATGAGGCAAATTGGCAGAAATCAGTTGAGTTTGTGACTTAGTGATGGAGAAGCCTTTTGGTTAATTGGGCCTTTTGAGTACTGTAGGTGTAAAACAATTCAGTAACCATTAAATTGAACAAGTCAAAATGACCCATGCTGCTAGGCTGCATAAAGTTGTATTTTTATTTTCTGTGCTATTATTTCTGTTGGAATTTGCTATGTCTTTGCTCTTTCAGTTAATTTTAAGAACAGCTCAATTTAACATACTTTGGTTTAAATCTGTTGCTCTTGGCTAAATAGTTGTTTCATATAACAATCCAACTATGTTCCATTCCACCTAATCTAAATTGTCCTCTGTTTAACAATCTCTTATGGTAGCTGTTTTCAGTATGGGAGATATAGAAAATGGCATCAAAACAACTAAAGTCTCAGTAGACTATACAACTAACTTTGTCCCTGAGCATCTTTTTTTTACCCAATTCAAATGACCAGTTGTTTTAATCCATTTTAGTGGTCTTGGTTGAGAGATAAATCTTGACCAGGACCATTGATCCCTCTAAGTTGCGCAGCCACAACTCAAAGGTTTCCATGTAGATTGCAGAAAAGTTACCCCTTTAAAGTTACTGCAGTACACGGCTGTGCAAAAATAATTTAAACTTAAACAAATCAGCTGCATATTACAAAAAAAATTAAAGGGCATATTGGCCAGGAGAATGTCCATGCTTTTCTTCATATGGTGCCATTGGGCTCTTTTACATCTGCCTAACAGACCAGACAGACCTCAGGTGAATGTCTAGAAATTTGATCATACCCAGAAATGGGTACACGGGACGAGTGCACATAATGGGCCAAATCTTCTGAACAGTGGCAAACACCGTTGGACTCCCACTCCACTCCTATATACCTTGCACCAGAGCTCTGCATTTCTCACCCGGACTCCCAAACCAGGCTTCCTCAAAAATGTGGAGCGTAGAGTCCTTCTTCTTAGAGTAGGACCATTGGGGGAAGCCAAGTCACGCCTCTCTTTTACAGCACGAGCTGCCATATTCAATTAAGTTTAAAGGTCCCAAAGCGACTTTGAGAAGCTACGGAGAGAGGATAAGTGCGTAAGGTAATTGTCAGGGGGTAGAGTGGCAGATGGGTGGGTGAGGGGTAGCGTGGTAGGTGGGTGGATGAGGGGGTACAGTGGCTGGTAAGTGAGCGAAGGGGTAGGGTGGCAGCTAAGTGGGTGAGGAGTTAGGATGAGTCGGTGGGGGGTCAGGAGTGTCGTCAGGTGGTTGGGATGGGAGTCAGAAGTTGGGGCAGTAGCTGCTTCGGAGAGGTAGTCAGGTAGTCGTGGGGGTAGTTGGTAGGTCATGGGAGTGGTCAGGAGGTAGTCGAGGGTCGGAGGGTTTGCTGGGCGGGGAGGTCAGGGGATAGTTGGATTGGGGGGGAGTTATTCAGAGGGTCATGGTGGCAGTTGGGGGAGGGAGTCTGGGGTTCAGAAATACAGCTACCCAGGAGTTAGAACTGGTTTTAATTCTTGATAACTTTCTTGTCGGTAAGTAGGAACCATCCAAAGTCTCCAACTCTAACTCAGAGTTTTGGAGGGTTCCAGATGCAGGGGAATTGCCCATTGGAAGTTGAAATTTCCTGGGCAATTCCCTCAGAGTCCTTGCGTTGGGACTTCCCAGGGTTCCCCCAGGCATCCTCTGGGGTAACACCATCGGGAGACTGGAAGATTTGGGCCAGTCTGTACCTGTTAGTGTTCTCCCAGGGAGCAAATAATTTTTGTGCTGCTTCTCATTATCAGGACTCAGTGCTACCTGCGTTACTCATTCGCTACATGCTGTTTGGGGGGTCTGAATATTGGGCGTCTCTGATGCCATTTAAAGGCAGCCAGCAACTATTAAAGGGGAGGCCAAGACAGCCTTTCCCTACCAAACTCGCTATGCCGCTTACTCTGATTTCTTTTGAATCTCCCTCCCTTTGTCCCATCATAGATGGCTATGCTTTCAGCTGTGTAAAGCCCCTCAGTGTGGAATAACTTGCCTAGCTCCTCTGCCAATCCACTAGCCTTTCCTTCTTTAAGGCCTTCCTTAAAACACATATCTTTGACCAAACTTGATTACTTATCTCCATCTCTCTTCCTTTGTCTCAGTAACCATTTTTTCTTATACCGCTATAAAAGCACCTTGGAACATTTTTCCAAGTTACTGGAACAATATGAATGCAAGTTATTGATTTTCAATTGCTCAACCCTATAAAATTCTTCACGGAAGTTAAGGACAAAGCATATCATGAGTTGTGAGACTCCTAGTGAGTTGCACATTTTGAACATAGATCTTTTAAAATTTATTCTCAGGATGTATTTATTGCCTATTTCTAGTCACCCTTAGAAGGCAGTGATGGGCCTTCTCCTTGAAGCACTTCAGCCCTTGTGGTGCTAAGCAGGGAATTCAAGATTTTTACCCTACAATGATGAAAGAACAATGATAAATGTCATCTTCCCTTGACCTTCAGTGGCACCACTGGTGTTGATTTGCCCCAACATCAACATTGTGTGGGGGACACCACTGACAAGAAACTGAACTAGACCAGCTTTATAAATTCTGTGGCTACAAAAGCAGGACAGAGGTTGGATACCCTATCAAAACCATCTATAAGCTTCAAGTCAGGAGTATGCTCAATTATTACATCTTAGAGTATTCAAGACTGAAATGTGTCCTATGGCCGGTTAAAGGCTAATTTTCCCAATTAGATCTTACAAAAAGTTAAATAAGAATGTCTGTAGAATTGCTTTAGTCCCAATCACTAATCCATCTCCAATATTGATGTTAATTATATACTCATTTAAACCATCAGGAATAGCTTTTATGCAATGTTGACCTTAAGGACATGTTAACATTGAATACTAGCTATCACATCAGTAATGATATCTTTGAGCTCCATCCAACTCCAAAGAATACTTTTAAATATATTCTGATGTCTGACGGTCAGACAAAATTTGGAGTTGGGGGTAGGGTGGGGGGAGGTCAGATCTAACTGAGTAAGACAATATGCTTCTTATCCATATTTAATTTGGGATGTGATAACAGTTTGTCAACAAGTACCTTGTTATTGGTTGCTCTGAGTGGCAGCAGCTGTAATTTAATTCACTGGAAGAATAAAATTCTTTGTTCTTACTCTGTTTGTACCTCATCTCTGTTTGGTACAAAAAATAGATAAGGTCGGGAGAGGGGGAACTGATAAGGCCGGGGAAACACATCAAAAACAATGCAATCTGTGCTCCAGATCTCCCAGGCCATGGGATAGAATAGAAATCAAAGTTTTGAATCTCTGGAATTAAATTTCCCTTCATTTTCACCAAGCCCAGTGGCCACTCAGTTCTGCATGAGTCTGACTCTGGAAGAACTGCTTACATATTGATTCTGAGCGCAGTACCTTCAATGTTGGGTTCTGTTCTACTTTCGTGCAAAGTGAGACCAGACTCATGCACCGTAGAATCAAAGCTGAGTTGGAGAAACTGTTGGGGTTGTCTGTTGTGCTGTACTGTTTTGAAACTGACATTAGACTGAAACCCACCATTATGGCAGAGGTGCTTTATTTGGTGTGGCAACTACATGGAACTTAGAGGGTTCATTTTCCAGTGAGGGTGCAGTTTACTGCTGAATAGTTAAAAATAAAACCAAAGTCCACCCAAAACTACAGCCAATTTTCCGTTCTCAGCTTATAATTATACACAGATTTAACAACATCACCTTACCTTTATATAGTACCTTTAGCATAAATGCCCCAAGCTGCTTCCCAAATAAATGAATGGAAAAATATCCTGAATCACGAAGACAGAAATTAGAAGGCATGATTGCAAACTTGGTTAAAGCGTTAGGTTTTCAAAAGACTTGAAAAGGTGAAAAGACAGATGGCGAAGCAGACAGAGGTTGAGGGCACAGGTTCTGTTGAGAAAACTGCTTCTGTTTCCTGTTGTGAGTCAAGGTGGGATGATATTTCTGCACAATACCTGTGGGCTGCAGCGAAAAATAAAAGTACAAAAGCAGGTAGCCAATTTGCTACGATATTAATCTAATTGTCTTAATGGACCCAATAATGTACGGGTGACAATTTTAGGCACTGGACTGAGGTAGATACTGGATTGGTTCTTGAAATTATGGAACAACTTCCAGCAAAGTTATGTGGGCAGAGTGGGAGCAGTTCTGAGGAAATTACTGACCAATACTGCATTCAGTCCTGCTCTGAAAGTCCATCCAAGTGTATAAGGGGACGATGTTGGTGTGTGAAACCATAAATCTTGACTGATCAGTAAGCATCCAAGGAGAAACACATGATGACAACAATTACTCTCAAATTATTTTATTGGTAAAAGTCACATTAAAATTCTCCAAGTATTGAGAATAATATGTTGTTAAAGAGGTATACTTAAATAACCTGTTTAGTAGCTCCAGGTAAAAATTCTAGAATAAAATATAACTGCACAACAATAAGAATATAAAAACAGTTAGGATAATCTTCCAGTTATTTAAGCAATATATTAATACTAATTGGTAAATTTAGAAATCATGTACTGTCTGGAATGCCATTTTGTACAATTTAACAGTTACAAAATCTTACAAGACCTTTCCCTACAAAATGTTCTTTGACACAGTGGTGGTATATCCTGTCACTGTACAGATCAGCACTGCAGGTCAGATGTGAAGGTTACACCATGTGAGATTCTCAATAAACAAATACTCCTATTTCACCAAAACAACCCAATCACTTTCAAGTATCAATTCTCCACCACCATAACAACCGATGCCACTTTCGAAAACTAATTTATCCTTCACTGATGCTATCTTCATCTTGTCAAGAAATACTAGCTTTCTCATTGTTATAAAACCACTCCTTGTTTTGTTTCTTTTTAACTTTTTCAAAGATATACATTCCAAATGGATATATGTGAGGAATGCTGATTCTGAGGAATTTTAGGACACAGCACAAATCAAGTGAAGGATAAAACTTCTTCAACTTTGCCCACAAAATTTGCCTTGACCCCAACACAAAAGACAGGATTTTCAGACCCCACTGAGGTCAGGAATGGAGGCAGGCAGGGCACAAAAATTATAAGGCCAGCCAGCATGCCGATTTCCCGATCCATTCCTGATGTTGGCTATTTTGGTTGATGCAGGTTCAGGAACCATCAAGGCCACCTGCCCCATGAGGTTGGCAGGCAACTCAGCTCTTTAAAAGCTTTGTTAAGGGTGGGTAATGGAGGCTGCCTGAAATGTTCCAATTGGCCTAGGTGCCAGCACTCCAGGCAGCCTACAGGCTCCCTCTGCTGGGGGTACAGCCAAAGACTGCCCTTTTGGTCTCTAGAGGCCCCCTGCCACCTCACCACGGCTGACTGCTTTCTCTATTTTTAATTTTTTTTTAAATGGCTAAGAAGCAGCTGGTCTCTGATTGGTCTTCCATATTTGAGAGGCCACCTACCGCTCTTAATTGAACAAAGAACCTACCTCCATGCCAACTGGGGCGACGCCCAGTCGAAATTCCAACGAGTGACTGTCTACCCCCCATTGCAGGTTTAGGACCAGGCTAGGAATCCTGCAGTGAGTAACTCAATTTCTGACTCCCCAAAGCCTGTCCACCATCTACAAGGCAGAAGTCAGGAGTGTGATGAAATACTCGCCACTTGCCTGATGAGTGCTGCTCCAACAAAACTCAAGAAGTTTGACAGGATCCAGGAAAAAGCAGCCCGCTTGATTGGCACTGCGTCCACTAACATCCACTCCCTGCGCTACCGATGTACAGTGGCAGCATTGTGTACCATCTACAAGATGCACTCAAGGCTCCTTAGACAGCACCTTCCAAACCCACAACCACTACCATCTGGAAGGACAAGGGCAGCAGACACATGGGAACACCACCACCTGCAATTTCCCCTCCAAGCCAATCAATCCTTACTTGGAAATATATTGCTTTCCCTTCAATGTCGCTGGGTCAAAATCCTGGAACTCTCTTCCTAACAGCACTGTGGGTGTACCTACACCACATGGATTGCAGCGGTTCAAGATGGCAGCTCACCACCTTATTAAGGGCAATTAGAGATGGGCATCAAATGCTGGCATAGCCACTGATGTGCACATCCCATGAATGAATAAAAATAAACAGATCTGACTCCTGTTTCCCGCTCCTGAAGTGAAAATTCAGCTCAAAGTGTCTATTCTCGGGAGCTTGGGAATTTTTCTGGTTTGAATGGCTTGAAGTCAGCAAGGCCTCAAATTCAAATTAAATTTTGAATGACATCCAGTTCTGTTTCCCAAGACAGAGTAAATAACATCAGTGAAATCTGAGGGAAGGGGGTTAGTGATATAGGATGGAAGTGTTCATTGGGCAGCCTGTAGGCCAAATCCAGCCTTCGAACATTTTTCATCCAGCCCCAACTTTTTCTCAATGCACAAAGCAACTTTCAACTATGCTGCATTTCACTGGAGTTGAAACTAACTGCCTTGAAATAGGCTTTATGCACTTTATAACTTAAGAAGTGAGGCTAAGTGAACATTACAGCTGCAACACTTTAAAGTCCCCTGGTCTGGAGAATGGAAAAGGCTGCGACCTGATTGGTGAATATGGATCAGTAAGGGAACAGCCTTCTTGCACCAATTGGTCCTCCAACCTGCCATGTATAAAAATCTAACTTTGAAGGTTCCTGGTTTTCAAGCTTTGATAAAAGGAAGATGCAGTGAGGGGGAGAAATTAATTTTTTGTGATTAGGACTGTGAAAATTTTGTGTACAGGGTTTCCCCTTTTTTGTGTCACAAGTCTGATTTTATCAACATAATATAGTCTTTTTTTGTGAGTGATGCCATGTTTTTGCACATAAAGCTTTTTCAATTTTTACATAGGGGACATTGGTTTTAACTTTTTGCATATGGGAGTCTTATCTTTTGCTTGTGAGAGGTGCCACTTTTTACGTTTGTGTAGCTTCACTTCTTGGTCCCAAAGGAATCTTGCAAGTTCTTTTGCAAGGGGGTTTGGATTTTTGTGCTTGGGGAGTCATGGGTTTTAACGAGCAGTACCAGAAATTAGACACTTGTAGTGTTTCCAACCTGTACACCATTGTACACATCACTCATACATAACAAGCAGAAGCACTTGACTCTTGGCGGTCCATTGCATCCAAACCCAGTAATCCTGGTATGCGTATCAGAGCGGGGCGAAGGAGTGGTATGTGTGTGTATTTATGGGTACACAGCAGGGAGATAGTAATCATGAGAGACTTGCGTGTTAACTGTCTGGACCACATACTCCACCCAGCTTCAGAAATACCAACAACTTCACTGTTCCAGAAGCTCATCCTTTGCGGTCAATTTAAATACAAATTGGGTATGTTGTTAGCCAATGAGGGCAGTGTATCGGTGTTCAGATGGTGATTGTGAACATGAGGGAGCTGTGCCTTGCATTTTAATCTTTCAGATGTGCAGCTTTCATAGTCGCCATATAAATCAACGTATTTCAATGAATGGGTGAAAATAACTCATGTATTATAGTGGAATGAGGGTTATTGTTGTGAGTTAACTGATATTCACTCAGGCATCTACTTCCTCTGCTTATTATTTACTTGTTTATCATTTTCTCACAGTTTCAGTGAATTACGATAAATGCAGGTACTTTTGTAATTCTTCGCGAAGCAACCATTATAGCAAAGCACAATAGAATAGACTAGTCAGAGAATATTCACCATCCTCCAAAATCAGCTGAAAATTATTTTACGGTAGACTTGCAGGGATCAATCTTTCACAACGTTTAGATAGTCAGTATGAAGCCTCTTACATATCATTTCCGTGGGGCTGGATTTTACGGTGCCAATCGGATGGTCAGCAGCTCTGTAGTCCCAGCAGCACCAGCCAGGGGTCACTGCTGGGACCACAGGCAGTCCCACAACTTTGAGGAGCCCTGGTAAGTCTAGGGTTGGGGTTCTCGGTGAGGGGGTTGGGGGGGACAGGTTCAAAAGGCCAGAGGGGAAGGGTTAAAGGGGAGGGGTGCCTCCAATGGGCCTGGGGGCCCCAAAAAAAAGATGTCCCTCCCATGCCCAACACCAGCCCACACAAGGCTTCCTGCATGCACGAGATCTCCTCCGCTGTGGGTAAAATACCGGTGGCGGTGGGGTAAGGCCTTAAGTGGTCATTAATTGGCCACTTAAGGGCCTCAGTAGGCTCAAAGGTGGGCAGGTCTCTCAAGACCTTCCCTGCCCCCCATAAAATTTCAGGTAGATCCAGGGCGGACAGGATTTTACATGCCCTCTGCTTTCAATCCCACTTTCAATCCCACTTTCAGAAGCATAAAGTCCAGCCCATGGAATATATAGGCCGTTCACATCTGCTAAGAGAAAGACTAAAAAAAATCAAAAAATAACATATATAATTTAAACAGTCATCTGGTGGTACAGAACTTGAATATTGCTGAGAAGAGAGACATGTTGCCAAAGCTTTTCATCTTGCACTCATCAGGACAAACGTAAGAATGCATTGCAATGGAAAATGCAACAGGAAACTATAGGCTCCCCAATTAAGCTTCTGGATAATTCAAAAAGGCACAGGCTTGAACATATTTCTTTTGTTTGCAAAGCACAGGTCCCTGCAAATATATGTTGCTTCCAGAAAGCATAAATGAGCCACGTTACAAGCTCAACTGATTATCTTTAATTGCCGGGAGACGAAAAACCTCAGCACCATGTCTCTCTTTTTTCAGCAGTTTATATTAAATGAAAACAATGAAATGCCTAAGTGATTTCAAAATCATGGTCAAAACTTCTGCTTTGCAATCACTTCATTGTTCACTGTTCCATATGTGTCCATCCAAAGTGTTAAATACTTGGGCCTTGAAATCATACTGCTGTATTAAAACACATTGGAATAATTTTAAGCCTGCCTACCTGACAAAACTGGGCAGGTGAGTAACTCAAGCTGTCATGGGACATTCATGCCGAAGTGGTTAGATTGACATCTGCTCAAAACCGGTGGGACCCTTCAATGATATTGTCAGTGCCCGATGCTATTATATACAGAGGCCTCAGTGGAATCTATTTTTGTTTTCCAGCCAGTATACCCTAAAGAAAAGGGGGTAACTTTTTGCCTTTGTATGTGGGATAAAAGGAGCAAAAATATTTTTCCCCAGCCCCATTAAGAAAATTTCAGCCTCCCCTGCCCAATCTAACAAACCCCCATGCTGGCAATTCTTTTGATTCTCAACCATGCAACATTTGGTTTCCGTTTGCCAGCTAGCTACCGTTTCACACTGGTTTTAGACAGGAACCTGAGTGGACCTCTGCAGATAGAGCCTGAGAGTTACAAGATCAGGAGAGTTTGTTGCCCACCTCATCCTCTGCCTGCAGGGCTGCCATCCAAGGTAAAATCAGGTTATAATACCTTCATCTGAAATTCCCATTGTACATTGTTCTAGTGGAGGTATTGACATTTCTAAAGCAATAGGCAAAAGGCAGAATTTTAGCTAAAAAGAAATATATATTGTGTGATATGCACCAAACTCAGGAGTGAAATCTGAATAACAATTCGGATGTTAGTTGAACCATCATCCAGGTTAATTCTAAACATATCTGAGTGAGTGGAACATTTATGTTGCCTTTTAACAATGCACCTTGATCTGTATTGCTCTGCAAACACTGGTGAGCATTTTAGTTTTGCCCATTTAGTTTATAGCTCAAAAACAACATAAGAAGTTGTTAATAGTGAGCAAGCTGAACAGCAAAATAACATATGTCCTGGTGTCAAAAGATGAGTGTGAACAAACCAAATGTTAATTTCAAGCGATGAGTCTCCAGTATCCCTCTGCCTAATACAACGGAAGCTTTGGTATTCATAAGTATTAATATAGTGTCGGTGCAATGGTGAGCCAGGAAGCCTAGGATCATGAATATTTGCTTAACAAGGCAATGACCAGCGGCCTTTTAAAGTAGCTATACATCTTAGTCTAATAAGCTAGTCCCAAGTTGGACATATCCGATTAAAATACAAAAGTTATTATTGAAAAACAAATTACAAAACAGATATAAAATCTGGAATACTTCAGTCAGAATGTTGCTGTCATCTTGGAGATTCTAGAATGCTGCGCCTCAGTTTCGTCTGTATGATGGGGGAGTTGGGTTTCCTGAGGTTATCAAGAGTTTTTCTCCTGTGTCTCAAGTGAAGTGATGAATACGTTTATGAGGAGAACGGTCCCCACAAGGAGAGTGGTAATTTTGTTGCAATGGTTCAACCTTTTCTGGTTGTCAACTTCATTCACATTGGTTTTTGCTGTCCAAAAATTAGAAGCAATAAGAGATTGAACAAATTTTTAGCTAAAAATACTAGCTCTTGCCATATTATTACATAATAAAGCACATATTACATATGTCTATGTAATTGAGTGAGAATCATAATATAAAATGCCATTTCTGTTTTGCCAAACCTTTATTGCGATATATCGGTTCAGGAACAGACAAACCCTAAACATGGCTTTATCACTGATTAAAACTGGGTGAAATGCTTCCTCAATATATTGTGCTTCCAAATTCCAAAGACATCAACATGGAGAGGGTCTACTGTGCATGGCATCATATAGCTAAAAGCTTGTTACTACTCTTTTATGAAATAGTGATGACTGAGGGCTAATAATCCTTAATTAATAAGGATTGCTGGGTATTATGTCCTTTCTTTCTATCCTTTTAAAGGTTTAGAATTAATTCCAGTATATGGTGAAAAGTGAGGAGCTGATTTTAACCTGTGGCACAAAATGAACAGTTGGCTCTCGCACCCGATAACTGGCCTAAAACAAATTCTAGGGCTATGATTCCACAGTATGTAATTACTGAACTGCCATAAAGTTGATAGCTCTAACTCTGCTGATAATATTCCAAGATCTTCACATAGTGAGGCTTGGTAAACTCAGTCAGTTCTTGAAAGAGGTTATCAGCTGTCAATATATGGAAATAAAAAAAAGAAATAGATTTACTTACCAGCAAAAATAAGCAGGGCAAAGATAACAGCCTGAAGTATGAGAGAGAGACTAATCAGGACAATGAGAGGAACGTAGTACTTAAATTGTGGCCCTTGATCGATAACTCCAACCATCTGTGTTGCATTAGACATAAGTAAGGCAACATCCAGCATGCCCTCGGCTACACTTTTTATTGTGGCATAGCGGTTGAAGTCGAGTGAAATCATCTGTCTTGTAGCAATATTTTCCCCCTATAGAACATAAATAAAAAGAAAGTTTATGTTTAAACAATGAAAAAGCTCAGGGACCAGGGTGGCTCTCTAGTCAAGAAATTAATCTACACACCAACTGTTCTTCAGGGCTAGGAGCAGGGTCATCAGGGGTTGGGAGCTGCGACAAAAAAATGAATATTTTATGCATGCATGTTTGAGACCTCTTTTCCAACATTAGTTTTCTCTCAGGCAGATAGGTCCAGCCAAAACCAGGCCTGGGGATCACCTGCTAGGCCCAACCTACACTAAAATACCATAGCAAAACCAGCATCAGATTGCATCACAGCTCAGTAACCCATCCACGTGTATGTATATCAATCCACATTGATTCAAAAGTACTGCATGCATACATTAAGGAAAACCAGAATTACACAGTGGGTTATTGTGGATTCATAGAATGGTGCCTGTACAGAGGAAGTATGAGAATTCTAATCTTTGAAAGATACTCTGAGTTAAACTTAGAAAGCTACTTGAGAGTTATCACTATCCAATCAATCAACCAACCAATCAACCGGTCAGGATTTGGGTGCAACCAATTTGATGAGATGTTGAATTCTAATAAGAGTTTAAGAAGGAATATAACATTACTGATTATAGAGCAAAACCATTCGACTGTGACAAGTGGAGAGTACTGGTCCAGATTGGGCAAGATGGCTGACATGTGCAAACAGCTCTTTGTCCTTTCATTTCTTTTCTCAATTTCTCAAGTCTTCGTGACTTCTGGAACCCCTCAGGAAGGCTTGGCTGGAGTCTTCCTTCAGAATCCTTTTCAACCTTACTGCAATGAACTGTACCAAAGTATCTTACTTTACAACCTTTTTCAGGCGTGTATGCTTGAATGGATTCTAGAAAAGGCCTTTTGGTCCTATAGAGATTTACTTTATTTTAAAATATCCAATGGGACATCGAGTTCTTTGTCCAAACTTTGGGTTAAATGTCCCGACTTTGATGTCAATAACCTGCCATTACTCTTCTGAGCCTTTGCACTTATCAGTCATTCTTACCTCAATTCTTTCTTATCATCTCTTGAGCTGTCCTTTCCCAGGCAGCTCTCACCTTCCCATAAATGTTCCATCTCTGGTACCATACTAACTCCACAAAAGACTTAATTAATTTCACCATCAGTTATTTATTCCTAGGCCTGTACATGATGCCTGCTAACAAGTATTCACAATGGCCATTCAGTGCAGCTGTTCTTACTCCTCATCAGGCTGGTGAACTGGGCTAGTGTTCACTGCAGGCACATATTTTCCCCACATACTACTGGATGTATGTCTTTTAGCAAGAATCTTAATTAAACAGGTTTAATGAAAAGTCCAAAGTCTTGTTATCTCTTCCAATGAGCTTTTTGTTCAAACTAGACAGCAATATCTGAGAATAATGATTTTTTTAGCCTGGTTTCCATGACAGTGAAACATTAAGCAATTATATATGTGTGAATGTATATTCTATTCTTAGTTTCTCACTTTTTCTCCTTACTAAGAGGGCCATTTAGCTCATCGAGTCCACACCATCTCCCTGCAAAAACAATTCAGCTAGTCCCACTCCACTGCCCTATCCTTGTAACCCTGCAATTTTTTTTTACTCAGGTGCTAATCCAATTCCTTTTTGAAAGCCAGAATTGCATCTGCCTCCACCACAGTCTCAGGCAGTGCAACTCCAGATCCTAACGACTCACTACATTAAAAAAAATTCTCACGTCCACTTTGGTTCTTTTGCCATGCACCTTAATTTGGTGTCCTCTTATTCTCGACCCATCCATCAAAGGCACCAGTTTCTTTCTATCAGCTCTGTCTAATCCCCCCATGATTTTGAACACCTCTATCAAATCCCCCCTGGACCTTCTCTTCTCTATAGAGAGCAATCCCAGCCTCTCCAACCTATCCTTGTAACTGAAGTTCTTTATCCCAGCAACCATTCTCGTAAATATTTTCTGCACCCTCTCTAAAGTCTTCTCGTCCTTACTACAGTGCAGGTGCCAAGAATTGGACACAATACTCCAAATGAGGCCAAACCAGTGTTTTATAAAGTTTTATCATAAATTACTTGATTTTGTACTCTATGCCGATTTACAAAGCCTGGGATCCCATATGCTTTATTAACGACTTTGTCAACCTACCCTGCCACCATTAATGATTTCTGCAAACATACCCCAAGCCTCTCTGTTCCTGCATGCCGTTTAGAACTGTATCCTGTAGTTTACATTGCCTCCCCTTGTTCTTCTAACCAAAACGCCTCACTTCATATTGACTCTGCATTAAATTTCCTCTGCCACATGTCCATCCATTCCATCAGCCTGTCAATGTCCTATTGAAGTCTTATCACTATCATCCTCATAGTTCACAATTCTTCCAAGTTTTGAGCCATTTTCACATTTTGCCCTCTACACCCATTAATATATATCAAAAAAAGAGTGGTCCAAGTACTGGCCTATCGGAAACACCACTGTACATCATCCTACAGTCCAAAAACCCACTGTCTATCACTACTCTCCATGCCCTGTTACTCTGCCAACTTAGCCAAAACAGGAAAGAGAATGATTTAACCGGCACTGGGGCACTGCTTTGGGCTGCATTAGAGTGCTTCTGTTGGAGTTTGATGAGAGAGGGACTGTTAACAGTTAATTTCTATCTAAAGTCTAATCTTTCTTTAGTTTCACAACTAACTAAAAGTTGCCCTTTGGGCTGGGAGAAAGTCCAACTTTAAAACAGGGATTATATAGGGTCTGCAGCTGCAGCTAGTAAATTAGTTAACTGGCTTAAACAGGTTTTCAGAAGCTAGATTCAGCCTGCATAAAAGCAAGCCATCTACAGTGCTACTTCAGTCTGCACTGGAGTGCTGCTTTTGGCTGCATTAGAGCGCTTCAGTTGGGGTTTGGTGAGAGAGGGAGTTCGCTGAAGAAGTAAGGAGGTGATCCTTTCATTTTCTATCTTTCCTCATTAAGAAGAGCAGCGGCCTTGGTAAGTAGAACCTGGTAAGTATTTCTTCTGTCCTTAATGTTCTCTAACATAGAGGAAGTAAAAGTAAAGCGAATAATTTAAGGCTAAGTCATGGAAGGGCATCTCGGCCAAGTGGAATACACCTCCTGTGCGATGTGGGAAGTCAGGGACACTTCCAGTGTCCAAGGTGACCATGGTTGCAGGAAGTGTCTCCAGCTGCAGCTACTCGTAATCCGTGTTTTAGAGCTGCACCTGGAATCACTGTGGAGCATCCACAAGGATGAAATCTTCATGGATAGCATGTACAGTGAGGTGGTCACACCACAGGTAAAGAGTGCAGATGGCAGAAAGGGAATGGGTGACCGCCAGATAGAGTAAAAGCACCAGGCAGATAGTGCAGGAGTCTCCTGGGACTATCTCCCTCTCCAACAGATTTTCCATTTTGGATACTGCTGGGGGAGATGGTTTCTCAGGGGAATGCAGCAAGAGCCAAGTCCATGGCACCATGAGTGGCTCAGCTGCACAGAGGGGGGAAAGAAGAGTGGGAGAGCAATAGTGAAAGGGAGTGCCATCATAAAGGGAACAGATAGACATTTCTGCGGCTGCAGATGTGGCACCAGGGTGGTATGTTGTCTCCCTGGTGACAGGGGTCATGGATGTCACTGAGCCGCTGTGCGACATTCTGAAGGGGGAGGGGGAACAGCCAGAGGTTGTGGTCCATATCGGTACCAATGACATAGTTAAAAAGAGGGATGAGTTCCTGAAAGCAGAATATAGGGAGCTAGGAAATACATTAAAAACCAGGACCTCAAAGGTAGTAATCTCAGGATTACTCCCAGTGCCACATGCTAGCGAGGTCAGGAATAGGAGAATAGACCAGATGAATGCATGACCGAAAAGATGATGTAGGAGGGAGGAATTTAGATTCCTGAGGCATTGGGACCGATTCTGGGGAAGATGGGATCTATACAAGCTGGACAGGTTGCACCCCAGCTTGGCCAGGACCAATATCCTCGCAGGGGTATTTGCTAGTACTGTGGGAGATAGTTTAAACTAGATTGGCAGGCGGATGGGAACCTAAGCGGGGAGACACGAGAGGGAAACAAAGATAGGAATGAAAGACAAGGAATAGGAAGCAAAAGTGGAAGGCAGAGGAAACAAGGGCTAGCAGCAAATAAAGCCATAGTACAAAAAAATGTGCAAAAATGTTTAAAAGGCAAGTCTAAAGGCACTGTATCTGAATGCATGGGGCATTCGCAATAAGGTAGATGAATTAACAGCACAAATAGATGTAAACAGGTATGATATGATTGCGATTATGGAGACATGGTTGCAGGGTGACCAAGGCTGGGAACTGAATATGCAAGGGTACTTGATATTTAGGAAGGACAGGCAAAAAGGAAAAGAAGGTGGTGTGGCGTTGTTTATTAAGGATGAAATCAGTGCGATAGCGAGAGAGGATATTGGCTCAGAAAATCTAAATGTAGAATCAGTCTGGGTGGAGCTAAGAAGCAACAAGGGGTGGAAAACATTAGTGGGAGTTGTCTATAGGCCTCCAAACAGTAGTGATAAAGTAGGGGATGGCATTAAACAGGAAATTAGAGATGCATGTAACAAGGGTGTTACAGTAATCATGGGTGGCTTTAATCTATATATATAGACTGGGAAAACCAAATCAGCAATAATACTGTGGCAGATGAATTCCTGTGTATGAGATGGTTTTTTAGGCCAGTCTGTTGAGGAACCAACTAAGGAACAGGTTATCCTAGATTTGATATTGTGCAATGAGAAGGGTTTAATTAATAATTTTGCTGTGGCGGGGTCCTTTAGGGAACAGTGACCATAACATGGTAGAATTCTTCATCAGATGGAAAGTGAAGTAGTCCAATCTGAAACTAGAGTCCTAAATCTTAACAAACGAAACTACGCTGGTATGAGAGGAGGCGATGGCGTAGTGGTCTTGTCGCTGGACTAGTAATACAGAGACCCAGCGTAATGGGACCTGGGCTCAAATCCCACCATGGCAGATGGTCGAATTTGAATTCAATAAATATCTGGAATTAAAAGTCTAATGAAAGCATTGTCAATTATCATAAAAGCCCATCTTGTTCATTAATGCCCCTTTAGGGAAGGAAATCTGCCATCCTGTGACTCCAGACCCACAGCAATGTTGACTCTTAAAAATGCCCTCTGAACAAAGGAAATAAATGCTGGCCTAGCCAATGACGCCCACATCCCATAAATGCCAAATTTAAAAAAATGAAGCATTAGTTGATGAAGATAGATTGGGGAATTTGATTAAAAGGCATGACAGTGGAACAAACATTTCTTTGCAACCATGGCTAACAAAAGAAATTAAAGATAGTATTAGATCCAAAGAAGAGTCAATAAAGTTGCTAGAAAAAGTAGGATTGGAAGCAGTTTAGAATTCAGCAAATGAGAAGGGAAAATTAGAGTATAAAAGTAACTTGCAAGGAAAATAAAAGCAGACTGTAAAAGCTTCTATAAGTATGTAAAAAGGAAAGGATTAGTGAAGACAAATGTAGGTCCCTTACAGTCTGAAACAGGAGAATTTATAATAGAAAACAAGGAAATGACAGAGCAATTAAACTACTACTTCAGTTCTGTCTTCATGGAGGAAGGCACAAATAACTTCCCAGAAATACTAAGGAATCAAGGGTCTAGTTAGAAGGAGGAATTGAAGGAAATTAGTATTACTAAACCAATAGTGCTGGAGAAATTAATAGGACTGAAAGCTGATAAATCCCCAGGGCCCGATAATCTATATCCCGAGGTATTAAAGGAGGTGGCCATGAGAATAGTGGATGCGTTGGTTGTCATCTTCCAAAATTCTGTAGATTCTGGAACAGTCCTGGAAGATTGGAGGGTGGCAAATGTAATCACACTATTTAAAAATAGAGGGAGGGAGGAAACAGTGAATTACAGACCGGTTAGCCTAACCTTAGTAGTAGGGAAAATGCTAGAGTCTATTATAAAGGATGTGATAACAGGACACTTAGAAAATATCAATGTGATTAGACAAAGTCCACATGGATTTATGAAAGGGAAATCATGTTTGACAAACCTACTGGAGTTCTTTGAGGATGTAACTAGCACAATAGACCAGGAGAACCAGTGGATGTGGTGTGTTTGGATTTTCAGAAAGCTTTTGATCAAGTCCCACATAAGAGGTTAGTCTGTAAAATTAAAGCACGTGGAATTGGGGGTAATATATTGGCATGGATTGAGAATTGGTTAGCAGACAGGAAACAGAGAGTAGGAATAAATGGGTCTTTTTTTGGAGTGGCAGGCAATAACTAGTGGGGTATTGCAGGGTTCAGTGCTTGGGCCCCAGCTATTCACAATATATATCAATAATTTGGATGAGGGAACCAAATGTAATGTTTCCAAGTTTGCTGACAGCATGAAATTTGGTAGGAATGAGAGCGGTGAGGAGGGTGTCAAGAGGCTTCAAGGTGATTTAGGCAGGTTGAGTGAGTGGGCAAATACATGGCAGATGCAGTATAACGTAGGTAAGTGTGAAGTTATCCACTTTGGTAGGAAAAACAGAATGGCACAGTATTATTTAAATGGTGATAGATTGGGAAATGTTCATGTACAAAGGGACCTGAGTGTCCTTGTACATCAATCACTGAAAGCAAGCTTTCAGGTGCAGCAAGCAGTTAAGAAGGCAAATGGTATGTTGGCCTTCATTGTGAGAGGACTTGGGTCCAGGAGCAAGGATGTCTTATTGCAGCTGCACAGAGCCTCGGTGAGGCCACACCTGGATATTGTGTGCAGTTTTGTTCTCCTTACCTAAGAAAGAATGTACTTGCCATAGAGGGAGTGCAGCGAAGGTTCACCAGACTGATTCCTGGGATGGCAGGATTGTCATATGAGGAGAGATTGGGCCAACTAGCCTGTATTCACTGGCGTTTAGAAGAATGAGAGGAGATCTCATTAAAACATTTAAAATTCTGACATGAATGGATAGACTAAATGCAGGGATAATATTTCCTCTGGCTGGGGGATCTAGAACAAGAGGTCACAGTCTCATGATACGGAGTAGATTTAGGACTGAGATGAAGAGAAACTTCTTCACTCAGAGGGTGGTGAACCTATGGAATTCTCTACCACAAAAGGCTGTGCAGCCCAAGTCACTGAATATACTTAAGAAGGAAATAGATTTCCAGACTCTAAAGGAGTCAAGGGGTATGGGAGAGTGTGGGAGTACGGTGTTGAGATAGAGGATCAGCCATGATCATATTGAATGGCGGAGCAGGCTCGAAGGGCTGAATGACCTGCTTCTGCTCCTATTATCTATGTTTCTGAATGCGCAGTAAGCTTATGTAATTTTCTAGGTTCCCTGAAGCCCTTCCAGCAAAGTTATGATGGATAAACATGAGGACCCCTTCGGAAAGTTACTTCTCTGGTTGCTACACTGGCACAAAGGCTCAATGGTCCCCTTTGCAGCTCTACGATTCTATGTAAGGAAGAAAGAGGAAAGCAGAAAGGACTTGCATTTATCTAGCACCATATTACACTTTCAGGACATTCCAAAGCAATCCACAACTGAACTACTTTTCACAAGACAGTTAAGTACCAAGCAGATCAATCTCTTCGTATAAAATCAGTATACATGCCTGTACTTATTGCCTGATATACATGTTTTTAATGTACAACAATGTAAAGGAAATTATGTAACTTACCATGTGACTTCTACCATCTGCATCTCAGTCTGAAGAGAGCACTTGTCCAGAGAGGACCTATAGCTGTATACATGCAACCAGCCCTCAATAAAGAACCCATTAAAGTGTTAACTGATTCCTAATGCGTGGTCAGTAGTCTGAGTGTATTAATACAAGGGTGAAGCAAACACAACAATTCTTGGAGGATGTGAAGTGGCAGGCAAGTGTAACAGGAAATGTTACTGAATAGAATAATTTAGCATAATATAAATGGATATAAGCCTAAAAAAGGCACTACTACTCGGCTCCAGATCTCATTACAGCCAAACATGGACAAAAGAGCTGAATGCCCTTGTCATCAAGGCCGATTGAGGCATCCCTTGTAAAATTTAAATCACTGGGAATCAAGGAGAAAACTGACTGGAGTCATACCTAGCACAACGGAAGACTGTTGTTGTTGCTGGAGACCAACCATCCCAGCCCCAAGATATCGCAGCAGGAGTTCCTCAGGGTAGTGGCCTTGACCCAACCATCTTCAACTGTTTCATCAATAGCCTTCCACCCATCATAAGACCAGGAGTTCAGATGTTTGCTAATGATTGCAGAATGTTCAGTTCCATTCACAGCTCCTCAGATAATGTCTGTGCCCGCACGAAACAACATGTCCACAACATTCAGATATTATCTAATAAGCAGCAAGTAGCATTCATGCCACACAAGTGTCAGGAAATGACCATCTCCAACAAGAGAATGTCTAATTTCCCTTCTTATTCAATGGATTTACCATCTTCATGGAAGCATATATTTTTTTAAAATGACACCAAGCCACATAAGGAGAAAATAGGGCAGATGACCAAAAGAGGTAGGTTTTCAGGAACGTCTTCAAGGAAGAAAGCCGGGTGAAATTCCAGAGGAAATTCCAGAGCTTAGATCGCAAGCTGCTGAAGGCACAGTCACCAATGGGGTGAACGATTAAAATTGGGGATAGCCAAGAGGCCAGCATTTGGGGAGCGCAGATATCTCTGAGGGTTGTAAGGCTGGAGGAGATTACAGAGATAGGGAGGGAAAAGACAATCCAGGGGTTTGAAAGCAAGGTCGAGAATTTAAAAATTGAGCCATTGCTTAACGTAGAGCCAAGCACAATAGGCAAACAGGATTTTGTGCAACTTAGGACTTGGACAGCAGAGTTCTGGATGATTTCAAGCTTATGAAGGGTAAAATGCAGGAGGCTGGCCAGGGAGGTGTTAGAATAGTCAAGTCGGGAGGTAACAAAGGCATGGCTGTGAGCCTTAGCAGCAGAAGAGTTGAGGCAGGACCCGAGTCAGGCAATGTTATGGAGGTGGAAGTGCCGTCTTAGTGTGGTTGTAAGCTCATCTCAGGGTCAAATAAAGTTCAGCCTAAGAGAGTTTCCAGCGAGAGGGAGGGAGTTGGTGGTTATGGAACAGTGTTTCTGTTGGGGACCTAAGCTCAAAGCAGTGTATACCACCTACAAGATGCACTGCAGCAACTTGCCAAGGCTTTCTACGACAGCATCTCCAAACCTACAACCTCTGCTACATAGAAGAACAAGGTCAACTGGCACTTGGGAACACCATCACCTCCAAGTTCCTCCGTTCTGGAAATATATCACGATTTCTTTCCCATCACTGGGTCAAAATCCTGAAACTCTGTACCTAACAGCGCTGTAGGAGCAGTTTCACCATACGAATGGGTTGTGGTTCAAGAAAGCAGCTCAATACCATCTTTTCAAGGGCAATTAGGGATGGACTATTAATGCTGGTCTTTCCAGCAATGTCCACATCCCATCAATGAATACTAAAACTGCAATAAACTAACTGACTTCTGCAAATCAATTGCAGGCATATAAATAGTAAAAGGGTGGTAAAAGGATGTGGAGGGCCGATTAGGGACCTAAAAGGAAATTTACACATGGATGAAGGGGCCATGGCTGAGGTATTTGCATCTGTCTTTACCAAGGAGGTAGATGCTACCCAGGCCATGGTGACAGATGAGGAAACTCTGTCACTAGAAGGGTTCAAAATTGATAAGGAGGAAGTGTTGAATAGCCTGTCGGTATTTAAAGTTGACAAGGCACCAGGACTGGACGAGATGCATCCAAGGATATTGAAGGAAGTGAGAGTAGAAATTGCAGGGGCACTGGCCATAATTTTTCAGTCTTCCCCAGACTCAGGGGAGGTGCCAGAGGACTGGAGAATTGCAAACATTACGTCCTTGTTCAAAAAAGGTTGTAAGGACAAGCTCAGTAATTACAGACCAGTTAGTTTAACTTCAGTGGTGGGCAAGATTCTAGAAACAATTATTCTGGATGGAATTAGTAGTCACATGGAAAAATATGGGTTGATAAGGGAGAGCCAGCATGGATTTCTAAAGGGGAAATTGTTTAAACTAACTTGCTGGAGTTTTTTGAAGAGGTAACAGAAAATGTCGATGAGGGTAATGGTGTTGATGTGGCGTACGTGGACTTTCAAAAGGCATTTGACCCAGTGCTACACAACAGACTAGTGCGAAAAGTTATAGCCCATGGAATAAAAGGGACAGTAGCAACATGGATACAAAATTAGCTAAAAAATAGGAAGCAGAGAGTAATGGCCAAAGGATATTTTTCAGGTTGGAGGAAAGTTTGTAGTGGAGTTCCCCAGGGGTCGGTGTTGGGACCCCTGCTTTTCCTGATATATATTAATGATCTAGATTTTGGTGTGCAGGGGACAATTTCAAAGTTTGCGGCTGATATGAAGCTTGGGAGTGTTATAAACTGTAAGGAGGACAGTGTAGAACTTCAAAAGGGCATCGACAAGTTAGTGGGGTAGGCAGATAGGTGGCAGTGGAAGTTCAGTGTGGAGGAGTTTGAGGTGATGCATTTTGGTAGAAAGAACATGATCAGACAATATAAAATAAGGGGTGAAATTTTGAAGGGGCTGCAGGGGCAGAAAGACCTGGGTGTATATGTGCATAGATCATTGAAGGTAGCAGAACAGATGGAGAGATCAGTTAATAAAGTATATAGTATCCTAGACTTTATTAATAGGGGCATAGAGTACAAGAGCAAGGAGGTTATGCTGAATTTATATAAGACACTCATAAGACCTCAGCTGGAGTATTGTGTACAGTCCTGGGCACCACATTATAGGAAGGATGTGAACACATTAGAGAGAGTGCAGAAGGGGTTTACAAGAATGGATCCAGGGATGAGAAACTTCAGTTACGAAGGTAGATTGGAGAGGTTGGGACTGTTCTCCTTGGAGAGAAGGCGGCTAAGAGAAGATTTGATAGAGATGTTCAAAATCATGAGGGGGTTGGATAGAGTAGATAGGGAGAAGCTGTTTCCGCTCGTAAAAGGATCAAGAACCAGAGGGCACAGATTTAAAGTGATTTGCAAAAGAAGAAAATGTGACGTGAGAAAAAACTTTTTCATACAGCGAGTGGTTCGGGTCTGGAATGCACTGCCTGGTAGTGTGGTGGAGGCAGGTTCAATCGAGGCATTCAAGGGGGCATTAGATGAATATTTGAATAGAAACAATGTGCAGGTGTATGGGGAAAAGGCAGGGCAATGGCACTGGGTCATAATGCTCATTTGGGGAGCCGATGCAGACATGCTGGGCTGAATGGCCTCCTTCTGTGCCATTAAAATTCTGTGGTTCTGTGATTCTTTTTAATTAAACTATGTGAATTATCACTATCAGATTACTTTTTGTAACTTAATCAGATGAATCTATTATTCCCAAACAATTTATTTTCTGTCACTATGAATCGGCAGCTTACAGAGTGAGTTTTGATACTTATTTGAAAACATTGGTACAGGTATTTTCTATTTTGCATCTCATCACTGTTTTGAGTTCTCCAGGTCAAGCTACAGAACGTGACAGATGCAGGTCACTTCTGATTGCCACCCTCCTTCATCTTCACCTGAAAAAAGCACCCCTTACTGCACCAGTGCGACATTCTGCATTTTCCAAAGCAGAAATAAAAGGTATGAAGAAGTGGAAAGATGCCTTCCTACAAATGTCAAGCTTTTCTACTGCTTCTGTCTTTGAAGGTCATTTTTTTATTCATTAACTGGATGTGGGCTCCGCTGCCTGGGCCAAAATTTACTGCCCATCCCTCATTGCCCTTGAGAAGGTGGTGGTGAGCTGCCTTCTTGAACCACTGCAGTCCATGTGGTGTAGGTACATCCACAATGCTGTTAGGGAGGGACTTCCAGGATTTTGACCCAGTGACAGCGAAGGAACGATGATATATTTCCAGGTCAGATGGTGAGTGACTTCGAGGGGAATTTCCAGGTGGTGGTGTTCCCATGTGTCTGCTGCCCTTGTCCTTCTAGATGGCAGTGGTCGTGGATTTGGAAGGTGTTGTCTAAGGAGTCTTGGTGAATTCCTGCATTGCGTCTTGAAGATGCTACACACTGCTGCTACTGTGCGTCAGTGGTGGAGGGAATGAATGTTTGTGGATGTGGTGCCAGTCAAGCAGGCTACTTTGTTCTGGATGGTGTCAAGCTTCTTGAGTGTTGTGGGAGCTGCACTCATCCAGGCAAGTGGTGAGTATTCCATCACACTCCTGACTTGTGCCTTGTAGATGGTGGACAGGCTTTGGGGAGTCAGGAGGTGAGTTACTCGTCATAAGATTCCTAGCCTCTGACCTGCTCTTGTAGCTACTGTATTTATATAGCTAGTCCAGTTCAGTTTCTGGTCAATGGTCACCCCCAGGATGTTGATCGTGGGGGATTCAGTGATGGAAATGACATTGAACGTCAAGGGGTGATGATTAATTCTCTCTTGTTGGAGATGGTCATTGTCTGGCATTTGTGTGGCACGAATGTTACTTGCCACTTGTCAATCAAAGCCTGGATATTGTCCAGGTCTTGCTGTATTTGGACATGGACTGCTTCAGCGAATGGTGCTGAACGTTGTGCAATCATCAGCGAACATCCCCACTTCTGACCTTATGATGGAAAGAACCTGAAGGTGGTTGGGTCGAGGACACTACCCTGAAGAACTCCTGCAGTGATGCCCTGGAGCTGAGATGACTGACCTCCAACAAACACAACCATCTTCCTTTGTGCTAGATATGACTCCTAGCAGTGGAGAGTTTTCCCCATGATTCCCATTGACTCCAGTTTTGCCAGGGCTCCTTGATGCCACACTCTGTCAAATGCTGCCTTGATGTCAAGGGCAGTCACTCTCACCGCACCTCGGGAGTTCAGCTCTTTTAACCATGTTTGAACCAAGGTTGTATATTTGTCTAAGATAAAAGCAAATATCACCACTGTCAACGCCCCTTTGTCCTTTTGTCTATGACATCTTTGGCAATCTCTTATTTGCCTCCACCTATCACTGGCCCTCTATCCAGCTCTACCTGTCCCACTCCCCTCAAACAGCTTATATTTCACCTCATTTCTATTACTCCTTAGTTCTGATGAAGTGTCATATGGACTCGAAACGTTAACTGTATTCCTCTCCGCAGATGCTGTCAGACCTGCTGAGTTTTTCCAGCTATTTTTGTTGTTCTTCTTCTTTATTTGTCTATTGGTTGCCCTTGGCAACAGAAGCTATACACTGCCAGTAATATTTGTAGAAGCTAATGGAAGCTGAACAGATATGAAAATATTTATGCAAACAAGTTACTTACAGACTCCCTGCTTGTTAATAAGCATTAATAGTAGCCCCTAAGCTTTCTGACAATGGTTTCATTCACACTCCAAAGCCAAGAGCTTAAAGGTCACAATGTTTGTGAAATATTTCCAGCAACTAGTTAGTGATAATATAATATCACCAGAGGATCATGCTTTTTATTTTTTACATCCTTTTATGACATCTCTGTTCAACAACCTTTTAGTTTCTGTGACTGATAACTGTCCATTTAGTACCAAATAATGCTGAACTGTATGTACTCAGTGTGGTACTGTGAACTGCTATCAACTCAGAACATTTATTTGAGAAGTAGACAAGCCATCTCCTCCCCAATCTAAAATGCTCTTCACAATCTTACGTTTTTGTGTAGTTACATGTTATTTCGTTACAGATACCAAAAAATACATTTATCTGACTCTGCTTAAACAATAGTCAAGGTTTATCAGCTTGCATCCGATAAAGTGCTACATCAGGAATGTAACAATTGGCTCATCTGAAATAACTCAAGAATGGTACAGATAAAAATAAAAAAATCTGAAAGCTGGAAATCAAAAATAGAAACATAAAATACTGGAAATGCAGTCATTTAGTCAGCATTCATTTGAATTGAACGCAACATTTCATCAGATTCTCTTCTGAGACTTGAACATGGACCTGAATTATACCCTCGGGGTGTGCCCCAAGTTGGCATGGCCAGAGCGGATGTAAAACTCGCTCCCGGCCAAGTTTGCACTGTGAACGCAATCTTACGCTGTGTGGCCAATTAAGGCCCGTCCAGCATGGAACGCGACTGCCAGATATGTTTTCTGTGAGCAGGAGTGGGTACACATGGGGAACCCGGCGGGGTGTTCAAAAAACAAAAGAGGCAGCTCCCTGAAGGCTGCCAGGAGTTGTGGGGGAGGCTGAGGGAGCTGTTTGGAAGCAATCCAACAAATATCCTGCGTGCAGTCATGGCTTCAGAACCTGGTGGTCATGGAAGGTGGGAGGGCAAGTTGGGTGGGTGCTCTGATGAGTTTCTCAGATGAGTGCCTGGGAGTGCTGGTCGAGGAGGTCAGTGCCAGGCGGCATATCCTAATGCCCAGGGACGGCAAGAGAAGGCCGCCCCACCTGACCAAGAAAGCCTGGACAGAGGTCGCAGCCCAGGTCTGTGGGTACAACATTGTGCACCGCACATGGCTTCAGTGCCGCAAAAGGTTCAATGATCTGCTGCGGTCAGCATGGGTAAGTGCAGAAATGGCATGGACCTGTGTGGAGAACTTTAGTTGGGTGCCCATTGCTCAAAACATTAAGGGTTCTAAGAGTGTGTATGCCAACTGGCACTTAAGCTTCCCCTTCCAAAGCTGGGATATCAGCATGATTGGCCTTAGTGCATTGCAGGGTGAGATGTGTCACACTGACATGGCCCGCCTAACGCACAGGTTGGAGATTGGGTGAGAACCAGGAAAGGACCTTCAGGAAGACGGAGAAATAATGAGGCTATTTTTCCCTGTCAGGAGAAGAGCAGTCATAACACCGGGAAATGGCCCAGAATGGGTGGAGGAGTGCCAAATCTGTGCATCCTCATGAAGCATGAAAGCGATGCACTGGAGCTGGAATGCTACCGGCCAGCTCGTTCCTCCGGTCACAGTGAGGCGGGGGTCTCGGATGAAGGTAAGAGTGCGGGCGACAGATGTGTGTGTGGTGGGTACTGGAAACATAATGGGGTCTTCGCATCAGAAATGGAACTGTCGTAGCCAGAGAGCCCACTGAAGCTCCAATGCAAACAGCACCATGCAGCAGGTCTCCACTGTCTCCTCAGCTCACCTAGCATGCATAGTGACTTCGATGATTGAATGTACAGATTTTTTGCCTCTGATGCATCATCCGCAGGAGCAGCCAGCGACCCCGAGGACCTCCCGTTGAGCTCCAAGGAAGACATCACAGCCGCACCAGCGTCACACCATCTCTCTGAACCAGGCACCAGTGCAAATACTCATATGTTGGTGAGCATTAGTTATTCGGCTCCGTGAGTGATGCACAATGGTGCGGGCACATTACACTCACATAAGGAGCTGGCAGAGACAGAGAGGTCCCAGACAGCCGACAGTGGGAGCACAGCTGGAGACTAGGACCATGCTGCGTCTGAGGCTAATGACAAGCCTCTGGAGTCATCCATCATGTGGCAGGTGCTGGATGTCCAGCAGGATGTGCGGGGAGAACTGGCGGAGATCCATGGGGGTCTGTGTACCATGGTCTCCATAATGGAGGTGTCCACGCAGAGCATGACATCTGCATTGACCCTTAACACCGAGTGCACAGCCTCCTCCATTGAGAGAGTGGGGAAAGTGGAGAGGCAGCTTCAGGTGCAGACTTAGGGGTTCCCGGGGTTGTACTTGGACCTGCAAGTCCTCACACATGCAATGACCCCTGGAGGTCAATGCCACTGTGAGAGATGGATGAGGCACCTAGTCTCCCTGCCAGGTCCCCATCCATCAATGGTGAGCAGGGGGGTGCAAACGCACCTCACTCTGGCAGACGAGCTGCCTGTTGTCTCTATGGGCTTCTCTCAGGGCACTCTTAACGAGGGCACCAGCTCCTCCACCCCTCTGCCAGTACCCACTGCATCTGATGATGCCATGGTGACTGAGGAGTGCCCAGCCATGAAGCTGGATGCACCCTCCCAGGCAGAGGCTGCTCAGGCTCCGGCAGCCAAAGGACGACCGCCAACATCATCAGGGCCGCCAGGGCAGCAGAGTCCACAGCAGCTGCCTCCAACGCCACTGTCAGCGAGGGGGAGGAGCACCAAGACGCAGCACCCGCAGGCGTAAGTTGAAGGCACAACAGGGGCGTGTCATGGTTGACATATTTGCATTAATAATTTTGACTCTTGTGTTAAGGATGGACACTTTGTTTGTTCTTTGTTTTTCATGTGAAGTAACATTAACATTTATTTTACTGGTCTGAGTTGGCTGGATGGTTTGGATAGGTGCCAGATGCTGCATAGGCTTCTAAAAGTATGGCGTTGTGTGGCGCTGGCGTACTGGGTTGGGTTCTCATTTATTGATTATTAGAAAAGGAGGCAGTGCCATTGGCTTGATGAGACATCGATGCCTTGGTTGCCTAGCAGAAGGTTTGCTGGATCAAAGCATCCCTGGTGTCCCTGCCTCCATGAAGGTTCCTGTCCTCTGCCTCGAGGTCCACATTCTGCACCTCCCCAGGCTCTTCCTCTGAGCCATCATTTAAGTCATCCTCCGTGGCTTGTGTCTCGCTTTCCTTAGCCTCCAGTAGGTTCCCCCTTCTCACAGCCAGGTTGTGAGGATGCAGCATGCAACGACTATGAGGCAGACATGCTCTGGAGGATACTGCAATGCTCCCCCTGACCGATCCAGACATCTGAAGCACATCTTAAGCAGCCCAATGGTCCTCTCCACCACTGCCCTTGTGGGCGCATGATTCCTGTTGTATCTCTCCTCGGCCCCAGTTCTTGGGTAATGGAGTGGGGTCATCAGCCACCTCTTCAAGGTATAGCCCTCATCACACAGGAGCCATCCATCCACTCGTGCAGGAGCCACGAACAGCCTTGGTACCTGTGAGTGCCACAAGACGTAAGCATCGTGTGAGCTCCCAGGGTAACGGGTACAAACTTGGAGAATCTGTGTCCTGTGGTCACAGACGATCTGAACATTCATTGAGTGGAACCCCCTTCTGTTTATGAAAGCTCCAGGCTCACCTGCTGGTGCTTTGATGGCCACGTGAGTGCAATCTAGTACACCCCGGAGGCGGGGGCCTCCAGGGAGCCATCGCAGCGAAGCTTCACGCTCTCTTGCCTGGCTCGCCTCGTCTGTTCGAAGAACATGCGGACATGTCTAAAGATAGCATCAGTCATGAGCTTGACACAACTATGTGCAGGTGAGCAGGCGATTGAGAAACGCCCACTGAGCCCTGAAGCACAGAAGTCCAGGGCCACTGTGACCTCAAAGCCACCGACGTGAGGTGTCCACCCCTGCAGTTGAAGGCTATTTCCGGACCTATCATGTGACATATTGCTGTCACTGCCCAGGAGAAGCAGAGCCTCCTGTGGCACTGGACCTTGGACATCTGGAGGTAGCTGGTGCACTGCCTGCACACTCTAGCCGCTGGGTAGTGGTGTCTTCAGCGTGCCCTCCTGCCTTGGCCTCTCTGCTGGCCTTACACCAACTGAGCCCAGGCCTCTCTTCTTAAAGGTCTGTCGTCTGTCCCTGGGACGCTGCTTGTGCCCACCTGGTGCCTCTCCCTCCTGTCCCTCTCCTCCTCTTCAGAGGAGGTTCCACCAACGGAATATACTATCCCCATTAGATGGATTGCAGAGGACCAGTGCCTTGAAAATTAGGGAGCACTGTGCTGCAATACTCTGGGGAACCTTCCAGGGAAGATGAGGACCTGAGATGCTGAAAGGTAGGCTTGACAATCAATCGAGATGCCAGGCGCTGCTCCAGCTCCCGCACACACCCGCCAACCTCAATACTGCACACATGTGCGATGACATCGGGATGCACACCCGACGTCTTTTCGCGCAATTTTACTTGCATTCAGGTCGGACGCGCACTCGACCTTGGAACGCAAGATTCAGGCCATGTTTTTTTTAAGATACTAAATTGAAGCATTATTTCCAGCTTTTACCATTTTTATCTCAGAGAACAGAATTCTGTTTTTTTTATTGAGATTGCAATGCGTAAAATGCCATTTTAAAAAATTAACAAAGAAAAATTAATCTGCTGCATTCTAATCCTATTGCTTCCATTTCAGCTGAACTGACATACACATTAATAACTTTATCATAAAAGCAAAATACTGTGGATGCTGGAAATCTGAAACAAAAACAAAAATTGCTGGAAAAACTCAGCAGGTCTGACAGCATCTGTGGAGAGGAAGACAGAGTTAATGTTTCGAGTCTATGTGACTTCTTCAGAACTAAAGAGAAATAGAAATGAGGTGAAATATAAGCTGTTTGAGGGGGGTGGGATAGGGGGGCCAGTGATAGGTGGAGGCAAAGGAGAGATTGCCAAAGATGTCATAAACAGAAGGTCAAAAGGGTGTTGATGGTGGCGATATTAGCTAAAGGAGGTGCTAATGGTAACATTAAGGGTAGAAAGCAGGATGAGCAAGTGACAGATGGCCCTAGTGGGGGTGGGGTGGGGGGAAGGGATCGAAATAGGCTAAAAGGTGGAGATAAAATATGGATGGAAATAAATTTTTAAAATAGTAATAGAAGTAGGTGGGAAAAGAAAAAAAATATATTAAAAAACAAATAATAATTATTAGAAAAAAGGGGATCAAAAAGGGGGTGAGGATGGAGGAGAGAGTTCGTAATCTGAAGTTGTTGAACTCAGTGTTAAGTCTGGAAGGCTGTAAAGTGCCTAACTTTATCATGTCAACTGCAGTTTCATGTGATGTCATGGGATGGTGAAAGTCTGCAGGTATCTCTGCAAGACAGAAGTTGCATTTCTTTTTTTATTTTGAATTGAAGTACATTGTTTTTCTTGATTTTATTTGCTTCTTTTCCCAAAAATTTATCCATTTCATGAAGGTGTTTGGCTACTTGCTGGGTATATTTCCACAGTGCTAGGTGCCTTTCAGTGCCCTGCACAAGTATCATTCTTCATATATGAACTTTGGCCCTGAGCTCTGTAAGACAACTTTGGCTACATTCCATAGGCATGAATGTCCTTCCGTACCGTGACAATGTATGAATGTGGGCATTGACTGTTCTGAACCAATTTCCCATGAAGACCTCACAACCAAGCCCAAACCTGTTCTCACACAATGTTTGTACATCCACACTTCGAGCAGGAGTTATTGGATATCCCAAGAGTTGAAACACAGGGTGACTTTCCATTGTCTGACATAGACACTGGCTATGGTGGCCCTTATTTCTCCATAGCTGAACTCGGCTAACACAGTTTAGGCCAAGAATCAAATCTGAACGCTTCCTAGTTCTACAGAGGAATCACCATAGTATTTGCATAACATGATAACAACTTGCAATTTTTTTCCTCTAGATAACCCAAATTAAATGGTACTGAGACAGTGACATGTACCCGACAATTTGGAAAATTGCCAAAATATGTCCTGTGCACAAAAATGCAGGACAAATCCAATCTGGCCAAATACTGTCCTATTTGTCTACTATCAAAATGAGCAAAGGGCCTTCTACAAGGACAATTCAACCTCAAACCTCATTACAGCCTTGGTCTAAGCATGGGCAAAAGAGCTGAACTGAAGAAGTGAGGTGACAGTGACTGCTCTTGACTTAAAGGCAGCATTTGATAGGTTGTGTACCAAGGAGCCCTAGAAAAATTGGAGTCAATGGGGATCAGGTAGAAAACTCTCCATGGGTTGGAGCCATACCTAGCACAAAGAAAGATGGCTATGGATGTTGAAAGCCAATCATCTCAGTCCTATCACTGCAGGAGTTCCTAAGGGTAGTGTCCTAGGCTCAACTATCTTTGACTGATTCACCAATGGCCTTCCTTCCGACATGGGGGTTTTTGTTGATGATTGTACAGTATTCAATACCATTTATTTCCCATCCCTAGCTGCCCTGGAGAAGGTGGTGGTGAGCTGCCTTCTTGAACCGTTGCAGTCCATGTGGTGTAGGTATACCCACTGTGCTGTTAGGAAGGGAGTTCCAGGATTTTGACCCAGCAACAGTCAAGGAATGGCAACATATTTCCAAGTCAAGATGGTGAGTAACTTGGAGGGGAACTTCCAGGTGGTGGTGTTCCCATGTGTCTGCTGCCCTTGTCCTTCTAGATGGTAATGTTTGTGGGTTTGGAAGGTGCTGTCTTGGTGAATTCCTGCAGTGCATCTTGCAGATGGTACATACTGCTGTTACTGAGCATCGGTGGTGGAGGGAGTGAATGTTTATGGATGTGGTGCCAATCAAGCAGGCTGCTTTGTCCTGGACCATGTCAAGCTTCTTGAGTGCTGTGGGAGCTGCAATCATCCAAGCAAGTGGGGAGTATTCCATCATACTCCTGACTTGCTCCTTGTAGATGGTGGACAGGCTTTGGGGAGTCAGGAAGTGAGTTACTCATTGCAGGATTCCTAGCCTCTGGCCTGCTCTTGTAGCCACAGTATTTATATGGCTAGTCCAGTTCAGTTTCTGGTCAACGGTCATCCTCAAGATGTTCATTGTGGGGGATTCAGTGATGATAATGCCATTGAACGTCAAGGGGCGATGGTTAAATTCTCTCTTGGAAATGGTCATTGCCTGGCACTTGTGTGGCACGAATGTCACTTGCCACTTGTCAGCTGAAGCCCGGATATTGTCCAGGTCTTGCTGCATTTGAACATGGACTGTTTCAGTATCTGAGGAGTCGTGAATGGTGCTGAATATTGTGCAATCATCATTGAACATCCTCACTTCTGACCTTATGGTGGAAGGAAGGTCATTGATGAAGCAACTGAAGATGGTTGGGCTGAGAACACTACCCTGAGGAACTCCTGCAGTGATGTCCTGGAGCTGAGATGATTGACCTCCAACAACCACAACCATCTTCCTTTGTGCAAGGTATGACTCCAACCAGTGGAGAGTTTTCCCCCTTATTCCCATTGACTCTAGGGTTCCTTGATGCCACACTCGGTCAAATGTGGCCTCAGTGTCAAGGGCAGTCACTCTTACCTCACCTCAGGAGTTCAGCTTTTTTGTCCATGTTTGAACCAAGGCTGTAATGAGGTCAGGAGCTGAGTGGCTCTGACGGAACCCAAACTGGGCGTCAGTGAGTAGGTTATTGCTAAGCAAGTGCTGCTTGATAGCACTGTTGATCACCCCTTCCATTACTTTACTGATGATCGAGAGTAGACTGATGGGGCGGTAATTGGCCAGGTTGGATTTGTCATGCTTTTCGTGTGCAGGACATACCTGGGCAATTTTGTGTTATAGCAATACTGGAACAGCTTGGCTAGAGGCACAACAAGCTCTGGAGCACAAGTCTTCAGTACTTTTGCCAGAATACTGCCAGGGCCCATAGCCTTTGCACTATCCAGTGTCTTCAGCTGTTTCTTGATACAATGTGGAGTGAATCGAATTGGCTGAAGGCTGGCAGCTGTGAAGTTGGGGACCTCTGGAGGAGGTCGAGGTGGATCATCCACTCAGCACTTCTGGCTGAAGATTGTAGCAAATGTTTCAACCTTATCTTTTGCACTGGTGTGCTGGGCTCCCCCATCATTTTGTGGAGCCTCCTCCTCCAGTGATAAGGCTTAATTGTTAATTGTCCCCCTCCATTCATGACTGGATGTGGCAGGACTGCAGAACTTAGATCTGATCCGTTGACTGTGGGATCGCTTAGTTCTGTCTTTCACTTGCTGCTTATGTTATTTGGCGCGCAAGTAGTCCTGTGTTCTAGCTTTACCAGGTTGACACCTCATTTTTAAGTATGCCTGATGCTGCTCCTGGCATGCCCTCCTGCACTCTTCATTGAACCAGGGTTGATCCCCTGGCTTAATGGTAATGGTAGACTGGAGGATATACCGGGCCATGAGGCTACAGATTGCGTTTGAGTACAATTCTGCTGCTGCTGATAGCCCACAGCGCCTCATGGATGCCCAGTCTTGAGTTGCTAGATCTGTTCTGAAATCTATCCCATTTAGCAGAACACGATGGAGGGTATCCTCAATGTGAAGGTGGGACTTTGTCTCTGCAAGGACTGTGCGGTGGTCACTCCTACCAATATTGTCATGGACAGATGCATCTGTGGCAGGCAGGTTGGTGAGGATGAGGTCAAGTATGTTTTTCCCTCTTGTTGGCTCCCTCACCACCTGCCGCAGACCAGTCTAGCATCTATATCCTTTAGGACTCAGCCAGCTGTGGTGCTGCCAAGCCACTCTTGGTGATGGACATTGAAGTCCCCACCCAGAGTACATTCTGCATCCTTGCCACCCTCAGTGCTTCCTCCAAGTGGTGTTCAACATGGAGGGGCACTGATTCATCAGCTGAGGAAGTGTGGTACGTGGTAATCAGCAGGAGGTTTCCTTGCACATGTTTGACCTGATGCCATGAATCTTCGTGGGACCCTGAGTCAATGTTGAGGACTCCCAGGGCAACTCCCTCCCAAATGTATACCATTGCACCATCACCTCTGCTGGGTCAGTCCTGCCGGTGGGACAGGACATACCCAGGGATGGTGATGGTGGTGTTTGGGACATTAACTGTAAGGTATGATTCCATGAGGATGACTATGTCAAGCTAGTCTGTGAGACAGCTCTCCCAATTTTTGCACTGGCCCTCAGGTGTTAGTAAGGAGGACTTTGCAGGGTTGACAGGGCTGAGTTTGCCATTGTCGTTTCTGGTGCCTCAGTCAATGCCAGGTGGTCCGTCTGGTTTCATTCCTTTTTTGAGGCTTTGTAGCGGTTTGATACAACTGAGTGGCTTGCTAGGCCATTTCAGAGGGCATTTAAGAGTCAACCACATTGCTGTGGGTCTGGAGTCACATGTAGGCCAGACCAGGTAAGGATGGCAGATTTCCTTTCCTAAAGGACATTAGTGAACCAGGGAACCAGGCTGCGAGGTGGCATGTAATGTTTGTTCCACACGAGTATCAAGCAATGACATTCTCCTACAAGAGAGCATATAACTATCTTTCCTTGACATTCAATGGCACCACCATAGCTGAATCCACTATCAACATCCTTGGGGTTACCATTGACCAAAACCTAACTGGACCAGACAAATACTGTAGCCGCAAGAGCCAGCCTTGGTGCAGAAATTCTGGCTGGTTATCATTCATATCAATGACATTGATAACTATGTCAATTGGATCCTTCACCTGATTTCCATTCAGGTCTACAGTGTGAGCTCTTAGATGGTACGAAGCTATCTGGTCTCGGCTCCAATTCTGCAACGAGCAACTCACCTCCTGACTCCAAAAGCCTGTCCACCATCTACAGGGTACAGTCAGGAGTGTGATAGAATACCCTCCATTTGTCTGGATGACTGCAACTCCAATAACATTCAAAAAGCTCAACACTATCTGAGACAAAGTAGCCCACTTGATCGACACCCCATCCACAACCTTAAACATTCACTCCCTGCATCGTAAGTGCACAGATGTATTGCAGCAACTTGCCAGGGTTCTATCGACAACAACTTCCAAGCCCATGACCTCTACTACCTGGAAGAACAAGGGCAGTAGACAAATGGGAACATCACTGTCTGCAAGTTCCCCTCCATGTCACGCAGCATCCTGAGTTGGAAATATTTCGTCATTCCTTCAATGGGTAAAAATCCTGGAATTCCCTGGAGAGTTTTATGGGTGTACATTCACCACATAGAGTACAACAGTTCAAGAAGATGGCTCGCTGCCATCTTCTGAAGGGCAATTATGTATGGGCAATAAATACTGACCTTGCTGGCAAAGTTCATGTCTTAAGAACAAATTTTTTTTAAATGAGGAGGGAGAGATGTATTAATAGCCTTCCACTTCTGCTGACTCAGCCACTTCATCATCCATGCCATTATTCGCCCTTTCTCTCATCTCCCCAGACAAATCAAGCTGGGGATGTAGATAGTTTCGATGATGGATTTTTAATGGGTGATACACTAGACAAATATGTCAGGGGTGAACATGGAATCTGAGAGAGGCTCTGCTGATGGCGGCCCTTGTTTCCCAAAGCTGGCGCATGCAATTTGTGATCAGCCTAAATGGAAACGAGACTTCATTTTGATGGTGGTAGGCTGTTGCCATAAAGTATTCCTGTGTGCTGATTGATACAATCCAGACTTAATCTAACCAACAATTCTTGCTGGTGCTGTTTCAGTGGAGAGAATGACTCAGTGTTAAAAAAGGCCAAAGAAATTCCCAGCAATGACCACCAGATGGCACTGGATACATCAAAAACAAAGAAAATTGTGCATTTCTGAACACAATTACACAAATCTTTGCTAAGACTACAATGTTCCTTTTGTCCCAATTATATGAAACAAGTTAAAATTTTGTACAATTCATTTTCATAGAATGTTTTGATTTCAGCTCATCAGGGCCAAATCCACAAATACATTTAAATCCCAACATCAACTGACTGCATGAGCATGGTCAAAAGCAAAGTAAAGAATTTAGAACAGTCTACACTTAGAACAGTCTGCACTGTGTCCATCACAATGAGCATTAGGAGGCATACAAAAAAAAAATCAATGGTGATAGCAGAAGCACTCGCCCTCCATGATCAATGTAACATCTGTGGTTTCGGAGAGACTTTCTAAAAGGAGTATTGTTTCATGACTGCTCTGCAAATTTTAACTTGTTGGAGTCAGTGAGGAACAGGCTTCACTGCACAAAAAACATTATAGTGGTACAGTGGCACATTGGCCTGGATTTTGCAGTAATAATAATTGTGATGCTAATGGCGCTTACTGCTATTATGGAGTAAATTGGACAACAATTTTTGGAGTACATATCCAGTTAAAAATTAAGAAATTGCTGCTCATTTTACTCTGCTCCTTCACAATCTACACTATAAAAATAAGTTGCCAACAGACTCAATATTGAAACCCATTAGAGAATGTGAAGTTATGTACTTACTCGTTAATCAGTTACTAAACATGCCAGAAACAATTAGGGCTAGTGTATTCAAGCATAAGTGAATTTAACCACCAATTTTGCTGGGCCTCTAAATTTAACATTATAACTGTGGAGTCTCATTCCTTCAAAAAGTAATAATTGTTGGGGATTTTTAAAAATGTACATGATTTTACAATTAATTAAATATTCTAATTTGTATTTCCTGTCTTAGAGTCTGTGGCTGGGATTTTTAAATGGGTCAGGGCTGAGATTGGAGGCAGGTGAATGTGTAATTTGGTGCTGCTGGTCTCTATGACAGTTATCCAACACGATCCTGACCTCAAGTCATTTTCAACGAGGATAGCTCAGGATCATATTGGCTGCCCGTCAGGAAGCAGCAGGAAAACAATTAAGGCCAATTATTTTTAATTACGGGGCCCTATTAATGTCCTGTTCCAAAGCCAACTGAAATTTCCAGTCGTCAGTTTGGGCAACTAAGGTCAATGTTGGTGGGCTAGGGGCACGGATTGGGAAGGGGCAAGGTGAAACATGGAAGGGATCCCCCAACATCTCAAACCCATAATGGCACCAGGCCACAGCTAAAGCCACTGGCTGCCCCTAGAAGCAGCTGCCCCTCCAGGATCATAGCCAGGCAATTGTGTCTTTTTGAAAGATAAAAATAAATTTACTTCTCTATCTCTCCACGTTAACATCGGCATCTCCCACTTCTGTTGGTGGGGCTGCCAATCACTGAGCTCTGGGTAGCCTCCCATTGGCTCTCTGGTGTCAGAAGCCTGCCCACTGTCCCTGATAGG
Source organism: Cetorhinus maximus (assembly GCF_964194155.1). Taxonomy (NCBI): domain Eukaryota; kingdom Metazoa; phylum Chordata; class Chondrichthyes; order Lamniformes; family Cetorhinidae; genus Cetorhinus; species Cetorhinus maximus. The sequence continues at coordinate 50,816,488 of NC_135900.1, read as the reverse complement.
AGCCATTAATTGGCTTGGCCCTTCAAAAGTCCAGGCGGGCATGCCTGGAACATGCCATGCAGGATCCTGACCAGAACTGAACCAGCAGCTGGATTCCTAGCCCAGAGTTGAAAATCCTGGCCTGCGTATCTCAGTGAGGAGTTTGTCTGATTGATTGATACACTGACTGTTGCTTGCCCTACTCACACTCACCACAGATCATCTGTAGAGGGCGCCACATTGGATCAGACACCCAATGACAAAGTTGCCACTCAAAAGCCTACAAAAAGTGTTTTTTTCATCCTTTTATAGGATGTGGGCATCGCAGGCATGGCCAGCATTTTGTTATTCATCCCTGAACTGAGTTGAGTCAATCACATTGCTGTGGGTCTGAAGTCACGTGTAGGCCAGACCAGATAAATAAGGCAGATTCCCTTCCCTAAAGGATTTAGTGAACCAGATGGGTTTTTACAACAATTGATTATGGTTGTCATGGTAACCCTTACTGAGACTAGCTTTATATTCCAGATTTATTAATTTAATTTAAATTCAATTTCAACCAATGTCCCCAGGGAATTAGCCTGGGCCTCTGGGTTACTAGTCCAGTGACATGACCCCTATGCCACCATCTCCCCATAAGTTAGCCTGTGGGTAGCTTCAAGCACAGTGTACAGCGAGTGCCATTCCTTTGCTGCTGACTGCAAAATCCGGGCGACTGTTTTCGGGTCTATTCTGTCACATGGCATGTCTCTAGTCTCAAGCTTGCTGTTGTGGGGAGAGAGTAAACAGATGCTGAGAGGCTGAACGCCTGCACACAAAAAAATATTTAGGGATATTCACCCCAAAGTCACTTGCTCCTCAGACCTGGAGACAGGGCAGCATTGTTGGAGTCATGCCAAAGCGCCCCTGCCCCCCACCCGACCCCAACCACCCACCCCTCTCCTCAACCCACAAATCAGATATCAATGTGAAATGTAGCAAATACAGAAAAAAGGGTCATTTAGGGCATTTTCCTTTATCTTCAGCACTTCAGCATTTCAAACTTCATCTACATTCAATCAAAGTGTAATCTCTTATACCAAATAGTTTTGTACAACCATCCCTTATGCATCAATTCTCTTGATGATATGACAATCACTGAATCATAAATGCACTCCTACTTATACCCACAATAGCTGTTGACCATGTTGGCTGTTTGACAAATGGAGTATAGGAACTATTCTGTATTAGTTCAGCAACACACACTCCTCTTGAAGAAATTGGACAGGCAACAGAATATGACCAAATTCTCCATCAATAAATTAAATTGCAGTCAGTGACAGGTGCCCCGAGGTATTCTCTTAATAGTTTGTATTATGCAAGGCAACACAGAACCAGGGCTCTATCCAAACAGCTTCAATGGACCAGTCCCCAAAATACAATTATAATTCATTCTTAATCCAATCAAACACATTTTATAGTTTCTGTCAATGCATTTTTTAAAGAATGCTTTATTTTTAATTATATCGATCTGTGCATCTCAATTGACTCCCTTTTGCTGCTTGTTTTTCTCAGCCAGTTTGTGCCCTTTAATACACAATGTATTGTCTTTCAACTGAGAGCGTCACATTTTATGCAATTCTGCTCTAGTTATTTACTGTCACATGGAAGATTCTGGAGTGTGTCTGGAATGTATTTGGCACTACTTTCTTTTAAGAACAGGAAGGGAGAGAAGTTATGCAACATTAAACAGAGAATAATGGACACCCAAAAGCAATTAATTTTGAGACTGGGAACTAACCAAGGGGTTCAGATGGTTTATACATAGAATAATAGACACTTGGAAGGCAGTAGAAGGCTGTAATCCAGCTCATGACTTTAGATGATGTCAGTGAAAAGTTTGAGTGGTTTATGGACATTAATTGAATCTGAATATTAAAAACACATCAAACAATTTCAACTGTTGTCTCTGTTCAGCAGTTGACTTTTTGCTTGCAGTGTGCGTTATGATCACAAGTGTCCTCCATCGATCGCTGCAGCTTTTTTGAAAGTACTCTCGGGTCCCAAAGATGGGTGTTATGTAGACGGCTTCAAGCTAAATGTAAATCTGCTGGAACTCACTAAAACTCATAAAAAATACATCTATTGGTCAATTTAAATTTTGGGTAGAATTGTCCCAGACTTGCACAAAGTGTGGTAACAGACGGGTAAAAAGTTGTTTTACCCATCGGCCGCAACGGTGGGTTTTCACACCGTATCGTTCCATTCCTGCCTCATTAATTATACAGCGACAGTAAACATGCCATCGCACCGGCAGGCGGCCTCCGATTTGTCTGCTGTGCCGTTACCTCGCTGCTTCCCCACACAGGGCGCCATATTTAAACTGCAGCTACGCACACACTTCTCAATGCTTGCAGCCCAGGACTGCTCCAGTGAAGACATGGCCCCAAAATCCAAGAGGAGTGCAGCCCCTGATTCAGTGACACATCCCTGGGATGCCTCTGGGTGGCGTGGAGGCCGGCCATGATGTCCTCTACCCCGCTCTGGCCGCAGGAGGCCCATCAGTCTCAACCCTCTGGCTTGGGAGGCAGTAGCAGAGGTGGTCAGTGCCAATGCTGCACACAAGAGGTCGGCCACCCGGTGCAGAAAATGGATGAATGATTTCATCTGTGCCTCCAGGATAATGCAACCATCTTATCACTCTAAACTCACGCACTCAAAGGCCATCACACATTCACTGGCATCTCACTCAATGCCAGCTCAAGGGCCATCACCTCTCACTCTCTCTCACACACTCTCAAATCTCCATCTGGCCTCATCTCCTCTGGAGGCTGCCTCCTTAGCCCTCAATATTTTGAGGCTACTTGCACAAATCAACATGTGCCCCCACACTCACCCTGGGATACCCCTCTTCCCCAGTACAGCCCTCGCCCTGCAGCCTCTTCCCTTGCCTGAGGCCACTTCTCCCCCTTCCCAAAGCAAGCCCTAGCCCAGCAGCTGTTGAAAAGCACCCCCCCACCCCACTTTACAGCTGATCTGGTAGGTAGAGACCTGCCCATGAGCCCCGCTAAAAGTGATGTGGTTCTGCCTGCAAAGCCTGGCACTGATGACCGCGAGTGCTGCCCGAAGCAAGGTAGGCAAACAAACCTCAAAGCCCTCAGCAAAGTGCAGCGCGCCAGGTGCATGTCGCTTATGTACAGTCGTGCAATACGTCGGTGTGCCTGGATGATCCAGCATGGGGGGGGGGGATGGGGGTGATTCCAGCGAGCAGGGCTTATAATTAGATGCTAAAATGTTGAAATTAGGTTCCTGACGTGTGATGGCAGGAAACGCAGCCCACCATTGATAGGTGGAGTGGATGATTGCAAACTGGTTTCATGACGGCTTTAAACCAATTTTTGGCCTTCTCACCATATTGGCCCTGCCGCCAGCTATGACCCCCGACGCCAACCTTTGGCTCACAGCCAGTCTGGAAAGGCCTGTTCTTTGGTACATCAGCAGTAATCAAACAAAAGCACCATGAAACTGTGGAGGTCACTCAGTCATTACCCACACCATGAACCTCTGAACACAGTTCAACTGCACCTGTAATGTGAGATGGCATCTGTTCATGTTAATGATAGTGGTATCATTGATGTGTGCCTTTTAGGAAATGATTCAGGATGATTATATGTGCAGTAACAGGAGTCACAATACTAAATTGCACGGGAAAATTGCATACATACAACTCGGAGAAATAGCCAAATCCCTCAACAGCTTCAAAAAAGTGGGCATTGTCCCAGAGCAATGGAACAAGACCTTTTCATTTCTTGAGCTGAACTTTCTGTCACTTTTACTGCTGGGGAAAATCCTCCCCTCCATTCCCAGCTGCCATCAAAAGAGTGAAAACTTGGTTTTGACATTTTTGGGTCAATTTTCCAACACCTTGAAGCCTATTGTAATTTTTCCACTCTAGCGGGATGTCATTAAACACAGAAATGTAAGTCGTTTAAATATGTAAACCAACTACATGTGAGTTGTTTAGACATCAATACAACTTTATAGGACTCAATTCCTTTCATCAGCAATCTAACTCCAGATGTATCAAATTAATTTTTGAATTGAAATCTTATTTTATTCTTTCACAGAATGCGGGAGTCACTGGTTAGGCCAGCATTTATTGCCCATCCCTAGTTGCCCTTGAGAAGGTGATGGTGAGCTGCCTTCTTGAATCACTGCAGTCCATGTGGTGTAGGCACACCCACAGTGCTGTTAGGGAGAGAGTTCCTGGATTTTGACCCAGCGACAGTGAAGGAACGGCGATATAATTCCAAGTCAGGATGGTGTGTGGTTTGGAGGGGAATTTGGTAGTGTACTCATGTATCTGCTGCTCTTGTCCTTCTAGGTGGTAAAGGTCAGAGGTTTGGAAGGTGCTGTCAAAGGATCCTAGGGCCAGAATCTTCGGGTTGACAACTCGCCGATGTGTAAAATGATGCGTCCTGACGTCACCGCGCATCACTCAGATCTTCAGTTCAGCAGGCGCACACCGGAGTCGGCTGCGTGCCTGAAGAACTGTCAAAGGCCTATTAAGGCCATTTAAACACTAATTAAAATAATTAACTGAGCTGCCCGTCCCACCTTAAGGTTGGCGGGCAGGCAAAGAGCCCAGGCGGCCTTCGCATTTATCATGAAACCTCATCCACGGACAGGATGAGGTTTCATGAAGGTTTTTAAACGTTAATAAAAATGTTCAATAAAATTCATAGACATGTCCCAGCTCATGTGATATTGTCACATGAGGGGACATGTCTTAAAATTTTTTTTTTCTTTATTTAAATTTTTAAAAATCAAACTAATCTCCCTGAGGTATCTCTGTGCCTCAGGGAGATTTCTGTGCTCTTTCGCATGCATGTGCGAAAGAGTGCAGGCCCCGACTCAGCCTACTCCCCCCGCCCGCACAGGGAGCGCTCAGCGCTTCCGGGTGCGTGTCACACTGGGCAGGTCTTAATTGGCCCACCCACATAAAATGGCAGTGCGAAGCCCAACCCCTCCCCCCAGACAGGGAGAAAATTCTCCCCTTGGTGAGTTATTGCAGTATGTCTTGTAGATGGTACTCCACTGTTGCCACTGTGTGTCAATGGTGAAGAGTGTGAATGTTTAAGGTGGTGGTGTGGTGCCAATCAAGCGGGCTGCTTTGTTCTGGATGGTGTCAAGCTTCTTGAGTGTTGTTGGAGCTGCACCCATCAAGGCAAGTGGAAAGTATTCCATCACGCTCACGCTCCTGACTTGTGCCTTGCAGATGGTGGACAGGTTTTGGGGAGTCAAAAGGTGAATTATTCACTGCAAAATTTTCTGCCTCTGACCTGCTCTTGTACCCACAGTATTTATTTATATGGCTGGTCCAATTCAGTTCCTGGTCAATGGTAATGCTCAAGGTGCTGATATCAGGGAATCCAGCAATGGTAATGCAATATATAATGCAATATATTTTATATTTTATAATACAGTTACAGTAATCCAAACTGGAAGTCCATTCCATACTGACAAGACAAGACTGGCTATTTATTGTGCTGCCCAGACCACATGGCAGCCCAGAGCCAGGCAGTGATCATCTGAAATCCCAGTTTGACTATTTTAAACAATTTTCATTTTTTAAATATATTCAGAAGGTCTAAGAGGGACTCAATCTCATCAAAACAAAACCTTAGAGAACTCATTTATGATGGTATGTTGTATTGAAGTATTAAAGATCCCCTTTCAATGCTGATGTTTCATATGCTTTAAAAGTAATGTGAGGCCAGAAATTACTATTTTTGTGTAAGTCGGCAAAAACTTAATACATTGATATGACATTCCTCTGCCTGCTATTTACAGACGCATTAGCTACTTAAAATAAATGGGATAACATCTGCATTAAAGTAGCTGACAGAGGAATGCCATGTGAATGTATCAAGCATTCCCAGCTATTATTGGCGACAGTAATTTATAGTCTGCATTGCCCTTTGACCCTGCAAGAAGACTTCTTAAAAAAAACTTAAAAGTAAATGTCATTACATACTGGAACTTTTTTTGAAAGCTAAAACTCAAAAAAGTGGTTTGCAGGAACAGGTGTGAGGATTAAACCTTGGTGACCATGTTATGAATGAGTAAACATAAGAACATAAACAGACACTGTAATTCACTCTGAGTTCTACATTGCAGTAGAATTCTAAAGATGGGAATCCAAGGGTAGGTTTTTAATGAAGTAAAACTCATCTCCACTCCAGTCCTACTCCCCAGTGTGTTTGAAAACCCTGGGAATTATGTAAATACAGAGATAGTAATGATTAAATAAAGCAAAATAATTCTACTCAGGGAACAGATTCCTTATTCTTAGAAAGTGGCTGCAGCCAGTAAAACAGAAAATGAATCCAAACATAGAAACATAGAAACTAGGAGCAGGAGTAGGCCATTTGGCCCTTCAAGCCTGCTCCGCCATTCATTATGATCATGGATGATCATCCAACTCAATAGCCTGCTCCTGCTTTCTCCCCATATCCTTTGATCTCTTTCGCCCCAAGAGCTATATCTAACTCCTTCTTGGAAACACACAATGTTTTGGCCTCAACTACTTTCTGTGGCAGCAAATTCAACAGGCTCACCACTCTCTGGGTGAAGGAATTTCTCCTCATCTCAGTCCTAAATGGCCTACCCCGTATCCTCAGACTGTGACCCCTGGTTCTGGACTCCTCCACCATCAGGAACATCCTTCCTGCGGCTACCCTGTCTAGTCCTGTTAGAATTTTATAGGTTTCTATATGAGATCCCCCCTCATTCTTCCAAACTCCAGCGAATATAATCCTAAACGACTAACCTCTCCTCATATGTCAATCCTGCCATCCCAGGAATCAGTCTGGTAAACCTTCGCTGCACTCCCTCTATAGCAAGAACATCCTTCCTCAGATAAGGAGACCAAAACTGAATACAATATTCCAGGTATGGTCTCACCAAGGCCCTGTATAATTGCAGCAAGACATCCCTGCTCCTGTACTTAAACCCTTTCGCTATGAAGGCCAACATACCATTTGCCTTCTTTACCGCCTGCTGCACCTGCATGCTTACCTTCAGCAACTTGTGTATGAGGACACCCAGGTCTCATTGCACATTCCCCTCTCTCAATTCATAGCCATTCAGATAATAACCTGTCTTCCTGTTTTTGCTACCAAAGTGGATAACCTCACATTTATCCACATCATACTGCATCTGCCATGCATTTGCCCACTCACTCAGCTTGTCCAAATCACACTGAAGCATCTCTGCATCCTCCTCACAGCTCACCCTCCCATCCAGCTTTGTGTCATTTGCAAATTTGGAGATATTACATTTAGTTCCCTCATCTAAATCATTAATATATATTGTGAATAGCTGGGGTCCCAGCACTGATCCCTGCGGTACCCAACTAGTCGCTGCCTGCCATTCGGAAAAAGACCCATTTATTCCTACTCTTTGTTTCCTGTCTGCCAACCAGCTTTCTGTCCATCTCAATACACTACCCCCAATCCCATGCACTTTAAGTTTACATGCTAATCTCTTGTGTGGGACTTTGTCGAAAGCCTTCTGAAAGTCCAAATAAACCACATCCACTGGCTCCCCCTCATCAACTCTACTAGTTACATCCTCGAAAAATTCCATTAGATTTGTCAAGCATGATTTCCCTTTCGTAAATCCATGCTGACTCTGTCCGATTCTACCACTGTTTTCCAAGTACTCAGCTGTTAGATCTTTTATAATGAACTCTAGAACTTTCCCCATTACCGGCGTCAGGTTGACCGGTCTATAATTCCCTGTTTTCTCCCCACCTCCCTTTTTAAATAGCGGGGTTACATTAGCTACCCTCCAATCTGTAGGAACTGTTCCAGAGTCTATAGAATCTCGGAAGATGACCACCAATGCATCCACTTCCTTAAGTACTCTGGGATGAAGATTATCAGGCCCTGGGGATTTATCAGCCTTCAATCCCATCAATTTCCCCAACACCATTTCCCTACTAATACTGATTTCTTTCAGTTCCTCCCCCTCACTAAACCCTGTGTTCCCCAACATTTCTGGTATGTTATTTGTGTCCTCCTTTGTGAAGACAGAACCAAAGTATATATTTAGTTGGTCAGCCATCTCTTTGTTCCCCATTATAAATTCCCCTGTTTCTGACTGTAAGGGACCTACATTTGTCTTCACCAATCTTTTTCTCTTCGCATACCTATAGAAACTTTTACAGTCAGTTTTTATGTTCCCCGCAAGCTCGTACTCAGGTGGAACATTAAACTAGGTACATGTGCTCCTTTGAAGAAAATGAAGTTTTAGAAAAATTGTTTTAGAAGTGTGTTTGTAAGTTATTCTTAGTAAATAAAACAGGTTTTCAGAAATCATCAACTTATTTGCTGACATCTATGCTTCAAGTTTTTGTACAATGGTTGGACAAAATTGGCATCTCATTTCTGACAGTCTTCAGTCCAACATTCCAATTGATCAGATTGGATTGTGTGACTATCAACCAATCTAGAGGACAACAGCAGAGTTTTCTCTTATTAAATATTGGACTAGATTGATCTAATAATGATAGCAAAACAGTCAACATTCACCATCATTACACTACTGAAACTGACAGCAACTTTGGCAGTCTGCACATGAGCAGAATGACCCAACAATCCAGAAATTGCTGTCAGTGATTCTATGCTTCTCCAGAGGGTGTGCTGTTGAGGTCCCCCCAACTGCAACTCCTAACGCATCAGTGAAATTATACAATCATTCACTTTTAACACTGTTAGTCTTGTCAAAACCCTTGAAAAAGTTACACCTTGTTGAATGGGTTTTTGACGGCATACTAACCTCATAATTACTGTTGAACAACTTCACTGACCCTGAAGAATTTGTTTCGTGTTTGTGGAATGTCAAAATTCTTTATTTTGATTTAGAAAATGACATTTTTAAAATAATTTTTTTTAAAGTTTGTGTGTTTTAGCTTTTATCTAAATCTGATCATAATCCTTTTGTTTTGTTATCTGAAAATTTAAAGTAAAAGTGAAGGGATTTAGTGCTTTTAACTATCTGTGCTTTTAACTCAAAAACAGAATTACCTGGAAAAACTCAGCAGGTCTGGCAGCATCAGTGGAGAAGAAAAGAGTTGACGTTTCGAGTCCAACATGACCCTTCAACAGAATTGAAGTATAGTTAGGAGAGGGGTGAAATATAAGCTGGTTTAAGGTGGGGGGCGGGGGGAGAGAAGTTGAGGGTGGGGTGGTTGTAGGGACAAGCAAGCAGTGATAGGAGCAGATAATCAAAAGATGTCAGACAAAAGGATCAAAGAGGTGTTGAAGGTGGTGATATTATCTAAGAAAAGTGCTAATTAAGAATGGATGGCAGGACACTCAAGGTACAGCTCTAGTGGGGGTGGGGTGGAAAGACTGGCAAGGTATTAGTTGTAGATTTAAAAATAATGGAAATAGGTGGGAAAAGAAGAATCTATATACATTATTGAAAAAAAAGGGAGGGGGAAGAAACAGGGTGGGGATGGGGGGAGGGAGTTTAAGATCTAAAGTTGTTGAATTCAATATTCAGCCCGGAAGGCTGTAAAGTGCCTAATCTCTGTGCTTTTAACTTCCTGGTTTGCTGTGTGATAATAATTCCATGTGATTGCTGGACCCTTGGAAATCCCCTTTAAATTGCTAGATTCAAATAGCCCTCAAGAAAGCCTATGCCACAAAGATTGCTAGATCTTTGTGCAAAACTTTCTTCGAGATCAGTGTCATTGCATTGACCAACTGCAAACTCTAGCCCATTGGTTCATCCACTGAATCTCAACTTAAAAACTGGCAGTCTGTAATTAAAAGGCTGCTAATTCTTGTTGTGCTGGAGAGCTCTAAAGATTGCTGACTAGATGTAAGTAGTAATAGGATAAGAACTGCAATGAATAATTCAAGTTTCAATATGGAACCAACTAGAAATAGACACTAATCTTGTTATCATGTAGTGCTCAGATGCCAAGCAGTTTTCCTCATTATATTGCTATTGGTCATGTCCCATAAGATATCCTAACATTGAAAGTCAATGGCCTATGTCAAACTTGAAAATATAAAATGTTTGTGTGTGTATGTGCTCACGTAAGCAAAGGATGTCAGCCTTGGGCAAAAGGTTGTTTTCCTCTTTTGCATCCAATGTTTCTAAGAAGCACTTTCATATCAAGTGTAACATGGCAACATTTAGGGCAGACTGCTCGAAAATGTGCCTAAACCTCTTATGAGTATGGTATTTACCAATTTTTATAATAATCCTCCTTGCAGCTTCTCTGAATGTGGTCATTAGTTTACTGTCAATTCTTGAGCTGTTTTGTGTAGTAACCCTGCACCGTTAGAAACTGGGTTGAAGCTGACCAAACATATTCTATTTCGGGGGGTTTGAACATATTTGTGTACATGTTCTTTCTGTCTGCAAATAACAGACTCCTGCGTATTAATATATGTAGCTTCCAGTACGCGCAAATACGCCACACTGCAAGCCCAACTGACAACCTTAAGTTGGTTGTCAGCGTAATTCTTAGCATGCTGAGGATAATTGAGCAAATGTTGTCCAATCGCGGAATCACATCTAATGTTGGACATTGTGTTTTGAGTTTTGCAAGCGCGTGCTGGTTGGGTACAGTCTATACCTTGCCCGTTGCGAACGCCGGCTGGGACATGTTGTTTGATACGATCTGCCAGTCTTTGGGACATACAGCCTACATACCTAGCATCACACTGACACTGAAATTCATACACCACATTGCTTATTTGTGTGATAGGCAAAACGTCTTCATGACTTGATGACAGCATCGTTAGTGGCGAATACCACTCATGTTGCTACTGCAAAGTAGCAGTGTAAAACAGCTAGCTTGACCTGTTGCTCAAATCTTTGAGATACCTTGCCCTTCCAGGGTAATCTGAGGTAGACTGGGCACTTTTCAGGGCCAAAAGTGACAGCCTTAGGCCCATTCATGAGTTTGTGTGATATACAAAGTGAAATGATCTGATCAGGGTAGCCATTATCCTGCAAGATGCCTTTGACGCGCCTTATTTCAGCATCAAGCTTGCATGGTGAGCAAATGGCTCCAGCACTATTTACGAAATTGCCAATAAGACCAATCTTATAGTGCATGAAACTGTTATAAGCCCAGCGCATGTATTGACCAGTGAACAAAGGCTTGTGATAGGCCATGGTAGAGAACGCTCTGGTAGATTTCTCAACTAGTACGTCAAGGAAGGGGAGTTCATATGACTGCTCCATTTCAAAGGTGAATGTTACCGCAGGAAAGAGCCCATTAAGACACGCAAGGAAATTATTACATGCAGTTGTGGATTTAAATATAGCAAATGTATTATCCACATATCGGAAATATGCATGGGGTAGGAGGTTAGGTGTCATTCTATCGAAGACACATTTCTCATGGAACCCAACAAAGATGTTTGCAATGGTTTAACATGTAGAAAATAGGAGCAGGAGTAGGTCATTCAGCCCTTCGAGCCTGCTCCAGCATTCAATGTGATCATGGCTGATCCTCTATCTCGTCGCCATACTCCAGCTCTCTCCCCATATGCCTTGATGTGTTTAGAGTCTAGAAATCTAAATATTTCCATCTTAAATATATTCAGTGACTTGGCCTCCACAGACTTATGTGGTAGAGAATATCACAGGTTCACCACCCTCTGAGTGAAGAAATTTCTCCTCATTTCAGTGCTTAAAGGTCTACCCCGTATCCTAAGACTGTGACCCCTGATTTTAGAACCCCCAGTCAGAGGAAACATCATCCCTTTACCAGTCTGTCCAGCCCTGTCAGAATTTTATACATTTCAATGAGAACCCCTCATTCTTCTAAACTCCAGTGAATACAGGCCTAGTCGACCCGATCTGTCCTCATATGACAATCCTGCCATCCCAGGAATCAGTCTGGTGAACATTCGCTATACTCCCTCGATGGCAAGTATATCCTTTCGTAGGTAAGGAGACCAAAACTGCACACAATACTCCAGATTTGGTCTCACCAAGGCCCTGTACATCTGCAGTAAGACATCCTTGCTCCTGTACTCAAATATTCTTGCAATGAAAGCCGACATACCATTTGCCTTCCGAACTGCTATCTGCACCTGCATGTTTGCTTTCAGTGACTGGTGTACAAGGACACCGTTTGTACATCAACATTTCCCAATCTGTCACCATTTAAATAATACTCTGCCATTCTGTTTTTCCTACTTAAATGCTGTTAAAGTTGGGCCTAGAGGAGATCCCATGGCAACACCATCTTTTTGGGCATACATTGTGTAATTTAAACTGAACTCAACTGTATGAGTTGCTGAGTTCATAAGTTCAATGAATACTGATTCACGCAATGGTGGCAGGTCTAGATCTCCATGATACAATGCTGCAGTGCAAATATCTATGGCTTCCTTAAGTGGAACATTGGTGAAAAAGGCTAGCAATTTCAGTTGAGCACATGGATACAGCATTGCTATCGATATGAAAGTCCTGTATGGCCTTCGCAAATGTGAAGGGATCCTTCACTGTGTATCTGAAAAGCTTGCTCAAAACTGGTTGTAACAATTCACCCAACCATTTAGCCCATTCATGTTGTGTAGAACTGGTCAGGGTGTAAAGGGATATCACTTTTGTGTGCCTTGGGCAGTCCATATATATGCAGACACAGCAAGCCGTGAGGATGAACCCTGTCATATATATCATGCAGCAGCTCATTGCTCTTACACAAGTCCAGCAAGTGTTTTTTCAGTTTATTGTTGAGCAAGGATATCCAGGCATGTTGAGCCGCAGGTCCAATGGATATGAATGTGGACCCGTCATTAAGAATAGCATTCATTTTGTTAAATATCAAACAGTATGTCCCAGCCACTGTTCACAACAGGTAATGTACTGACTGTACCAAACCAACCCGTGCTTGCAAAAATCTAAACACAATGTCCAAAATTAGATGTGATTCCGCTATTGCACAACATTTGCTAAACAATCCTCAGTGTGCTAGGAATTATGCTGAAAACCAATTAAGATTGTCAGTTGGGCTTGCAATGTGGTGCATTTGCGTGTACTAGAAGCTACATATGTTAATTAACGGGCCCTGTCCTTTGCAGACAGAAAGAACATGTACACACATTTCACGTGTTTCAGCTAAATGAAATAAGTGACAGCCATTTGCTGACTCATATCTCAGGGCAATCGGATTAAAGCTGTCTGGTTTAAATTTCGAACAATGCTTGGCAGTTAACTGTCACACACCATCAATGGTGCATTCTCCATGGCAATACCTCTCCCAATCAGAATTGACTTGCCAACCAATTAACACGCTCTTCTTATATAGTATAAATAGTTGTTTTCCCCTTATATTGGTATTCTTGCAAAGTGTCCTGATGAGTGGAAGACAAAAAGCTTCAACGTGTCTCTTTTTTCAGCAATATTATAGATTTGATTCAATCTCAGTTCCCAGAAGTGAGATACAAGCCCTGATTTTCTTTTCAGGCTGGGGAAGCACAAGTTGCGGCTTCTGAAACCCAAGCCCACCTCCAAACCTCATTCCTGCCATATTTTTGTCCCTGAGAGATGTGGGCAGAGAGGGCTCAGGTTTTGCAAGCTGCAATGGAGTGTGGAGGAGCATAGGTGCAGAGGTGGACTGATTAGAAAGCCCACCTTGGCTCTTGGAAACAGCAGCTCAACCCCCAACATTGCTTTTATGTCCCCTAAATCTCACTCCTCTCCTCCCCATCCATATCTGCTCATTCTCCCTATGCCCCCTCATATCTCCATGTCACCCCATGCTCCCTTATACCTGCATATCCTCCCCATGCCTGCATCCTGCATAGTCACTCATCCAGTATCCGCTTTGGACAGACCTCAGGATGTCTTTGAAATGGACATCAAAAAATAATAAATTTCCAACAATCTAATAATGATATCATTCAAAGATATTCATACTGAAAAAACTCATTCAGGAAAGCTGATCGTAAAATGTAAATCCCCTCAAGTGGTCAATCTGTTGTAAAAACAAATACCTACCCACTTACTACAAAGATAGATAATAATTTAATAACCTCTTAAAACTGTCAGTCAAAATATGAACATAGCCCCCTGCTGAGTTGAGTGGTTTTGGAGCATATGAATCTCAGCCAAGCATTCATAATAGACTCAGCTGTAATTTAAAAAATCTGGGGAAATGAAAACAATGGAGTCTATTGAAACTAAAAAACAGGTTTTCTTTTTGCTGCAGATTGTGTTCCATTTCCATTCAAATTAGAGTGCCCGCCAATCAGTGGATGGAGGAGCATATACTTCTTATACTTTCAACAGCAGGGTAATTTTTTAAAAGCTGAAGATCTAGTAACATTTAAATCACAGTCCAAGACATGACAGAAGTTTGCCCAACTTGTTTCTATAGTTTTTAATGCATTACAGCACCTTCTGCAATCAGAAAGGTACTCTAACACAGCTCAACACTTAAATAATGCTGGTTAATGTAATAAAGAACTTACCTTTTCATGATAGAGCCAAAGATGAATCACTGCAGTTAAAATATATATACATTGCAATACAATTGACATTTAACGTTGTCAAACCATTTAACACTGAGGTTCCTGACTCCTCAACAGGCTTCCCCTAATGGTCACAAACTCTCAAACCTAACAGGTTTTTAGGGCTTCCAAAACTTTGCACCAGCACACAAAAAATGTTAGTGGGAGGAAATTCTAAATTCTATATTGCTATGGCAACATGACCTCAGAAGAGGTGCACGTGCATTTTGCACCGAAGGCCTTCTTGTCCAGCAAAAAATAGTGTGGGATCAGGAAGGCAGAGGAAATTTGTCTTTACACCCAGAAAAATCAAAATTTCAAGTTTCCTGACCCAATTCCCGCCTCCATTAGGAGACAGAAATCCAACCTGTAGTATTAATACATAAACAACACATATTGCTCCATTATTTTGTATTGAAAACATAAAGCTACTTAAAGTAAAATAGTGAATAAACAGCTTCATGTCAATATACATTTAACATTAATACACTAATTACTCAGTCAGCTATTCACTACTTTTGAGATCTTCCTGTGTATAAGTTGGCAGACTTAGATATCATTTAATTCTAGAACTAATTGGAATGTCAACTGGATACTGGTTCCATGTCAGAGACAAATAGCCCTGCAATTAAGATATATCTGCTGACACATTGAGACAGGGCAGTACTGAGAAATTTCTCCACTGTTGAAGTTGGTGTGGCAGAAATTGTTATGCTTTCTGCCAATTTTTTTTAGCATAAAATGGGCAAAAAGCATACAAACTTAACAGTAGATCATCTGGTACTCAGTCAGTGCAGGCACAAGTCTCACTGCTAAATTCATGGGAACCATTTTGAAGATATCCCAGGCAGACGTTGGAGTTGTGCTACCACTGATCAAAGATGGTACTTTCTAATGCATTCATAAATCATGCTCCAAAATGGTCATATTAGAACAATTCTTGCTGAAAAAAAATAGCAAACATCGCAGCTCTCACCCCTTAACAAGTTGTAGAGATATCACGGTATTTTTAAAATGAAGCAATTGTTTTTACGTATTCAGCAAACCTTTTTGTGTTTGTGAAAGATGTATGTTGCATTTGTCATAATGGTGTCAAACACAAATAATGCAATGACAAATCAGCAAAATACAACATCAACTTATACTCAAATATTGCTGAAAAGAGAGACATGTTGCTGAAGCTTTTTGTCTTACACTCATCAGGACAAACGCAAGAATTCCAAATGATCACAATGATTTATACTACAGGAGTTAAGAGTGCTGACTAGTTGGCAAGTGAACTCTGATTGGTCAAGGTGTTGTCATGGAGAAAGCAACAGGGTGCTCCCCAAGCTCCCAGCTATTTTAAAACAGGTGCAAGGCTTGAACATATTATTTTTGCTTGCAGAGAATGGTCCCCACATATGAACGTATGTCGCTTCTAGAAAGCGTAAATGAGCCAAGTTACGAACTCAACTGATTACCTTGAATTGGTTGCTTGTGTAGCTATTAGTGCACTCAAAATTGTTCAGCAAGTGCTGCCCAATCACAGAATCACATCTAACAGTAGACGTTTTGTTCTGATTCCTGCAATCACGGGCTGGTTCACTAATCTGTCTACTGCGAACAATTAAAGGAACGTGCTGTATGATTCGATCAGCCAATCATTGGGACACAAGGCCAATGTACCTGGCATCGCATCGGCACTAAATTTCATACATGACACTGATCAATTGTGTGGAAGGCAGAATGTCTTTTTGGACAGACAGCAGCATCAAAAGAGAGTCAGACAGAACAGCATCAGTTCTCCAATTTATGACAAAAAGCCATGGGTTTGCAAACAAATAACAAAAAAAATAATTACCAAACATATTTTCACATGACAGATCTGGCTTTATTTTAGCATACCATTGGACTAACATGCTGCACTGCCAAGGCCCAAAGTTAGTGGTAACTTATCAATCCAAAACATATCTGTTGGAGGAAAATAACTACATACTTACAACTTGCCCCTGGAATAGCACTACGATAATCTATGTTCTATAGGAATTGAAAGCGAAGCTTTGCAGATAACTTGAAGAAATCTCAGCTTCCAACACATACATCTGCAATACAGTCTTCACCATTGGCGTGCCCCACAAAAACATGAGCAAGGTCCTGTTTGCAGGTATACAGTGCAATTTATTTTAAGCAAACATTAATAACTCAAGCAGTAGCAGCAAGCACAATTTATACATATTATGCAAAACAGAAATCCTAGAACAGGTCAATATAAGAAGCTATTGATTCAGGCTGTTGTCTTCCATGTTTCTGACCACCTTCGTCGAACTGCTTCCCACCTTCCTTTTTAATGATTTCTAAGTTATTCATGAATTACAGTATGGTTGTGGTTTTGGCTCTGTGGTGTTCTGAGTTTAAAGTTGCAGCCCCTTGGCTGGAAGTGAAATAAAACTCTGTTCACATGTTAAGTTAAACTGACTTCTTGCTGAGACGATGCTAATATCTGAAAGAACACACCGTTTCCTGAATCTCTGCCCATAATGTACTTTCTGTGGATGTGTGGTAAAAACATACACATTCACAAGAATCCTCAATGTAACTCATTCTTCCAGTATTTCGTAAATGTTTCAGTTTGAGGCCTCTCATCTTTCTCAGTGAATGTTGCTCCAGAATCTAATAAAATAAGCTTTTTGCTGGAATTAAAATCAGTAAAATGTCAATATTTTGATGACTGTGCCTGCTTAAACATTTTATGTGCTTAAAGAACCATTACTATAAAACAGATTATCTTATTCTGCTTACTGGCTCTTTCTCTAACTTTGCCGAGGCTGCCATTTGGAACTAGATCCCCCAGCATGCATTTAAAGCAGCATTATACTAGCCTGCACTTAACAACTTTCCACCTTTCCTACTTTGGGCAAATACCTGACCTGTGAAATCATGATTTCCAGGCCTTCCACCTTAGGATTGAGACCTTAGACATGCCTGGATTTTGCTGTGATCACTGACGTGTCCCTATTGTTACAGATGGGAGCTGGGCGGGAGTGGGGGGTGGGGGGAGTTAATTTGAACAGCACTAATTTCTCCTCTCACCACCCATCCATAAACAGAAATTTTTTTTGATTTATAAGCGGTGGCATATTTCCCAAACTCATGATTTTGGTGCAACCCAATTTTCTTTTCATAACCCCACAGCAGACTCGAGATAGGATAAGCTCAAAGGGTTTGTTTATTTCACACACTCAAAATGTGAAGAGGGTTCACAATGTCCCCCTCATCTTCAGATAGTAAAGAGAGGGATAGAGAAAAGAAAGTTTTACAGTGCAGAGACCACAGAGGAAATACATATTGTTTCATGTGGGGTCCAGAGTCCAGGATCAGAATCCAATGAGGTATTCCTTCACAGAGGTCAGTGGGTTGAAAACCTATGCTGCAGAATTCACTTTTCCGGTGGTGTTGACTTCACACAATGAGATAGGATTGCAGAGATGAACAGTCTTGTAGGAGATGGCACAGAAATTCCAACAAAAGGGGTATAGATGGGGCCAGACGTTCAATCTGGGCAGAGCTCATTTTCTTTGAGGCTGCTAGTCAGATGGTAAACAGCAGACTGAGCTTTTCAGTTCAGCAAGGCAATATTATTTGTTCCACAAGCCAGAGGCCCATGTCACATGGCTCCACCTCCCCACCATCTTTCACAAAGAATGCGTATCCGTTGTCTGGGTTCCAATGACTGTTAAATATCTCCGCCATTAGGAGTTGAAAGGAAGATTATGGAGCCTTTGTATTAGCAGACTTCTGGCCAGCCTGGGTTATTAAATGCAGATGGCCTTTGTATAGCTCTCTTTGAAGTTTGGCTGTACAGTCCACAGGGGTTGTTAGTGGCTCCTCAGAAATAATGAGGTGTGAGTTTTCCTAAAACTGTCAAGTGGCTTCTTTTGTTCAGGGGTCACAGACAGATACAGCTTCAGCAATTTTAAAGGTCTTTGTTCAGTTTTTAAAATTTTATAAATAGCAATGAACAGATCTATATATATTTTATAAAAATATACAGTGTGAGGGACTATAGAGGCAGGGCAACTGGACATTCCTAATGAGATTGAAAGGCCTACATTAAAACTACAAGCACCAACAGTATGCTTAAGATCAGATTTTCACACAATTCACAAAACCACCATATGCTTAACCAAATTGCTGCATTGTTTGTAATATGAAGTATCGCATGAACTACCTGCTCAATAATTATTCTTAATCCAAATGATAATCATATCTTTATTTTTGTTCCTTTTTGAGATGTCTCCTACCTTTCAGTCTGCACAGCCCACATATCTTCTTTTGCCACATCAGACTCAGAATTGGGACCACTATAGCCTGTTGTTTGGGTGTTACTAATGATGTTTGGGAACAAGAAGGCATCCAAGGCAAGCACGCGCACCTTTGGGGCAGGTCACACCCATTGTATTATCTCTTCCTAGGCTAATACCAATGAAGCTGAAGGCAGTCATAGAGGGTGAACAGAGGTTTTTAATGGAGGCTTCTTCTGGCTGCTGCTACATATGCTGTCCAGTGTTGCAGACTCACTAACTATGATGGCTGCTGCATCATGTGCCATTACATCACTTTCAGTGATGACAATTATTTACATAATCATATATTTAAATGAGTATACCTTACATATTAGCAAGCACACTATCAGAACAGCACCTGACGCCATATTGATAAAGGTTTAGCACACGCAGTAGATGGCTGCCAGAGATATACAGAGCAGGCAGATCATAATATCAATCAGCATGAAACGCTGACTTGATGCCAGCGCAGTTATTTTGGAACTTAACACTCCAGCTATCACCCTTCCTTAACCTTGCACAGTTGAACATACGTTCAGAAGCAGCAAGGACCCCCAACCAGCAGTATAAGCAGTATAAGGGTTAGATGCTGTGACACCTGCATTGCAATCAATGGGCATAGATTAATCACACATCACGATCTCTGTTTGTGTTTTTGGCAGTTATCTAATTTAGCCCCACAAAGTGTACAATCATATGACCTTCAGGAGAATTTTATTTATTTTATAGAAGCAGGATAATCATTGCTTGTCACTGTGGAATTCACTGAATGTAACAAAACAACAAACATGTATAGGAGGCATGAGATTTGAGAGGACTAGCATGTGACACTCTGTGTGGAAAATGGGCTCATTCCTTCTGATATCAAGTCCATAGTCTCCCACATACAACTATGGTAAATCCAGATTTAAGGAAGGTAAAAATATAGTGGAATCAGCACCAGTCTGCTGATACATACTCCCAGCACATGCAACATTGACAGATGCATCTTGGTTCACAAGGAATAGACTGATCAATTCCCTGCTAACCATCTGCAAGTATAAAGAATACTGTCAAGAATGCACAAACATCTGGATAGCATAGATGTGAATCCAGTTATGTAAAGCTCACTGAATTCTCAAAGTATGACGACGTTACACTGTTACTGATTGCCAGCATCAGTCTGAAGAATCGTTTGCAGATCATTATGCAAGGCTCACCCAGTGCCACACTGTATAATGTAAACTGTCCCATGTAAATTTTGAATATAATGCATTAAAATAGCTTACTGTGAACATAATGCACAGTGACATGTTCTAAGCAAAAAATAATTATTATACAGTCTATATTTCTTTAAATAAACAAATGACTGTTCAATTTCAGATGTCTGAAATGTCATCAGAAAATTTTTGTATCAACAGTTGAACAAACAAATTTGTTTAGGCAACAAACTTGGCATCCAAGCATTCAAATGTATTTCTGGGTTATTTAAATATTCGGGAAAGCACTTCCCTGAATGCAGATTATGATCTGGGATGGATGGTGACAGAACTTTCATTCCATATGAAGGAAAATTGCTACCTTAATGCCCCATCCAGTAAATTGATCAATAAACAACTCAGTGCCTCTGCTGCACAAAAGCAAACCATTACATCACTGCATTAGAAAATTAAATATTTATGTTAGTACTGCTATTTCACATAAGTCAACTAGAACAACTTGCAGTGTCAGTCTCTCCACAGTGATTTTATTTAAATTCCTGGGAAAATTAATAGCAAAACAGTTTGCATTACAGGAATAAGAGAACATTTTTAGGTTATGAAAATCACAACTGATTCCACAGGCCCCAACTGAATGACCCTCCCCCACCTCACCTCCGCACCCCCCTCCCCCTACCCCACCAACATGGCAAAATAGATGCAAGTGGTAAGCCCAAAATCTGGGGCCACAGATGTTTGCAGACAATTGTGCCAACCCATCTACCCCAGCTGTTTTCTGGAGAAATTAAAATGAATCCCAGTGCCTCATTCTCTACGCACAGTTTTCTCCAATGTTTATTCAATTTCTTTTGAAAATGCTAAGATTTCTGCCTCCTGAAAATCATTCCATGCTCTGACAAAACAACTTCATCAGATAATATGTCAAGGAATTTCTCTCAATATCTCTCCTCGCTGTGTTGTTGGTCATTTTTAATTGATGGCTACTTGTCATAGGGTCCCCAGACAGAGGAAATGGTCTTTCCCAATTCGCTCTCAATCCCATGACTTTGTGGGAGTACGACTGTTATTTTAAGAACAGGTCTGAGTGGGGAAAACTATGGCTTTCCTGTAAGGTCAACCTCATGAGAAGTGGATCCACAGCCAGAAGCAGCCCAAAACATTAGGAAAATATAAGAACACAAGAAATAGGAGCAGAAGTAGGCCATTCGGTCCCTCGAGCCTGCTCCACCATTCAATAAGATCATAGTTGATCTGATTGATCATGGCCTCAACTCCACTTTCCTGCCTGCCCCCCATAACCCTGGGCTTCTTGTTGATCAAAAGTCTGTTTAACTCATCCCTGAATATATTCAGTGACGCACCCTCCACTGCACTCTGTGATAGGGAATTCCAAAGAACCTCAGGGAAGAAATGCTGCCTCATCTCCATCTTAAACAAGGGTCCCCTTATCCTGAAACTATGCTCCCGTGTTCTAGATTTCCCAAAAAGGGGAAACATCCTCTCAGCATCTACACTGTCAAGCCCCTTCAGAATTGGATGTTTCTATAAGATCACCTTTCATTCTTCTAAACTCCAATGAGTATTGGCCCAACCTGCTCAACCTTTCCTCATAAAACAACCCTTTCATCCCAGAAATCAGTCAAGTGAACCTTCTCTGAACTATTTCCAATGCAAGTATATCCTTCCTTAAATAAGGAAACCAAAACGGTTGTGGTTTCATCAATGCCCTGTACAGTTGTAGCAAGGCTTCCCTACTTTTATACTCCATCCCCTTTGCAATAAAGGCTAACATTCCATTTGCCTTCCTAATTACTGCATGCTAACATTTGTGATGCATGTACGAGGTCACCCAGATCCCTCTGTACCGCAGTGCTCTGCAGTCTTTTTCCATTTAAATAATATTCTCCTTTCCTATTCTTTCTACCAAAGTGGATAACCTCATATTTTCCCACATTATGCTCCATCTGCCAAATTTTTTGCCCACTCACTTTACCTATCTATACTCCTTTGCAGACTCTTTGTATTCCCCTCACAATTTGCTTTCCCACCTATTTTTGTATCATCAACCAATCTGACTACAATACACTCTGTTCCTTCATTCAAGTCATATAGATTGTAATTAGTTGAGGCTCCAGCACTGATCCCTGTGGCATACCAGAAACAGAAAGATGCAGCAAATGAAAACAACGCTCAAACACCAGAGCCTGACTGATAAGAATAAAACCCACAATCATATGGCAGGAAATAAAATTTACAGAATAAAGTACACTTTTATATATCAAAAACTGACAGGTACAGTGATCATGATTTAGTGGTGCACATCCAAAACAGTTGCCTTCCTAACAGTTAACCTGGGTTTGATTCCTGTCCTGTCCATCGTAGTTATGTTGTCTTTAGTGACTTACCGTAGATCAGACATGAAGTTAATCTCTTCCAGCAGCATTTTATAACTTAAAAAATTGTCAATGTAATTTTGAAAATAAAATGTACTCTCACCATCCATGTGCTTCTCCCATAAAATTGAACTGAAAATTACCCATTTATCCTGCCTCTCTGTTCCTGTCAGTTAGCCAATCCTCTATCCATGTTAATATATTACCCTCAACATTACAAGCTCTTATCTTGTGCAGTAACCTTTTATGTGGCACCTTATCAAATTATTTTTGGAAATTCAAATATACTATCCCTATTAGTTCCGTAGGGATAGTGTATTTGGATTTCCGAAAACAATTCGATAAGGTGTCACATAAAAGGTGCCACAGGTTACTGCAAGTAATCAGGAAGTCACATCCTCAAACAACTCTAATAAATTTGTCTACACAATTTCCCTTTCATAAAACCATGTTGACACTGCTTGATTGTACTATAATTTTCTAAATGTGCTGCTGTTACTTCCTTAATAATGGATTCCAACATTTTCCCAATGACAGATGTTACGCCAACTGGCCTTTAGTTTCCTTCTTTCTGTCTTCCTCCATTCTTGAATAGGGCATTATATTTCCAGTTTTCCAATCTGCTGGGACCTTTCCAGAATCTAGGGTATTTTGGAAGATTACAACCAATGCAACCACTATCCCACTATCTCTGCAGCCACTTCTTTTAAGACTCAAGGATTCAGGCCAGTACTTGTCAGTCTTTCGTCCCATCAGTTTTCCTAGTACTTCTTCTCTAATGGTGGTGATTGTTTTAAGCTCCTCCCTTCCCTTTTGTCCCTTGATTTTTACTATTCTTGGGATGTTTTTAGTGTCTTCTACCATGAAGACAGATACAACATACTTATTCAAAGTCTCTGCCTTTCTTCTTTCCCAGTATTCATTCTTCATTCTCACCCTCTAAGGGACCAATGTTTACCTTAGCTATAATCTTCCTTTCTATATACATGTAAAAACTCTTACTTTCCATTTTATATTTCTTGCTAATTACTCTCAGTTTAATTTCTCCCTCTTTTGGTTGAGTCATTCTTTTCTGTCCTTTGTAACATATTTTGACTTTCCAGAGAAGCAGGAGTGATCCCCCAGGCCCCAAAAGGAAAGTTTATGTCTCCACTGCCCTGGGTTACTCTCCCACTTCGATTTAGAGGCTCAACCAAAAGTCCCTTCCCCATGACTTAACTGAGTGCGGAAGTTCCCTTGGTCCCTGGCGGAGCTGCTGTCATCTGACATTTCACTCCAGCCTAGTGGCAAGCTGCCACTCCCTGCCTCTATTAAATTAGTCAAACACAACTTGTCTTCAATAAATCTGTGCTGGGTATCCTCAATTAACCATGCTTCTCCAAATGCAAACTAATTTCGTCTTGAAGTACAGATGTTAAGAGTTTGCCCACAATCTATCCCAGTTATAGGACATAAAATTGAAATCATGTTTATTGAAACAAGACAGAAATTAATATTATTTTGAGGACTGAAGTATTGAATAGGAGTTCACAATGCTTGGAACAAATGTTAGAAACAGATAGAGACAAATAAACTCAAAGTTGTCAGTCAAGCACCAATTTGTCATTTCTCTATATTCCTCTGGCTCTGAGTTGAGTGAGAAGTGGGACAAACTGAAGAACTTTAGAAACCTAAATTTTGAAATATTCCCTGGAACAAAAACAACAAAAACATTTTTTTTTTCATTTTATTGGATATTATACATTCAAATACTAATAACTGAGGTACAATTCCTGACAAAATATTTGTAGCTGGTTGTTAAAAAGCCAACAGAAGCAGATAGGCGGTGATTTGGTCAGATCTGAGAAGGCTCATGCCTACACTGGTCAAATCCATCCATTTGGGTTTCAGTGAATCCTGATTTGCAGCGGGTAATACAGAATGGAATAAAATATTGCTGAAGTTCTGATGAACGTCAGTCAATGGAATCTGAAAATAAATGTTACAGCTGGGGATTCTTCCCAATTCTTTTCACTTGTGCTCGATACTAAAGTCAACTTGAATGGGCAAGTCTGGGCTGCTGAAGCTTGACCTTGTGCCTGAAGTGTCTAGATAGTGTTGCCACAGGACAACAAAGAATCACTTGGGCGTATACCTGCTGCCTCTCCAAACCGATAGAAAATGGCACCGTGTCAGTATAAGGCTATAAATTATGATTATGGTTTATTAAATATTACATAAAAACAAGAATATTTCAGCAGATTAACATTTAAAATATTGTCTAACATTACATAACTTTTCTCAAACCAATAAAATATACCAACTTCTTGTAATTTTTCTCAGTAACTTGACCATCAGTCAGTGATGAAATATTTTACAAGAAAAGAATCCTTAAAGAGTTTCTATCAGTCACATTCTGTATGGTGGACCAGCAATTTAGGTAAACTGCAGAACATGGAGATGCCCACTTACCGCTGTGTCTCTTTTTGTGATATTCAATAAGATGCAAAAGTCTCTGATACAATTAATCAAAACCAACACTCCAAAAAAGTTGTAAGCAAAGGATGGTCAGAGTTCAGTGGGCATTGTATCAGCTCCAGCAGTTTGACTGTGTCTGTTTCAATGTTAATTCATTGAAGGTTAGATCTCAGTGGAGGCATACACTAAAACCCATGGCCTGAATCTTCCAAGGAGTGGCAACCACCGTTGCATTGCCTCTCTACTCCTTTTTTGTTAACAGAGTGCTAGAGCTCCACATTTCAGGCCCCGGCTTCTGAATCAGGCCTCTTCAGAAATGCAGGGTGTACCTGTTCTTGGAGTCCTCCTTTGTTTGGCAGGATCATCAGGGGAAGCCAAACCACAGCCCCTTTTGCAGAGCTAGCTGCCATATTTTTGTATGTCTTAATTCACGAACTGAAAAGCTTTGGGACTTGTAAATAGCTTTTCATTGTGTCAGTGAGTGAGAGTGAGGTAAGTGGGTAGGGTGGATAGGCTGGCAAGGTGCCAGCTGGTAAGGTTGGCAGAGTCAGTAGGGTGGCAGGGTGGGTAGGGTGCCAGATGGGTAGGGCTGCAGGGTGGTATTGCGGCAAGGTCTGGTTGAGGGAGTCAGAGGGCAGTCTAGATATGCCTGATTGTAACTCAGAGTTGAAGACCTTTTTGGAGGGTTCTGGGAGCGGGAGAATTGCCATCGGAAGTTGAAACTTCCAGGGCAATTCCCACAGAGTCCTTGTGTTGGGACTTCCAAGGGGGTCCCCCAGCGCATTTTCTGGGGTACCTCCAGGGTACAACTATCTGGAGACCAGAAGATCTGGGCCAATGTTCCACTCCCGAGGAATTTGTAACCAAGAACAATCAATCAACAGGAAATAAATATCACTGGTGTAGATTGACAACTTCCAGTTACAAATCATTTTCAGGAAATATGTTTCAACTAAAATTAAATCAACGTTATTAGGTTTTTTTCCCTAGCGGACTCTGGTATGCTCACTTTTGTGAAATACTTTTTGGTTCCATTAAAGTGCTTGTGAAATAGAAATTCTCATGCACAAATTAAAGGCAGACAAAAGGAGCCAAAATATTTGAGAAAAAGTGAGTTCAGCATTGATTTTATTTTAAAACTTTGAGAGAGTGAGGTCACCAAAGATTTGTCTATTTGTACCTTAAAGTGTGTTTTACCTTCTCACACACATATTCTAACATCACATAAAAAAACACATGAACATTGACATAATCTCTTTTACAGGCTATTAAATTCCTGTTTGTGTGTTGCATAGAACCCTTTGCTGAGTCCATCAGGAAGGATCCGGGCATAAGAGTGACAATCCCAGGCAGTGGAGGCACTCAGGTCAAAGCCTCCCTGTACATGGATGATGTCACCGTCTTCTGCTCGGATCCGCTGTCGGTGCGCAGACTGATCAACATCTGCGACCAGTTCGAACTGGCCTCGGGAACCAAGGTAAATCGTGGGAAGAGCAAGGCCATGTTCCTTGAGAACTGGGCTGACCAATCCTTTGTCCCCTTCACCGTCAGGGCTGACGGCCTGAAGGTGCTGGGGATATGGTTCGGAGGGACCAGGGCACGTGTTAGAAACTGGAAGGAGCGAGTGTCTCTGGTGAAAAGAAAATTGGGCATGTGGGAGCGACGCTCCCTCTCCACTGCGGGTAAGAACCTGGTCATCAGGTGTGAGGCACTCTCACTGTTGCTGTACGTGGCGCAGGTCTGGCCCATTCCAGACTCCTGCGTGGTGGTGATCACCCGAGCCATCTTTCGCTTTATCTGGGGGTCGAAAATGGATCGTGTCCACTGGGAAACGATGTACAAGCCTCTAGATAAAGGGGGAAAAAACGTGCCCAACATTGCCCTCAAACTGATGGCCACCTTTGTGTGTGGCTGCATCAAGCTGTGCGTAGACCCTCGGTACGCAAACACCAAGTGTCACTACGTGCTAAGGTTCTACCTGTCCCCGGTGTTGCGAAGGATGGGTCTGGCCACGCTGCCGCGGAACGCTCCAAGTAGTTGGACCGTGCCGTACCACCTGTCCCTCGTGGAAAAATTCATGCAGAGAAACACCTTTGACCACAAGTCCATCAGGCAGAGATCAGCACGTAACGTCTTAGAGGCCCTGAGGGAAAAGGAGAGGGTGGATCCTGTGGGATGGTTCCCCGAGCAGACTGTCAAAGTCATTTGGCAGAATGCCTCATCGCCAGAACTTTCCAACAAGCACCAAGATGTAGTTTGGCTGGTGGTGAGAAAGGCCCTCCCCGTCAGATCCTTCCAACACGCCAGGAGTCTCACCCCCTCTGCACGTTGCCCTCGAGGTGGCTGTGGTGGGGACGAGACCATTGTTCACCTCCTTGTGGATTGTGCCTTTGCAAAGAATGTCTGGAGAGAGATGCAGTGGTTTCTGTCGAGGTTCATCTTGAGCAGTTCTGTGACACAGGACTTTGTGCTCTACGGGCTGTTCCCAGGGACACACACTGAGACAAACATCAACTGCAGCTGGAGGATCATCAACTCGGTGAAAGACGCTCTTTGGTCTGCCCGAAACTTGTTGGTCTTCCAGCGCAAAGAGATGTCCCCGACCGAGCATTGCAGACTGGCATATTCCAAAGTCCGGGACTATGTGCTGAGGGACGCACTAAAGCTTGGGGCAGCCACCACAAAGGCGCAATGGGGAAAGGTCGCTGTCTAAGACCTTTCTGCCACAGTGAACTGAGGGACTGGGAAATGTTGAGAGCCCCTCGGGCTGTACAGCTCAAAATGAATGTATGCAGGGAATACTAAGTGTATTATAAATGTATTTAAGCACCTCAGAGTGCAACATGATGTATTTTGATAACTCCAATACCTTTGTCTGATTGTCTGCATTGACCATATTGAAATGATTGTAATATTCATTGATTGTATTGATGCACCTTGTGATACATGTGTAAAAGTTGAATCTGATTGTACTTATGTGATGGTGATTTTGAAATGGTTTGGAATGTTCTTCCAGATATTTTATGAATAAAGTATATTTTTCAAAAAAAAAATTAAATTCCATCAGGGAGACTCAGGGTACACTCCTTGCAAATCCAGAGACTGCTGGCATTGTCTCTAAGTGTAAATGCCTTGTACTTCCTTCTCAGTAAAACAATCTAAGCCTTCCTTTGATCATTAACAATCAAACCCCCCTGTCAGGCAGACTTCAGAACAGGTCACAGGCCTGCATCATTTACTCTAAATTTAAATCTACAGTCCCAAAATATAATAATCTTATACACCTCATAATTGGAATATTTGGTTCCATTTCCACAAGGCTCCTTCGGCAGCACCTTCCGAACCATGACCACTACCATCTAGAAGGACAAAGGCAGCAGATAGATGGGAACACCACCACCTGGAGGTTCCGCTGGGTCAAAATCCTGGAACTCCCTCCCTAACAGCACTGTGGGTGTACCTACACCACAGGGACTGCAGCAATTCAAGGCAACTCATGCTTTAAACTACACAGAGGAACATTCCCCTTTTATGCTTATCATACGTTACACTCTCCATGGAATTACAATCCATACAGCAAACAGTCCATACTTGCTCCCTTATCCCCGCTTCACTGAGTGGTAACTCCAAGTGAACCTTCTCCAGGCGCTTATCTCAGTTTTCAGAGATTTCGTAAGTTTCCTAAATCCATCACCAGCAGTAAAGCCAGTTCCAAGATTCTTCTCCCCCTGGCCATGCCAGAACAAATCTCCCGAAATCCGTAGAAGGCAGCAGGATCCATCTCTTCGACTAGAGACCATCTCCCTCCCACATTTGGCTGTGCTAGCTCATAAAGTCAAGCAGCCTTTTCTCTCTGCTAACCATACAGAACCTCTGCTGTCTGTCTGTGATATTCATTGATTTGTAGGGAAATCTGTAACCTGATCTCAAAAATGGCTTTTCCTGCCCTCTACCCATGGCAACATGAAACTCATTAACATTGCATCCGGGTAGGAATGCTAATTAACCATCTTTGATACAAATTCCCTTTAATCTCAGAGGTAAATGGATAGCTTACAGCAGGACTGTTTGCCACCAGATACCAACAACAACTTTCTGGAACTTTCTGAGACCCAGAGGCCACTCCTAGCAAATCCAGAGGCTGCTGGCATTGCCTCCAAGCGTAAATACTTTGAACTTTCTTCTCAGTAAAACAATCTAAGCCTTCCTTTGATCATTAACAATCAAACCACCCGAGTTTACTGTCAAGCAGACTTCAGAACAGGTCACATGACCTGCTTCATTTACTAAAATTAAATCTAGTCCCAAAATATAATAATCTTATACACCTCATAATTGCAATATTTGGTCTTGTTTGGGATGGTCACAGCCTGGCATTTGTGTGGCATGAATGTCACTTATCAGCCCAAGTTTGAATGTTGTCCAGGTTTTACTGCAGTTAGGCACAGACTGCTTCAGTCTCTGGCAAGTTGCAAAAGGAAATGAACACTGTGCAGTGTTCAGAAATGAACATCCCCCCTTCTGACCTTATGATTGAGGGAAGGTCATTGATGAAGCAGCTGTAGATGGCTGGGCCTAGAACGCTACCCCAAGGAAATCCTGCAGCAATGGACAGGAGCTGAGATGATCAGCCTCCAAAAATCAAAAGCATCTTCCATTGTGCTAGGTGTGACTCCAAACAGGAGAGTCCCCCCCAAACTCCCCACCTCCACACCTCCCAGCCCACCAATTCCCATTGACTTTAATTTTGTTAGGGTTTCTTGGTGCCACACTTAGTCAAATGCTACCTTGATGGCAAGGGTATTGACTCTCACCTCACCTCTCGAATTCGGCTCTTTTATCCTTGTTTGAACCAATGCTATAATGAAGTCTGGAGCTATGCTCCTGGCAGAACCCAAACTGAACACTGGAGAGCAAATTATTGGTGAGTAGGTAGTAAGTAGTACTTCATAGCACTGTTGATGACACTTTCCATCACCTTGTTGAGGTCAGAAAGTCGACCAATGTGGCGGTGATAGGCCAGATTGGATTTGTCCTACTTTTTACAGGGAATTTTCCACTGTGATGAGTAGATGCCAGAGTTGTAGCTGTACAGGAACAGGTATGGTTTTTGACCCCCCTGCTGATGCACACAACCAATGAACATGGGAATTAATTTGGCTGTATACAGCAATCATTCTGATGGGCAGGCAGCACATAGTTGGCGTGCTACCTGCATTTTAATCAACAGGCACAGGTTAATTATGCATCCAGATCTCCCAACGATTTTTGGAGGCGATCCAAATAAGCCCATTTCTTTGAGTTGGGCCCTGCAATATTGTTTGAGGAGCTGGTAATTTTTTTTAATATACTGCTCTTCATTCTCTATTTAACAGAAAGAAGTTACTTTTGTACAGTGTTATTTTCTCGGTAGAGACCAGCAACGTGTTTATTTTTTTAGAATCCGAAAAAACAGGTATTTACTAAAAGAATGAAGTCACAAGGTTCACAGTTTAAATCAACTGGATTTTACTACACAAAAATCAAAGAACATGATTACTAGTAACTACACTCTATCTTAAATAGTCAGTTATGTTAAAGATATGAAAAGTACAATGAACACAGTTACTTATACTTTAAACTTAACTTCCTAACTCAACTCTCCTTCAACAAGCATTTGACTTACACCCCCAATATACTCAAATTGGATCCTTATTAGAAATTGGGAGATTTACCACTTATTCTGAGAACTGTTTCAAAGATTTGTATAAGGGCTGAGATTTCTTAGGCCTTCTGCCTATTTCTGGCAAGGGTGTCCCTTCAAATCTCTTCCAACCATCCCATGGTTGTAGACTCCCCATTCATCAGAGGGGTCGCTAACGTCTTAAGCTTAGCTACCTTGTGTCAGAACTCTCCTGGTTCTAATAATTTTTATCTCTGGAGTCTTGCATCTAAAACTCGTGTTCTCTCCCTCCCTCTTTTTCTCTTCTCAGCTTGGCTATCCCTAGAAGTTCAGCTCACTGTTAGGAGTCCTTCAGTTAACAAGAGGTTTAAACCCTTTAACGAGCACACAAAATTTCAACTGAACTCTACCTGAAAGAGATGTTTCCTCTAGCCAGCTTGATCTAAACTAAACTCAAACTGCTTGAACACAGAACCACAGTCAGGGACCTACTCACCCCTATAATTAACTTTTGGTTGACCCTTTTCCCCCTATTTTTAATCTCCAAGGCAGCTTGGTCACATGGTCAATTACTGGAAGAAAACTGCTTTTTACAAGAACTCTCCTTTCAGAGAAAACTAGCTCTTAAAGTGGCCATAACCCCAACACAAAACATAGATTTTCCCCCCAAAAGCACATGGGTCATCACAACACCAGCATATAAATTAAAATGCCAAAAAAATACACTTGATCAGGTCAAATCTACAGCAATATAACAAGAACAGTTTGTGTCTGCAACCACATCTGAAGTACAGCATTTTTAAAGAATATGAACTAAGTCAGATCTCACTAATCAAAAACAAGCAGAAAAATCAATTAAAAATAAAAGGTCAGGCCTGCATGAGAGGAAATTTAACAAAATTCCCTGAATATCAACTGTTGATGTTTAAAGATGAGCAGAATTAGAAAAGGAGTAATAAGGCAGGGAAATGAATAAGATTCCTGTACTTGAAAGTACACGTCTCCCACCCTACAACTATCATCGGCATCTGATGTTTGCACCAGATTTGCGACAGAACCACGCATCTGCCAAGTCTATGGTAAGATGAACGAGTGAAGACAGCAAGAGATTCACCCGGAATGCTGAAACATTTTTCATATTCCACAGGCACTGTCTCTGACAGCAACAATTATTCAGCTTTCAAGCTGAACTTAAGTCCTACTTTGTGGTTATACATTGGAGAGAGACAGTGAGCCCAGTAAGTGCCTTATTTATTCTGGCTCAGAGAACAAAAACAAAGAACAGTTTAGAATACTTGTTCAAATGCCGAGTAGACCTCAGCACTGCACATTTCTGGTAGAGTTACATCCTGTTTAGGAAAAGGTTTAAGGAGGATTCTGGGACATTTCAGGAAACAGACTTCAAGAGCAATGAATCAATTTTTTGTAAAGACATAAGAACATAGGAGTCTTTAAAAGGAGGATAAGGCCATTTTTGATTTAAATCAAGCAATTTAAGGTATCTTCCTTGTAAAAGCAAACAATCTCAATTCCTTAAACCATTAAAACTTTAAGGGTCAATTTTGTCACAGTGATTTATTTTAAAATCTCACTAAAAAGTGTATTTCCGTGTTTTGAGCTTCAATCTTTTTCATTTGTGGCAAAGTAAAAGGAAATTTCATACTGTAGATTAATAGAAATTTATGGATATTGTACGACAAATGTAAATATATAGTGAGCTAAAACATTCTACCATATTCAGCGAAATGAGAAAGCTGAACTCTCCAAAGGGAATTATTTATGGTCATAGAGGCAATGCTGGGAGAGCATTGGGACAGTGCCTATATATGCTGCATTGACAACTTCTTCAAGCTGTTTGAGGAATAAAAACACAAAAAGGGTATAATTTGCCATGCACATTGGTGAAAAAATGGTGCATATGACATTATTAATTGCAATCAGATATACCACACTTTGAACAGAATCTAGGCTACAGATCAATTAATCTGATCCTGCAAGGTTGGGTATTTTCCAGGCTGTAATGTAACTACTCATTATCTAAGCAGCTTAATCTGATTTATAAACTGCTTACGAGGTGCAAACTCATCAGCTTCATTGCAACTGGATGGTCAGCACTCCTGGAGTGCCTGCAGTACACACAACAATTTTGTCTGACAATTGGCTCATGACTGGTTATTATAAGGTTTATATAAGCAAGTAATTAGTGAGTTTCCTTTGATTCTAGGACTTGTTCCATTATTGCAGAAAGATCAAATGGATGCAATAATTGTGCAGCAACAGAGGACATTTAATTATAAAAATCACAAAATAGTTGGAAATATATGTACACCACATATTTTCTCAGTCAAGTCACCGGTTAAGATGCCAGACTGACTGCATTTTCCTGGATGGAGGGCAACTTGAATGATAAGGGGAAAGTTTGCAAGAAATGAGAAAGGGTGAATTGATCTTTTGAGCCCACTCCTTCCAACAAATCCCCACATCACTGAATCCCCCAACTTACTGAATTACCTGAGGAAGCTAACTGATAACAGATGAACCTATAGGATGATAATGATTTATGTTTATATTTTTCTCTTCTTTAATATTGAAGGATGTCAATGCTGAGAACAATTCAGAATTAAGCACTCTCAATTCAGCTATTTCAAGTACTTTCTTGCCACTTTGGTGTCTCTGAATAAAATATTTGCTGTCCTCATTGGAAATTGAAGTGATTATTTTATTTATTTATTTTAAATGCTGTCATTTTTGAATTCCTGTTTCTTTTTAGGTGTACTGTGGATGCATAAGGTGGAATGACAAGATGGTGCAGTGGAAAAGGCCATTGTGGGCTAGACTTTGAACACTATTGGATGTCATCAGTGTGGTCACTACAAAATAATTACCAGTTGATTACACTCACACCATACACATTTTTACGTGTATTATTAATAGTGATTGGAGCAAAGAACGAGCGTCTCAATAGTTAATGCACTGTGGTCTTGTCACACAAGCTTAGAAATCTTACAACTTAACTCAAGCTCCTTGAGTTGGTTGAAAATAAATCAGATGTAAAATAAATTGATTCTCTGGCATCCATTCTAAACTATGTGAAATGTACACAATCTTTTCAGAACTATTTAAAACAAACAAGTCTGACGATTTAAAGTGCCAATACAGCAACACAGAAACTCAGCAGCAGTCCTTTCTTTCCTTTAGGGTTTAGGCTATTTTCCAATTTATTGGAAATTAACGCTGAAAGGGAGAGGGGTAGTTCAAAGCATTCCACAACCCAGACATACTAACCTGTAACCCATCCAAGTGACCATCGCTGCTTGATCACATGTTGCCTGATAATCAGGGCCAAACACGCAAATCAACAGAAACACAAGCACATAGCCTCAATCAAGCAACAAGAGGCTGTAAATGCCCAGCAGGTCAGGCAGCATTTATGGAGAGAACAAATGTGTTAGGATTTCAGGTGTGTTCCCTTTTGTCAAAATGGATAGGTATGAGACATGAACAGCATTTAAAAAGAAAGAACAACTGAGGGGAAAAACAAACAAAAAAGGAATAATTTGAACTAATTGGAAAATAGGAGATAGCTAAATGGCAGAAGTGAGAGAACAGCAGGTATAATGGAAGAAAACAATGAAATCCTAGATGACCTCTAAGTAACAGCTTCAGATGTATGATCATATACAGTAAGTAAATAAAATGCAATATATACAATGTTATGATCCCCAGCTGAGGTTACCACTCTACAAGCCTGATTCCAGGGTGGAACCAAGCTTGATAGATACTAACATTTA
This sequence comes from Cetorhinus maximus, assembly GCF_964194155.1. Taxonomy (NCBI): domain Eukaryota; kingdom Metazoa; phylum Chordata; class Chondrichthyes; order Lamniformes; family Cetorhinidae; genus Cetorhinus; species Cetorhinus maximus. The sequence goes on along the minus strand of NC_135900.1, from coordinate 50,782,148 downwards.
TTTATTTGTTTAGATGCATAGAGAGGGGCAACTGAACAGAGTCACTGGTAATGAACTTTTAGAAAAGCATAAAACATTTATTAAAAAAGTCTGAGGTCTCTTTTTTAACTTCCAGCCTTCTAAGCTGATATTCCCTTTCTTGTTCCTTCTCTCTTGCCTGAAATTCCAGTTCCAACTTCCTAAATGCCCTTTCTTTTTCGTTTTCAGCCTTTTCTCTTTCCTTTGCTGCTAATTTAAGTTTTTTCAGCACCTTTGCCTGTTCAAGTTGCTGCATTTGTAACTGGATCTTAGCTAATTCAAATGACTCCCCCATGGAGAATGTGGTCTACCTCCCTCGCCCCTTCAGATAATTCTAACTCCAGCTTATTCACCAATTCCATTAGCTTACTCTTGGTTAATTTCTGTAAACCAGTCAGTTATACCTTCCATCTGTAACAAAGTCTTTGCAATCTCCAAAGCCATTTTGGATTGCAGCTCATATAATATACCTCACAGCAACTCCAATTCTTAAGTCCAGGACCTCTTTACCTCCACGTGCTCGTTAAAAGGATTCACAGATCCCACCCATGTCACTGGTTTCCAATCCCACTTTATAATGATAATACCGAACCAACTATTATTCCACGTCCAATCACCCACTGTCCGTGTTTCAAATCCCGCAAGAGCCCCCACTTTGTTATGATTCCCGGCTGGGGTTACCACTCGACAAGCCTGATCCCAGGATGGGACCCAGCTTGATAGACCCTACTTTTATTTGTTCATTTAGATACGTGGAGTAGAGCTACTGAACAGAGTCACCAGAGTCAGCTAATTAACTTTTACAAAAGCATAAAACATTTAAAAAGAAAGATGAACTATATTACAATACCCCTTCATTCACAAGTATACCTTTACAGATGTCTACTGTAAGGAACATATCTTTTTATTTCTGTTGGACTAGGAATTAAAATTACAATGGCTGCAGGTTGAAAGGCATGTCCACTAGAACAGGATGAGAGATATATACAATGTTGTAGTCCTGGAACAGAGTATGCCATGAAAGACAGGATGGTGCCAGAAAGGAGTCCTGGACTAAGGGAGCTGCCTGACAACAGCATTTTAATTGGCTCCTGACCAGGTGACCAGGTTTTGTGTGTGCAACTGAATAGCTCCTAGCTTGAAAGGAGCAAAACCAAAAACCTCTTTCTCCTATGTGTGGAAGATTCCAGCAACTCCACAATAATAGCTAGCTGGCTTTTCTTCTCCTATCTCTATAACCTGCTCTCTCTCTCTGAAAATCCCAGTCTAGAAGGAAAGGGAAAAATCACTGTCAGAGGCACTGAAAGGCAAGTGCTCAACCAGTGAACTAAATACTGAAGATGCTGGAAGACCACCTCATGTCATTAACAAGAACTGAAAGGAATTTGGAAGACATCAATCAAAATCAATATATCGAATCCAGTACTCCGGAATTGGTGCTATTGACCTGTTTTATCCCACCCTTAGAATTCATGTTTTTGTGTGCCTTGTATGTATGTGTATAGGGATTTAAGAAGGGGGCAGTGTTTAAGTTATAGTGTTAGAAATTAGCAGTCCATATTTCTTTCTTTTGCCACTGGTTAACAATGGTTTGTTCAATAAACGGTTATTTACTTCTTAAGTTTACAAACCCGTGCTCGTATTCTGTTACCCTAAATTAAACAGTTAGGTAGAATTGGAGCAATCTGATGGTTTGATCAAACATTTCACATTTGTCATGGCTCAGGGAACAGTGGGGCTTGATATTACAGCTCACTATCCCCAGTGACTCGTGACAATACAGATTTTTAAGGATAAGACAATGTACAAAAGCTATCTTATACTCTAATGTTCATAGTAAGTACAGTCCATGTAAACCAATAGGCAACCTGTAGCTAGGCACGCCACACTCTAAAACCAAGTGACAGATGCCACCTCAACCAGATGCTATGGATCTCTCCTCAACTCCCCCCCTTGTCACACCGTGAGCCAACCAGTCTCACTGAACTCACTCTTTCACACGAGGGTTTCCAATCTCTACTCTCGAAGGACTCACTTGGGAATCTTCTCCCAAACCAATGCTTTCTCTCAGAAGCTTTCCACAAGGGTCCACCTCCAGGGTTTCGAACTCTCCTTCTAATATCCCTCTTCCCTGGGTCACCACACATACTCTCTCTCACTGACTCAGCCGTCAACAGTACACCACTGCTTCACATGTCCATAGCTAAGAATTACAGACCTTCAGCTGTCTCTTTGAACCTCCTGGCCTCTTGCAAGTTGTTTTTGCTTTAAATCTGCTTTCTGCAGCTTTTGTCTCATGAAATCTGAATTGGAGTCTCTCTGCCCCTCACTCTTAACTTCACTTAATGGGACCTTCTCCAGGTTCATGTCCTTCCTTTAACTAGAAGGTCTGCTTGGGGCTTTCTCCTGTTCCACTCTCCTGGATTTTGGGGTATTTTCTTTAACTTGGAAGTTGCTATATGTTCCCTTTGCTCCAGTCTCTCCTGGCAGCTGTCTTCAAAACCAACTGAACTCAAACAGCTTCCAAATCAAACTGCTATTTCTAGTTTCTTTTGTGGGTGTCTGTGGGAGGGACCTGCCTCTCTGGACCCCTGTTGCTATGCAACAGCCCAGTTTTTTGCTCTTGTTTTCTTTACTTAGCTTAGAGTCATAAAACTCCCACGAGAAATCTCGTGAGAAATGCAGGCACCTTTTAAAGTGAAACTAAAACTCAATTTGACCTTTTCTTAACACATAGATACAGAAATACAAATCAAACTTAAACTTCAAAGCTAAAACTCATTCCTAACACCCACAAATACAAATATAACCTACTTAAAGTATCTCTATTTCCTAACAGCAAATAATGTTCGTTTCTGGTAATCTACCATAGTTTATCACAAAACAGGGCAGGGCTGAACCACCCAACATGAATGGGGCAGTCGCAGAGTTAAAATAGCTGTGTAGAACACATCACCCTGTTCATGTCGGTGCTCTAGCTGCTGCCATCCTGAAAGAGGTCAACCGCTCGGTGGCTGGGCAGCCCATCTGTTTCAGCCAATAGGCCATTCTTAATGTACAAATCAGTGTTCTATGATGAACCAATAAATGGCTGTAATTCACTATTTAAAGTGTGGGTAATGGCAGGAACTAAACTGAACCCAAGACTACCTTCTTACCCCCCAGCCTTACGGACAAGAATATGTTTCTTCATGGATCCTGGGGCTAAAAGGATTCCAATTTGTACATTGAACTGGTGTTTCCCTCCCTCTTACATATGTTCCAACTAACTAAATCTGACAGTAGCTTTCAACTTAATATACATTAATAACTGTATATCTTGGCCAGGTGCTGGCTCAAGGCATAAAGCACCAGCTAAACCATACATTGTAAATCAAATACTTAGGAAAATAATGGTACCAAATTTCCTGGAAGAAACCAGTTTGTGCAACTCATTTATAAATTAACTTTCTCAGCAAAGTTATATCTAACAATGGGTTTATGTGTCCTCTGAGGCTAGGGACTGCTAATTAGTGCCAGATTCAGCAAAGTTTCCATGTTGGGTGCATTTTTTCACAAAGTTACAGTCTGCCGGATGATAGAGTTACAATTTTTCCCAAAACTAGTACAGTATCTTGATACTTCAATAAACCTCTATGAAGTTTCCAAAGGAGCTTTGTGCCATAATGCTGTTTGACTTGAGAATCCTTCTCAACTGAAAGTATTGCTGGAATGTTCACTTGTAACATTTTCAGCAGCAGGGTCTACTTTTTAAGTAAGTTTATAAATCATGCAGCTGAATTTTACAGGCCGCCAGCAGGCAAGAAACCAGGCAGGTGGCCCAGAATTAGGGTGCCATGTCATCAGCGATGTGCATGCTGCCAGCATGCCCACCCTGTCAGTGTGTGCCCAATGTGTATCCTGGCAGATACAGCTCTATGGGCTGCAGATCAGTGCCACCTTCCCCTGCTCTCTCTGACAATTGGAGGCCTCCCCCATGGTTTTGCTTCCTCTCATCTACCCTTCCCCCATTCCACTGCCTAACATGCTCCCCACCTCGGGGCCTGCTCACCCAGCAAAATCCCGGACTTACCTGGTTTTGGGGGCATCCATGGTTCCTCTTCCTCCCGGACCTCCTGCATTATCAACAGTGGCCACCAAACATGATGTGATGCAGAGCTGCTGACCTCTAATTGTCTGGCAGATCTATGAGGCGGCACTTGCTCCTGGAGATAGATGGAAGTCCCACCTCATGCTAACGAAAAGGCCATTGCTCAAAAAATTAAAGCGGGGCAAGCCGGCCAAGCAGAGGCGGGCTCGCCACCAAAATATACGCTGGGGTGCGGGAAGCCTGCCGTTCGCATATAATCCGGTTCGTGGCTTTTTTATGCAGTGGAACATTATCTACTGCATGATGGGATAGCTCAGTTCAGCTGTTTGGACCTGATTCCAGTCTATTGGAATTGCCAATGAAATAATATCAATAAATGTTCCTAAAGGCACATTATTACTCACTAGTAGGTGGCAATCGAATTTTAAATGCACAAAAAGAAGCACCAGAAGCTGAAATCATAAAAATAGCATTTTGTCACAAAACAATATGCTTGGAATGTATATCAGCATGATATGCAGATTCTTTCAAGCTTTCTCCTGCCTCAAACTTAACTGTCAGCAAAAACATTTACAGTAAGGGATAAATAGATGTTTGAAGAGCAGAACCACAACACAGCAGCTGAAGATAATTTCCTGATGCCTCAATTGCATTGCAAGAATGAAGAGACAGCCAAAGGAATGGAGTGTTTTAGTAGCTAACCACAAGGGGGGAAAGTTTTAACAGAATCATTGTTCATAAAATGTTTTGAGCGTAAGCAGGAAACCAGCTCCCAAGCAACTATTATTAAGTGATGCACTCTGAGCAATTCCATGCTCAAATGAAAATAAATTGCAGAAACACTGGTAATTTTCTGCCTAGGTTCTGCTCAATATTTTTTAAAAATTGTTTGTATTTTGGCTTATTCTCCAGTACGTGTTATAGAACCAGGTGCTGAATTTTCCCCATGTCAAGGGGTATTGTGTGGGGCGGGCGGGAGCAAGCGTGAACCCGATCGGGTGCGCGCCACCATTTTATGTGGGTGGGCCAATTAAGACCCACCCAGCATCACGCACATCCAGAAGCGCTGTGCGCTCCTTGTGCAGGCGGGGGGGATTCCCTGAGTTGGGGCCTGCACTCTTTTGCGCATGCACGCGAAAGAGCGCAGAAATCTCCCTGAGGCACCTCTGTGGAAAATTTAATAAAGGTGAAAAAAAATTTTAAGGGCATGTGAAACTGTCACATGAGCTGGGACATGTCCATTAATTTTCTCAAAATTTTTTATTTAATTAATAAACCCGTCATGAAACCTCATCCCGCCCGTGAATGAGGTTTCATGTAAAATGTGAAGGTCGCCTGGGCTCTTCACCTGCCCACCAACCTTAAGGTTGGACAGGCAGCATTCTTAACAACTTTAATTACTTTGTTAATGGCCTTAATAGGCCTTTGACAGTTTGGTGAACTGACAATCTAGATGACGCGCGTCATTTTACTTGTCAGCAAGCAGGCCTCACTCGCTGACAGGAAAATTCTTCCCCAGGAATCTGAACAGCTGGACTGTCTATTTTTACTAAAGTTAAGCTTTATAATATTACATCTCCATGGAAACACTGGTATTGTCTTTCTTAGAATGTACATGGCCCACATTCCTGTGCTTGCAGGTATAGCCTTTTTTTTCCTGTAGGTATTACAATCTAATTACTGTACTATTCCCACCCATATACAATTATATGTCAATTTTCTCTTTTAAGTGCTTGCCCTAAAATAATTTCTATATCCATGGGTTAAATAGACTTTTCATAGATCTGTTTGTTAACTTGCTCTTACGTCCTTCAGTCCATAAAAGCAGCAGCAGCAGCATTAACCTACAACCAGAATCACTGATTTATTGGAGATGAATGATAATATGGTCAGAGATAGGTTTTGAGGGAGAAAGGAAGGAAGCATTTAATTAATTTAGCACCTGTCATGTCCTCAGCATTGTAAGGTTTTGGAGACCAGTCGGTAGGTCTTGATGAAGTCTTCGCAGTCTTAAATAGGTTAATGTATGTATTTATTAATTACAAGAACTAAGTACATATATATATATATAGTAAAGGGTACAAGATAAGAGCTGTCTCCATGCTTGCTTGCACACACAGCTCTGTCCAACACTAAACTGACCCCTAGGTGCAGTACTGTACCCAGTCCCATATTAACCCTATATGTGCCAGACCCTTATACTACACCTCCCCCAAGTCTTCATCAAATGTATTTCAAGTTATTCTATTTTACCCCATGTATTTATGTCATTATTACTACCCCATCTCCCCCCTTTAATTCTCTGAGTTCATAGGTTCAGGTGGTCTGGAGACTTCATAACCCTTCCATATCTCGTTTGCACTGCTGTCGGAAGAGGGTAGGTTCTGTTGTTGCAGGTGAACTCTGTCGATTTGAAGGTTGTTCTGGCAGCTGGGTATCTTTTGATCCTCTTTTTTCATTCCTTGGTATTGAACTACTCGCTGTTGATTTGGCACGTGTGGTTGTTAGGTGGTTGTTGTCCCATTGAGTTTCTCATGGGGTGGATGAACATTGTGCTTGTCTCCATATCATTTTTTTCTCTTCTTCTTTCGTCATGTGGGTCACTGCAATGTCCTCTATGACAGGTGGCCTTTCCTGTTGTGAGGATGTGGTTTTTTTTTAATAATCTCACCTTTGAGTTTGGCTGTGTGGTGTGTTGTTGGCAATGGACAGCTGCTACTTGGCTCCAGCATCCCCTGTGGCACTGTCAAGCTGGCCAGGAGTTGCAGCATTTGTTGTGTGGTCGCAGCATTAACCTCATCAACGGTCGTTGAAGCTGGAGGTTGGGGCTCTTCTGGGTTGTTGGTTGCTCTCTTGTCTATCCTCACACTGGGAGCATCATGGTAACCATTTGGGTAGTTGGTTGGTTTGACCAATGAGAACTTACAGCATCTGTACTGAAAATGCACAAACCTGCTCTGCAGAGAGAAGACAGTTCACAGCTGATGTCCCAGTCAGGATAGTCTTTCTTTTTTGAGCTCTCAGGTGCTTGCAGTTCTGTATAATTTACAACAGTGGTTGTCTTGACATCTTCTGCCATTTTGAGGAGGTTCAGGGCTACACTGGCTTCTCTGCTCAAGAGAGAAAAAGAATGGGTACAGATGACGTACATCAGCTTGAAGATTTGTTTGTCGCTGTATCTTAGTGATTCCAGACTCATGACTATGACTGGAAGTTGAATTCCTCCAGGGTATGGAGTAGTGTGTCCGTTGTTCGAAGCCAGAGGTGTCTCAGCCAGGGTTCTTTGTCCGATAGGACCATAGCACTGGCTCCCACGTCCAATTTAAAGTTTATGAGATGGCCATTAACTGAAATGTCCGCATTCCAATTCGAAAGTCCAGGATCTTTGACCTCATTCAAGAAACATGGCTGTGTATGCCCTCTTGATGTGCTGTCTCAACCTCATGAATAATCTTTGGATCTTCTGTGTGTTTAGATGTTTTGACCTTGCACAGTTTGCTGAAGTGTCCAATCCTGTTACATTGAAAGCATTGGGCTGAAATTGCAGAACGTTGATCTCACCGGTGAGGGTTCTTTGCTCCACAGCACTGGCATGGTCACTCTACTGGTCAGTTAGAGTGCAGCTTCCCTTTGCCTGGAGTGTCCCTGTTTCTGTGCTGTTTAACTTACTGAACTGTGAGGTTTCCTTTGGACCACAGTTTACTTTCACCTCTTAAAATGGGCCTGTGCTGTGGGATCGGAATCCCCTCCAACTGGACTTTATGAAATATGAAAAACCCCAAAAACCTCAGACACAAGTACTGTAAATAAAGGCCAAACCACCACACATAACACACAGAGGTAGGCCATACTGTAAGGGGTTCATTCCAAACATCCCAACATTGCAAAACAACTGACACAATTAAAAGGACTAGAAATGGGGACATTATCACAGCAGTGACACAAGATAACTGCCATCATGGAACCCAATTAAGAAATCAAGGAGGCCATTGTTACAACCAAATGGCCCAGGCAACAGCCATCACACAACAGCATTCACTGCAGTCAAGGAAGGAAAGAAACTTCTACATGCATATCAGCTTTGGTGCCAGTGACACCTCACCTCAGTGGAGTCCACTGTTTTTGATTATGGAAATAACATCTGAGTGAGTCTGTCTGGACTAGAGCATGTAACAGGCAAAAAGGGTTGCAATGTGCTGAGTACTGACCATCCAGCAGGATAGCCTCCACGAATGTGTTTATGATATTCTGGTAAGAATCATCATAAAAATGACAAGATCAAAGGGTTTAGCACTGCAGTCAAGGAGGAGGATCAGGACGGTCTATCTGGCTCATGGACCTACTATTCACACCGGAAGGACCAACTATGTGGGAGGATTGTAAGGTATCAGCCAAATCCAAGGGGTATTGGGGCTGAGGTCTTAAAGTAACTTAAGTGTAACAACCAAATCCTGGGGGGAGAGGGGTTTGAATTGAGGAAAGTTTGGGCAGAAAAATTGGGTTTTGCCTGTGGTTTTTCAGTAAAGGTTTTCTAATAAGTTATGGTGACTTTGGGCAGGACTTTTAGATCGGCCTGCAGGTGCAATCAGCAACGGACCACCACCCCTGATCAGCCCCCGGCCATGATTTCATGCTGGCTGGCCAGTGAGCTGCCTCAGGGAGCTGAAGAATTTAAAACCAATGAAAAAAACGTTTAAAATCCCGAAAAAAAAATGTCCTTGCACCACAATCAGTCACCTGAATGTTTATATGATAAAAATTCTGTCCATACGTTTTTACTTTTTTACATTTAAATTGCGGAAACCTCATCCCACCCTTGGATGAGGTTTCATTAAAAATGCAAAGTCTGCCTTGCAGATTCGCCCTTCACCAGCCGTAAGGTTGGATGGACCATGAAAAATCGGGGACAATTGGAACTTTAACAACTTTAATTGTAGGCGGGCACACTTCCGACACTTGCACGCGCCCGCTGACCGAAATGTCGCGCAAGCGCGGGATGATGTCAGGCACTCATCCAACGTCATCTCGTGTGATTTTGTATCCGATTGGGTCAGGCACGCGCACACATGTCGACCTAAAAGTTCTGCCTTTTGTATGTTTGGGTAGAAGCCGAGTTTAGATCGTGAGGGATTCAAATCGGACTAACCAATTGAGGTGTTGTGTGGTGTCATTTAAACTAGCTTAGAGGCCTTTGTATTAGAGCATTGGGAGTTTTTTAATAAACAACAAGTTTGAGCCAAACCCTATGTCTGTGCAATTTTGTCCTTTATAAAAGTCCTGAAGTGAAGAACCATCCGTAAGGAAGAAACGGGAGCAGGAACCTCTTGCAACATGGAGTTCAGACTGCCAAAAAATCTGGATAGCTTTCTCGAGGATTAGATCTTCCTTCGCTTGCAGCACGCCTGAGAGCGTGTCGTCTGCTACTCACACAATTATTCCATCCCTGATAAGTTCAGATTTTAGATCTCCATATTTGCAGCCTTCGGCCATCCTGTACAGATCATTAATGAATGAGTCGACAGATTCTCCTGGCTGCTTATTAAATTTAGTCCTTTTAAAAATTTTGTTGCTTCTTCGGTTAAAATAGACATTGACCAATTTTTTCAAAAAATTCTTTAAATGTAGCAGCTGATGTGTTGATTCCTTGACTAGCAATAATGTCGTCCGCTATCAGGCCCACTGAATAAAGCAGTATGTTAACTTGTTGAGCTTCTGTCTTTTTCTCCAGAACTGAAGTAATCATGTATCTAAGGAATCTTTTTCTCAAAAGTCCCTAGTTATGTAATTGATATGGGCCTTGGCTAAGTGCAAACTGATCTAGAAGTGTGGATTTCTGATTCACGGTTTAAAAATCTGGAAGTTCAGGTTCAGCTTTAGAAGTTACTGAAATTCAAGATGGCGCCACCGTTGGTTTGAAGACAAAGGGTTTACCCACACTTGCCAGATTTGGCGGGCTCCCGCTGAAATGGCACTAGCGCTCAGCCTTGAAAGAATTTTAAGCAATGGCTGCTTGGATCAGCTAGCGACTTTTTCGTTTCAGCGCTATGCTCACAAAAACCTTGAATCCTGGCCTTTGCTGGTCTTTAATGCTGAATCTTTAGTTGTGATTCTTCCAAATTAATTAATTTTTTTTCTTGTCAGAGCAAGCTCAGATCTGCCACGTGTTCAGGCGCCGACTCGGGAATCCGGCTGGCCGCTGTGCTTTCAGAAACAGGCTGCTCTGACTTTTAAAAAACTGAAAACGTTTTAAAACTAATTCTGGCCAAGAACCTAGTTTTTTAGCTCACTCCTGCTGGGTCCTTTGACTCTGCAATCCATGGGTGTTCAAATTGGGCCGCCACGTGATCTCTGAAGTCCTCAGCCGGACAGTGGAGAATTTTTTCTTTGGACCTCTGCTTCCAATTCTGCTTTGGAGCTTCTCTCAGGCAATCTCCCTCTGTGTCTTCACTTCAGGTACTTTCAGTCAGGTCAGAATGCTGCTCCTTTAATTTACCAGCTTTTGAATTTCTGCTCCAGCTTTTCTGAGGTTCTGGGTTTTTCCATGAGCTGCCACCCATGTTGGAGAGTGTTAGATATCATTCAGTAGGCGTTAATGAAGTCTTTGTGGTCTTAAGTAGGTTGATTATGGGAAGAATTTTCCCCCGTCGGGGAGGGGGGGGTGGGGGGGGTGGGAGAAGTTCAGGAGTGGGCGCATGCAGATACGCCTCCAATTGGCATCCCCAATTGGGGGGGCGCCGCCATTTTAAGTGGGCGGGCCGATTCAGACCCCCCCCAGCATGATGTCTGCCAGAAAGCGCTGTGCGCTCCCTGTGGGAGCGGTGGGGGGGGGATTCCCTCCGCTGAGAGTGCGTGCTTTCGCGCATGCGCACGAAAGAGCGCACTCATCTCCCTGAGGCTAAGTGCTGCCTCAGGGAGATCGGCGCCAAATTCAAAAATGTGCAACATAGAAAAATAAAATTTCCCTGCCACGTCCCTTCATGTAACACTGTCACATGAGTTGGGACATGTCCATCACTTTTAATTAAGCTTTTATTACATTTTTAAAAACTTAAATGAAACCTCATCCCATCCGTGGATGAGGTTTCATGCTTTTTCTGAAGCCCGCCAAGGCTCCCTGCCTACCCGCCAACCTTAAGGTTGGATGGGCAGGTCCTTTAACTACTTCAATTAGTTTTTAAATGGACTCAATTGGCCGTTGACAGGTTAGCGGGCGCACAGCTGATTCAACTGCGCCCCCGCCGACCTGAAAATTGAAATGATGCGGGGTGACATCGGGAGTTCCGCCCAACCTCATCCTGCGTCATTTTGTGCATCGGTAAGCAGGCCCCGCCCCTCCCCCGCTCGCCGAACTCAATATCCTGCCCTATATGCCTGACCCATAATCTACACTCAGTACATTCTGAATTGCTTCAGTCAATAAATTATTTTTGAAGTGAGCTCACTGTTGCACTGTAGGAAACATAGTAGCCAATTTGTGCACAGTCAGATCCCACAAAGAGCAATGTAATAATGGTAATCTGTCTCAGTAATGTTGGTTAAGGGTTAAATATTGGCCAGGAGATCAAAGAAAACTCCCCTGCTCTTTTTCAAAATAGTGCCATGGGTTCTTTTATATCCACCTGAGAAGGCAGACAAGTTTAGTGTCTCTGCCAAAAGATAGCACCTCTGACTCTGCAGCACACCCTCAGAATTTCACTGAAGTGTCGCTCAAGATTTTGGGCTCAAGTGTCTAGAGTAGGAATTGAACCAATAACCTTCTAACTTAAAAACAAAAGTCCAATCCTGAGCCACAGCTGACACTGACACAACTAGCTGGGAAGAGAGCTCTAGGGCACCAAATAAATTTACCTGCATGCTATGCAATCAAAGGTCAAGCAGAGAAAAGATGAAGGTGATAGGGGTGCAACCAGTACAGAATGGAATTACTGTGAGTTTGGTAAGTAAGGAATTGAAATGTTAAATTTTAAAGGTTAATCTTTCATAAAATCTAAAAAACATAGAAAATAGGAGGAGTAGGCCATTCGGCCCTTTGAGCCTGCTCTGCCATTCATCATGATTCATGGCTGATCATCCAACTCAATAGCATGCTCCCGCTTTCACCTATATCTAACTCCTTCTTGAAAACATACAATGTTTTGGCCTCAATTACTTTCTGTGGTAGCGAATTCCACAGGCTCACCACTCTCTGGGTGAAGAAATTTCTCCTCATCTCAGTCCTAAATGGTCTACCCCATATCCTCAGACTGTGACCCCTGGTTCTGGACTCCTCCACCATCGGGAACATCCTTCCTGCATCTACCCTGTCTAGTCCTGTTAGAATTTTATAGGTTTCTATGATTCATTCTTCTGAACTCCAGTGAATACAATCCTACTGACACAATCTCTCCTCATATGTCAGTCCCGCCACCCCAAGAATCAGTCTGCTAAACTTTCACTGCACTCCCTCTATAACAAAAACATCCTTCCTCAAATAAGGAGACTAAAACTGCATACAATATTCCACGTGTGATCTCACCAAAGCCATGTATAATTGCAGCAAGACATCCCTGTTCCTGTACTCGAATCCTCTGCCTGTGAAGGCCAACATACCACTTGCCTTCTTTACCGTCTGCTGCACCTGCATGCTTACCTTCAGCGACTGGTGTACGAGGACACCCAGGTCTCATTGTACATTCCCCTCTCTCAATTTATAACCATTCAGATAATAATCTGCCTTCCTGTTTTTGCTACCAAAGTGGATAACCTGTACTGTTTGCTGGTAATTTAATATTTAACTTAAATTTACTGTTTTAAGTTCTAGGTTTCTTAGAGGCTTGGGCCGGAATTTTCCAGCCCTGTCGGGTGTCATGGTGGGTGGGGAAGTACAATATGGTGAGAAGGCCAAAAATTGATTTCACGCCGTCATGAAACCAATTGTCTGCTCCATCCTGTCAATGGTGGGTCGCATTTCCCACCACCACACGTCGGGAAGCTAATTTCCATACTTCAGCACCTCATTAGAAGCCCTGCTTGCCACAATCATCCCTCCACGCTGGATGATTGCTGCACGCCAACGTGTTTCACAACTGTACATAAGCGACGTGCACCTGGCAAGCTTGCACTTCGTTTGGGACTTGGAGGTTTGTTTGCCTACCTTGCTTCAGGCAGCACTTGTGGTCATCAGCACCAGGCTTCACAGGCAGCACCACATCACTTTTAGGGGGGCTCATGGGCAGGTCTCTACCTACCAGACCAACCATAAGGCGGGGGTGGCTTTTCAATGGCTACAGGGCTAAGGCTTGCTTGGGGCAGAGGGAGAAGTGGCCTCAGGCAAGGGAAGAGGCTGCAGGGCGAGGGCTGTACTGGGGAAGGAGGGTATCCCAGGGTGTGTGGGGGCACATGTTGATCGGTGCAAGCGACCTCAAGATAATGAGGGCTGAGGAGACAGTCTTCAGAGGAGATGAGGCCAGGTGGAGATGTGAGGGTGTGTGTGAGAGAGTGAGTGGTGATGTCCCTTGAACTGGCAGTGAGTGAGATGCCAGTGAATGTGTGATGGCCTTGTGAGTATGTGAGTTTCTAGTAATAAGATGGTTGCCTTACTTGGGCAGCACGGATGAGATCATTGATTTGTTTTCTGCACTAGCTGGCCGACCACTTGTGTGCAGCATTGGCCGTGGCCACCTCGGCCACCGCCTCCCAAACTGGAGTGGTGAGACTGCGGCCAGAGCGGGGGTGGAGGACATCACGGTGGGCTTACACAGCATCCAGAAGGTGTCCCAGGAATGCATCACTGAATTGAGGGGCTACACTCTTCTTGGCTTTTGGGGCCATGTCTTCAGCGGAGCAGTCCTGGACTGCAAGTGTTGAGAAGTGTGCGCGTGGCTGCAGTTTAAATATGGCGCCCTGCATGAGGAAGGGGCGAGGTAACGGCGTGGTGAGCAAATTGGAGGCTGCCCACCAGCAGGACTGTGTATTTCCTGTGGCTGCATAATTAGTGAGATGGAAATGGTGTGATATGGCACGAAAACCCGCCAATGCAGGCGGCAGGTAGAACGACTATTTTCCCACCCAATACCGCAGTTTGTGCAAATATGGGATGATTCCACCTTTGCACATGGCTAATCAAGCAAATCAAGCAAATCAAGGTCTATGCTGGAGAGTAGGTGAGATCAGCAAATTAAGTAACTGGCCTAATCTGGTTCTGAAACTGCCAGATAGGAGACTCATCTGAATCTCAGTCATACAAATAAGAGAGGTTAAGTGCACTGACACGGAATGCAATTCATACAGAGTGGAATTGCTGCACGTTTGGTAAGTAAGGGAGCGAAATTTTAAGGTGGTGTAGTTCACAGTGAGGATAGCTGTGGATTCCAGAATGATATCAATGGTTTGGTTGAGTAGGCTGAAAAATGGCAAATGGAGTTCAATCCAGGAAAGTGTGAGGTAATGCATTTGCGGAGGGCAAACAAAGCAAGGGGATACTCAATAAACAGGAGGATATTGCGAGGGGTAAAGGAAGTGTGAGACCTTGGAGTGCATGTCTACAGGTCCCTGAAGAAGCAGGACAGGTGGTTATGGTGGTAAAGAAAGCATATGGAATGCTTTCCTTTATTGGATGAGGTATGGAATACAAAAGCAGGAATGTAATGATGGAACTGTATAAAACGCTGGTTAGGCCACAGCTGGAATTTTGTGTACAGTTCTGGTCACCACTTTACAGGAAGGACGTGGTTACTCCAGAGAGAGTGCAGAGGAGATTTACCAGAATGTTGCCAGGGCTTGAAAAGTAAGCAGCTATAAAGTAAGATTGGATAGGTTAGGGTTGTTTTCCTTAGAACAGGCTGAGGGGTGACCCAGTTGAGATATACAACATTATAAAGGGGCCTAGATAGGGTAGACAGGAAAGAGTTTCCCCTAGCTGAGGGGTGAATTACTAGGAGGCATAGATTGAAGGTGATTGGTAAAAGGATTAGAGGGGACATGAGGAAAAACTTTTTCACCCAGAGGGTAGTGGGTGTCTGGAATTCACTGCCTGAATTGGTGGTTGAGGCTGAAATGCTCAACTCATTTAAAAAGGTACCTGGATCTGCACCTGAGGTGCTGTAACCTGCAAGGCTACAGACCAGGTGCTGGAAAGTGGGGTTAAAATGAGTGGCTAGTTACTTTTTCTAACTCGTTTTTGGCCAGCGTAGACATAATGGGCTGAATGGCCTCTTTCTGTGCTGTAACCTTTCTATGGCTCTATGGGCACATGACTTTATGTGCAATTGTGAGCTTTGGACAAGTTGGAGTAGGGTAAACCTTAAGAGACTGGAGAAATCAACCCTTGATGTTACAAAGGAATGGATGAGGATTTCAACAGTGGTTGGGGGTGAGAAAGGGGAAGAAATGAGCAATTTTGTAGATAGAGAAATAATCTTGGGAATAAAAGGATTTGGTGTTTGAAACTCATCTTGGGATCAAACAGAACACCAAGGATGTTAACTTTAGCTGTAGCCAAAACAAGCATTTGAATCAGAATATGGAACCAGGGAACACAGCGTCTCTGCCAAGAGTCTGAATTCTGACAAATATTAGGGGGCAAGAATAAGAATTTGATGACCCCGAAGATGACCATGTGAGGGCAGGAGAAGCAAATCCATAACAATGTAAGAAATGCAACTGGAGTGGGCCATGGAGCCCCTCGAGCCTGCTCTACCATTCAATAAGATTAGGGTTGATCTTTGACAACTCCACTTTT
The DNA here is from genome assembly GCF_964194155.1 of Cetorhinus maximus. Lineage (NCBI taxonomy): Eukaryota > Metazoa > Chordata > Chondrichthyes > Lamniformes > Cetorhinidae > Cetorhinus > Cetorhinus maximus. Next base: position 50,766,321 of record NC_135900.1, on the reverse strand, counting down.
CTACCCAATCCCCATATCTATTGATTTCGAGAGTCCAAAAATCTATCAATCTCAGCTTTTTAATACACTCAATGACTGAGTAGACACAGTCCTCTGGGTTGTGAATTCCAGAGACTGAATACCCTCTGAATGAAGAAATTTCTCCTCATCTCAGTCTCAAATGGCCAGCCACTTAACCTGATGCCTTACCTCCTTGTTTACACTCTCCAGCAGTGGAGACAGCCACTCAGCACAAGTCCTTTCTGAATCTTATACGCTTCAATGAGATCATAGGCAAAATTTTTAGCTCGGCGGGCGGGTGGCGCCTGATCCACTTGAGCATAAAATGACGCGCGTTGATGTCGGGGGAGCATCCCAACACCAACACACAGTCGCACAATATTTCGATGTGCTGACTCCAGTGTGCACCCACCGACAATTAAAAGGCCTGTTGAGATCATTAACAAGGTTATTAAATTAAATTTTTCGCTGCCCGTCCAACCTTACGGTTGGCGGGCAGGCCAAATGCCTTTGCACTTTTTAGGAAACCTCATCCTGCCCGTGGATGAGATTTCCTAAAGCAAATAAAAATACTCTGTGCCTCAGGGAGATTATGAACTGTGCACTCGCATTCACCCCCCTCGCCCTTCTCCCTCCACCATCTGCATAGGCAGCGCTGAGCGCTGCCGCTCACATTCCATGCTGGGCGGGCCTTAATTAGCCCACCAGTGTGAAATCACCTTCTGGCCTTGATCGCGGGTGGCGGTCCCCACCCTCACCTAGTCTACCCAACAAGGGCAAGATTCTGCCCCATCTTTTATTTTCTAAACTCCAGCAAGTATGGCCTAGGCCCATTCTACTCATTGGACAACCCTCTCAGCCCAGGAATCAATCTAGTGAAAATTTATTCCACTCCTACTGAGGTAATATATCCTTCCTTAGGTGCAGAGACCAAACTGTACACAGTATTCCAGATGTGGTCTCACCAAAGCCCTATAATAATTGTAGCAAGCCTTCCTTACTGTTGTACACTAAACATATTGCAATAAAGACTAACATATCACTTGCCTTCCTAATTGCTTGCTGTTTGTTCCCTTTGTGTTTTTATTGTGCGAGGACACCCAAATCTCTCTGACAACCAACATTTAATAATTTCTCACCATTTAAAAATATTCTGTTTTTCTCTTCTTACTACTAAAGTGAATAATGTCACACTTCCCCACATTATATTCCATTTGCCACCTTCTTGCCCATTCTATTCACATATCTATATCCCTTTGCAGATCCATTTGTATCCTCCTCGAACTTACTTGCCCATGTAGTTTTGTATCATCAGCAAACTTGAATACACTTGATTCCTTCATCCAAGTCATTCACATAGTTTGTAAGTCGCTGAGGTCCTGCATTGATCCTTGCAGCACCCTACATATAACAGCCTGCCAGCCCAAAAAATGTCCATTGTTTTCACTCTGTTTTCTGTCCTTCAACCAACTGTCTATCCATTTTAATATAATATCCCCAGCCCCATGAGCCCTTATTTTCTGCAACAATCTTTTGTGTGGCAGGAAATATATTGGCTGAATTGGAACACATCTGAGAGGAACCAAACATGGACAATACCAAAGAGGAGTGGTGCTGGATGATGTTGGAGATTCGACCATGGTGAGTTCAGCAAGAACATGGAGCAATGACACAAAAGATGTTGTCCATGAATTTGGCTAAGATGGTTTTGGAGCTTTTTATTAATTCATGGGATGTGGGCCTCACTAGCAAGCATTTGTTGCCCAGCCCTCATTTCCCTTGTGAAGGTGGTAGTGAGCCACCTTCTTGACAACTGAGTGGCTTCCTGAGCCAGTTCAGAGTTGCTTGCTTTCCCATCTAGCTTTGTACAGGTCAGACTTATTAAGGAGGCAGATTTCCTTGCCAAAAGAACATTAATGAACCAAATGGATTCTTACAACAATCTGGTGATTGCATGGTCACCATTACTAGTGCGAGCTTTTTATTCCAGATTTATTAACTTAACTGCATTTCAATTCCCCAACTGTCATAGTGGGTTTTGAATTCATGTGTCTGGATCATTTGTACAGTCCTCAGGATTAATTTTCCAGTAACGTAACCACTGTGGGGCGAATTTTAGGCCCCCCCCCCTCCGCCCCGACTGGCATATTTGAAGGCTGGGGGCTTGTAAACTAAAGTGGGTAGTCTGTTCACAGGCCTTCCTACCTAACGTTTATTTTATTAATTCACAGGATGTGGGCTTCGCTGGCTGGGCCAGCATTTATTGCCCATCCTTAGCTGCCCTTGAGAAGGTGTTGGTGGGCAGCAGTCCATGGTACACCCATAGTGCTGTTAGGTAGGGAGTTCCAGGATTTTGACCCAGCAATGTTGAAGGAACGGTGATATATTTCCAAGTCAGGATGGTGAGTGACTTGGAGGGGAACTTCCAGGTGGTGGTGTTCCAATGTAGCTGCTGCCCTTGGCTTTCTAGATGGTAGGGTTCGTGAGTTTGGAAGGTGTTGTCTAAAGAGCCTTGGTGAATTCCTGCGGTGCATCTTGTAGATGCTACACACTGCTGCTACTGTGCATCAGAAGTGGAGGGAGTGAATGTTTGTAAATGCAGTGGCAATCAAGCGGGCTGCATTGTCCTGAATGGTGTCAAGCTTCTTGAGTGTTGTGGGAGCTGCACTCACCCAGGCAAGTGGGCAGTATTCAATCATATTCCTGACTTGTGCCTTGTAGATGGTGGACAGGCTTTGGGGAGTCAGGAGGTGAGTTACTCGTCACATGATTCCTAGCCTCTGACCTGCTCTTGTAGCCACAGTATTTATGCGGCTAGTCCATCTCAGTTTCTGGTCAATGGTAACCCCCAGGATGTTGATAGTGGGGGATTCAGTGATGGTAATGCCATTGAACATCAAGGGGGGTTAGATTCTCTCTTGTTGGAGATGGTCATTGTCTGGCACTTGTGTGCGAATGTTACTTGGCACTTGTCAGCCCAAGCCTGGATATTGTCCAGGACTTGCTGCATTTGGACGTGGACTGCTTCAGTGTCTGAAGAGTCACAAATGGTGCTGAACATTGTGCAATCATCAGCGAACATCCCCACTTCTGACCTTATGATGGAAGGAAGGTTATTGATGAAGCAGCTGAAGATGGTTGGGCCTGAGGAACTCCTGCAGTGATGTCCTGGAGCTGAGATGACTGACCTCCAACAACCATCTTCCTTTGTGCTAGGTATGACTCCAACCAGTGGAGAGTTTTCCCCCTGATGCCCATTGAATCATGTTTTGCTTGGGCTCCTTGATGCCACACTCGGTCAAATGCTGCCTTGATGTCAAGGGCAGTCACTCTCACTTCACCTTGGGAGTTCAGCTCTTTTGTCCATGATTGAACCAAGGCTGTAATGAGGTCCTGACCTGTATCCCATATTATGGTGGACAAGTAAGGTGTCAGGCAGCCTGCCCACCCTTGGGCCTATTGAGGCCCTTAACTGGCCAATTAATGGCCATTCCACCTCTGCCACAACATGTGGCAGGGGAAGGTGGAAGCAAGGCCAGCATCCTGGCAGCTTTCTGCACGTGTTGCTGTCAGACAGGAAGGGGGGGATGTACCTCCTTTGGAGCAAAGGGTGACCAACTCTGGGCAAAAAAGGGACATATTGCCATGGAGGCCTATTGGTATACTATGGCAATGGGGGAAAGGGGGTGGAGGGGGGGTTCCAGGTGGGACCATGGGGACAGGGATGGGGAGGGGGTTGCTCATGAGACTTTGTGAGCTGGAGGTGGAGGGGTAGTCCTGGTGGAACTGTGGGAGCAGGTGAGGGTTGACCAACTCTGGACACAAAAGAAGAGACACTTTGCCATGGAGGCATATTGGGTAGATCATGGCAGTGGGGGAAAGGGGTGGGTTCCAGTGGGACCATGGGAGTGGGGGTGGGGAAGGGGTTGCTGGCAAGACTTTGGGAGCTAAGGATGGAGAGCTCATCCTCGTGGAACCGTGGCAGTGGATGAGGATGAGGGGTGTCCGTGGGAGCAGTGGGGGAGGGGTTTCACCTGACAAACAGCCCCAAACTCAAACCACGAACCTGCTACAGCCAACATATGGGCAGAAAAAAAGCCTGCAGTGACAAAAGAGACCCAGGATAAAACGTGCCCTGTGAAGGCCTGAACTGGGATGCAGGACAAAAAACTGAATTACAGGACAGTCCCGGATAATCTGGGATGGTTGGTCATCCTGTCTGGGAGTCCCCTGTGCCCATCCGAGGCATCCCACACCCCTCAAGATCACACACACTCTAAGCCTCCCCACTGGCCTCTAAAATGCAGTCCCCCACCCCGCTGTCCCTCCCTCGCTGTGGTCTGCCAGGCAGGCCCATCCAAAATCCCCAGACTTACTTGAAGTCCAGGATCCATGACACTTCTGCTCGTGGACTGCTTGTAGTCTCAGCAGTGGCCACTATTCAACTCTAGTGCTGTTGGAACTACAGAGTTGCTGACCAATCAGATTAGCCAGCAGGTCTCTAAGGCGGGACTTCTTCCCAGACGGGGCAGAATTCCCACTCTGACCCAATTAAGGCTGTCCCCAGTAAATCTGTTCCCCCATAAATTCCATCCCTGTATTACCAATCCTGTTGAGGGTGTGGGCAGGCTTTTAGCTGGCTTGATTTAACATCACATAAAAGTGATGTGACACCTCACAAAGCAGTTATGTTTTCCATCCAAATTTATGGAATAGAACTCAGTCAACTAAACTTTGAAGGAACATAAAAATAACCTATTAATAATAAACAACCTCTGAAAAGATCTCACATTCATTGCTTGGAGCTTTCATTGTGTGGAGACTACAGATAGGACTGCTGCAAAGAATTGGAAGGTAAATTGATTTTGCCTTTGAAATTGCGCCTCGTTGGCTGAAATAGACAAGTCCATAGCCTGAAAGGTCCCCACCATGAACAGACAAAGGATGAGCTGAAGCAGCAAAGGGTGTAGAGATATCACTGTGAAATAAGTTGCAGGTTTTTTATGCTATTTCAGTGTTGAAACTGGTTAAAGAAACATTGACATAATGACAAATCTTTTTAATGGTCTTAAGAATACACAATTTGATAAATAATGATGAAATAACAGTCGTCCGTCACTAGGTGATGCTATCTTGAAAAAAAACAATTTGCCACATACTTTCTTGTGAAGACAATGCTTCTTTATGTACATGTATTCCACTCCTGATGCTTTTTATTTTTGGATGTGCTGTTAATTTTGTACTAGGATTTACTTTCACATTTATTATTTTTCGGTACTTTGTCACCATTCTGAGTAGTTGTGACGCTCTATGGAACTGAAGCCGGTGTTAAATGAAATTAAAATTAAATATTTGTGGAACTGTGTCTAATTTCCCCGTTAATATGTTTCCAAATAAATGTTAGGCATTGCACTCAAAAGTTTTTTTTAAATCCCAGAGTTCAGGGGAAAATTGTAAAAATGGCAGGCTAGAAAATCAATTGATCCAATGCCAGATTGTTGGTGGATGTTTCTTTTATAGTGAATGACTCATCATATCAAAATGACACGACTGAAGTTGTCTGTGCCTCAGCTTAACTGATTCCTAAAGGGATGCAATAATGTTCTTCACATTTCTTTTTGAATGAACTTTATCCTGTCATCTAAAGCCAGCATGAAGGTCGATAGTAATCAACAATAGAACTCCAGTTCAGCTCCTGGCTGAACATGTTGACTCTAAAATTGTGCTGAATGATGCTTAGCTCTTCAGGTTCACCTTCAAAACACACACACACACAGATTTTCACTACCGAGGCTGGCAGCTAAAGCTGGGAAATTTCCCAACTTGCCAGACCCACCTCATTAAAAAGTGGCCCAATACACATAATTTCCACTCTGAGGGCTGGGGCTGGGTAAGGCCAGGCCTGCCGACCCCGGAAGCAGATCCCAGGAGGTCACAGGGCAGGCGAGTGCTGAGGCAGGCTGTTTAGAAGGCCCACCTCGATTTTCTGGGACTTTGTTGCACTGTTTTAAAAGCTTTGGGCTCTCTATCCATCATGCCTCGCATACCCTCACCCTCCCACCCATACCTCCTCATAGACTCCATGCCAACCCAAGCCAACTCATGCCACCCCTCCATCCACCAAATTCTCTCATGGCCTCCATGCCAACTCAAAGCCAATTCATGTACCCTGCCCTCCCACATGCCCCTCATAGCCCCCATGCCACTTCCACAGCCACTCACCCAATATCCACCAGGGACAGACATCAGGAGCTATGTGGAGATGAAAAAAAAGAGACTTTTAACAACCTAAAATGGCTGTCACCCATACAGATAGAACAGTCATTTTTGGCACACCAGTTATTTGTAAAAGATCACATTCTATACAATTAAGTGTTTTCATGTGAATGCAGTTACTTCAAGCTGATTAATTGAGATAACATTCAAAACAATTTTTCTTTGAATCGTTCATGGGATGTGGGTATCACTGGCTAGGCCTGCATTTATTGCCCATCCTAATTGCCCTTGTTCAGACGGCATTTTAAGAGTCAACCATATTGCTGTGGGTCTGGAGTCACATGTAGGCCAGACCAGGTAAGGACAGCAGATTTCCTTACAGGCATAGTGTTTTAATAAGCACTCTAATAAGAATCCTGATTCAAGCATGGGTGCTATGGCCAACTATACACATCCTTTCAGTCAATTCAAGCTACCCAGAAAAGAATGGCTGTTTTAGTACCTGAACTTCAGTTGTCTCATCTCCACAACCCTTCATTCCCACAGAAAATGATGATATTCTACTCTCCAGTTCAAAAATAAGGCAGCACCACCACCTTCTCAAGGACGATCAGGGATGGGCAACAAATGCTGGCCGAGCCAGCGACACCCACATTCCATCAAAGAATTTAAAAGACACCTTAGGGTAACTTCAGTATTGAAAGCAGATATAACCATAGAAGTATTAGGTCTTTGAAAACTGACTTTTGAAATTAGGCTTCAAAGGCAAGTTATTTAACAAACCCAGGCTCAAAACTATATAAAAAATAACATGAGGGCAGGACCGAAATGACTGAATTCTGAAGCATCATACTGAAAGTGCTACTACTTGACAAGTTATCGGATTGGCTGTTCCAGCAACATGATCACATGATAGGCAATCATTTGCTGGCATTTCAAGAGTTTTAGGGCCGTAACCTCTGGCTAGTGTCGGAAAGTGCTGGCCCACAGAAATTAGAAGAAATAAATACCTACTTAACTGGTCTTGAAAATTACATTGCCACTTCCGTTTGCAGAGCTGCTTGGGGCCTGCACCGAAAGATTCCTTGTAAATCCCAGCGAAGTGTAGCTCCAGTGTATTCAAGGAGGCCACGCCCCCTTTTTAATGGCACTAGCTGCTATAAAGCAGTTAAGTTTACAGACCAGGGTAATTGACAGACCAGGGCAAGGTAAGTGTCTAAGGTAAGTAGATAGGATTTGGGAGTTGGGGGTGCCCAGGGTTAGGTTGGGAGGGGAGGGGTGGGGGGTGGGGGGTAGTGCTCCGGAGGTCGATGGAGGGGGCCACGAGGTCTCAGGGCAGGAGGGGGTCTGGGGTTGCAGGGGGTGGGGGGTGGGGTGGTGTCAGTGGTTGGGGTGGGGTGTCCGAGGTCGGGGTGGGTGGGGGTTGGGGGGGGTCTGAGGTCAGGGGGTGTTGGAGGTCAGGGGTGGAGGTTGGGGGTATGGGGGGAGTCCCCTGGGGAGGGCGGGGTGTCAGGGGGTGCAGGGAAATCCCGTGGGGTCTTTACAATAGTTTCTCAGAAATTAGAAGAGGTTTTAATTCTTCTAACTTTTTCTGAGTAGTTATTGGTGTAACCCTGGCGGAACCAGCTGAAGTTTGCGATTTAAGCTGTATGTTTGGCTGGTTCCCAGCGCAGCGCAATTGTCAGATGGAGTGTGCACTTCTGGGCAATTGACGTGCAAACCCTTACCTGGGAACTTCTCAGGGGGGGTTCCCCAGCACAACTTTGGGGTACCCCCCAAATCTGACGCTGGGGAGTGCGGAAATTACGGGCCATAGTTCTTTATGGAAGCAGATTGTAGAGAGGATGATTCTGCATCAGACCCATGCTTGGCCTGACCTACTTGCTGGTGCTAAGAGATATTTCAGAAAAGTAGCCACAGCACTGATCTTATTATCTAAAATCACTTAAGCATTCTGATTACTTTTTAAATAATAACTTTTACACAGAATTCAAGTTTTTTTATGTGCAGGTCACAAAAAAAGGTCAAACATTCTGGCCATCTCCAAGGCTTTTCTCCCCCTTGGCTGTCATCTGTGATACCATAGTTATGATGGTGTAACTACATGATAACATCATTAATATTATGTTGTCAGAATGATACGTAGCAGGAAGCTCCAGAAGAAGCAGATCTTTCAAAGTGTTATGGAAAATTATGAAAAGAAAAAACTCAAAAGAAATCTTCATTTTAAATCCAGGGGGACTGGTGTAAAAATGATAAACTGTGGCAGTATTGGCCACCTTTAATTACTGGCTTGCAATGCTGCATGGGAACACAATCCAAACTCTCAACTGGTAACTTCTATTCTGCACAATTAATATGTCAAAATGTTTTCAGCCACTTTTCTAGCCAACAACAGCTATTGTGTAACTAATATTGCTGAGGACAGTTCACAAGAGAAACACCACTCACTAGGCCTCTTGGTCTGTTTAAAGAGAGGTTTGTGTAACTTCACATGTTTAAAAAGTTTTCGCTTCTTAAAAAATACCATAACCTGTTTTTCTTGTTTCCTATAAGCTTGCGTACAAGTTCGAACTGGCCTAAACAAGGTTTATATAATACAAACAATCAAAACGTGCAGGATTCTAATCTAAGAAATTTAACCTGACAACATGCATTTTTGGATGTGAGTTCCATGGCTCAAAAATATTAGAAACAGGGTTCTGCCCAGCATTTGATCATTTTTGTTTGTGACTAACTTGCAATTCTATTTTAACCAGTTAATATCCAGCTCTTTAAAAAAGAAGTTTAACTGTTTTTGGTAAGACTCTACCGCACATACTAGGGCATAAGTTGTCTAGCCACTCATCTTGCTTACCCACATTACAACAATGACCACTCTTCAAAAGTAATTCTTTGGCTGTGAAGTGTTTTGGGACATCCTGTGTTCATGAAAGGCACTATATAAATTCAAGTAATTTCCTTTGCTTGAATCTTGCTATTTGTTCTGCTCATGACCTCTCAAACTCCAATATTCAATCAAATACAGGTTGTATCTAACTGAGCAAGTGAAACAGAGTTACCAGTACTTATCATTATAACATTGAAATAACAGATTATGAACAAGAGGAAAATATCATTGAGAGCCTCATATTTCCATGATGTTCCTGAATAACCTGCCAGTACTCATTTTCTGGTATTGCACAAAGAATGCCCATTTTGACAAAGTACTGGAGAGTTATGACCACCTGTGGAACTCGACCACAGGCGACTGAGCATCTTCAAAAGAAATAAGAGGGTGGGGGAGAAGGCCAAAGAGAAAAAAAAAGTTTGAGAGATATTGCAGTGAAACTTGAGTGGTTTGTAGAAGTCATTTAACCCACAATATTACATTGCATTTTCTTATGTTTTACCACCGATAACTTGAAAGCAACTACATTGGTTTCAACCATACAAATGATGATACTAATCAGAAGTGAAACTGACTAAAAAAGGATACTTAAAAGTAGCTTAATGTAACACGATTGGAAAAAACAGTCACCTGATTCACAAGTGAATGTAAAAAGGGAATTATTCTCAGTACTAAAGCAGATTTATAAGGAAATTAAAAGTTGAAACAAATGTAATTTCAATACCGCTGACAAAGGATTTACATGTTCTTAAGAATGCCTTCCAAATGAGAAACATGTAAGAAATGCTCTCCATGAATTTTAGGGTATTTAAAGACCAAACAAAATGGTGAAGGTGACAGTGTTTCACTTCAAAAATGCAGCTTGAAAGCTGAAAGGCTGAATTCATGGCAAAAGCCACAGGAAAACTGCCTGAAAATAGAACAAAAGCTTCCTCTTTCCACAGTCTCCACTGACACCGCCTTGTCTCCAGCCAGTGAAACACACAAGGTTGTACAATTTCTAAGAACTGGCACAAATATCCATATCTTGCATAAACACTGGTCATCCTGCTGACTGCACTTGGTTTTTCCACCTCTATAAAGACAGTAAAAGGTGAAGCTTCCCTCTCGTCCTCCCAAAAGATTGTCAGATATTTCCCTCAGATCGTCGATTTTAACTCTATTTTCTTGGAGCAAGAAATGTGCGGAAACATATTTTGAATCATATTTTGACTCACTTCCGTGAAATACATCGGCTGCACTTAGATGAGACTAACAGGACCCATTAGCCCACAAAAGCTATTTCCAGAATGGCCTTCTTGCTTTGAAAGCTTTGAGTTTAGGAAAGCCTGCTTATAGCTCTGTGTCACTTGCACACACACAGACACCTCCTAGTCTTGTTTCATGTTCCCTACCATTCCCCATTTATATTGCTAGAGTTTGGTTAGAGTTCAGTTGATCTTTTGATCTTTTGCCAAATGCGTATTACAGTTCTGGAGATTGGCAGTTCTGATTACAGTTGAAAAGGTGTGACCTCGTTATGTGGCCATTACTTTACCAGTTAAGGGCCTCAACAGACGGAAGGGCAGGCGGGCTGAAGCCTTAATATGAGGAACAGCTTAAGAGCGGGCGGGACGGCAGTGGGTAAGCCGCCCGTTTTATTTTATGTGCCCCCCGTCCCCTGCCAATATGCCGGTGTAGGGCTGTAAAATTTCCCTCTTTGGTTCTGAGAAGGGGTTTTGTTTTTCACCATCCCTTGGTGGTCAATGTAAGTAGAAAATGTCACTTGATCCTATAACTCTTGTCAGATGACTATGTGTTTACTGCTAACAACATCCTCAGTGACAAACAGAAGGTGGTGGAGTGGTAATACCACTGGTCTAGTAATCCAGAGGCCCAGCCTTTGTCCTCTAGGGACAAAGGTTCAAATCCCATTTGGAGGGGAACATCCGGGTGGCGGTGTTCCCATCTATCTGCTGCCCTTGTACTTCTAGATGGTAGTGGTCATGGGTTTGGAAGGTGCTGTTGAAGGAGCCTTGATGAATTCCTACAGTGCATCTTGTAGGTGGTACACACTGCTGCCAAATTCAACTCATAAAATCTGGAATAGAAAGCTAGTATCAGTGATGGTGATCATGAAACTATCCTTGATTTTCATTAAAAGCCAATCTGGTTCACTAATGTTCTTTAGGGGAGGAATCTATCATCCTTACCTGGTTTCGCCTACATGTGACTCCAGACCCACAGTAATGTGGTTGACTCTTAACTGGCCTCTGAATGGCCTAGCAAGCCACTCAGTTCAAAGGCAATTAGGGATGGGCAACAAATGCTGGCCTTGTTGGTGACGCCCACATGCCATGAAAGAATTTAAAAAATGATATCTTTTAAATCTAGCAATAAATTAAGTTTAAAAAAGTAATTGATAAAAATGACCAGTGTGTGAGAGAGTCAAGTGTGTATGTGCCAGGCTAACTCCCAGTCTCATGGTGCTCACTCACACACCCACACCCACTGTGAGCAGGTGTGTGTATGTGGTGATGTGTGGTGGTGAGAGTGGGATTAAGGCAGACACACGTTCACTCCCTCACACCCAAACACACACACACTCACTCACACACAATCTATATTAATGACTTAATGTTTATGAGTAGCTGAAGCCCCAGCACTGATCCTTGCAGCATTTCACTAGTTACAGCTTGCCAACTTGAAAATGTCCCATTTTTCCCTACTCTCTGCTTCTTGTCCATTAACCAACCCTCCATCAACGATAATATATTACCCCCAACTCCATGAGCCCTCTTTTTGCGTATTAATCTTTTGTGTGATACCTTATCAAGCAACTTTTGTAAATCCAAGTATAATACATCTACTGGCTCCCCTTTATCTACCCGGCTAGTTACATCCTCAAAAAACTCTAATAATTTTGGCAAATACAATCTCCCATTCACAAAACTATGTTGACTCTGTCCAATCGTACTATGATTATCCAAATGCATTGACCTGAATTTTTCTCGCGTTGGGTGGGCTCGGCAGGAGTGGGTGGGGGCAGTTGCGGAGTCAACAGCCACCCGTGATCAGCTCTGCACCACCATTTTACACGGGCAGACCAATTAAGGCCCGCCCAGCGTAATACTCAAGCAGTAGCACTCAGCGCTACTTGTGTGGACGGGGAGAGGAGGGAGAATCGGGTCCAGCACTCTCTTGTGCATGCGTGCTTCAATCTCCCTGAGGCACAGAGCGGCCCCAGGGAGATTGAATTGCTTTTCAAAAAAATAAATGAAAACATGAAAAATTTAACGAAACATGTCACCTCATGTGACTGTGTCCCTCCCTCCTTTTTTAAATAGTGTGATTACATTTGCCATCCTCCAATCTGCTGGGACAGTTCTGGAATCTACAGAATTTTGGAAGATGTCAACCAATGCATCCACTATTTCCATGGCAACCTCCTTTAATACCTCGGGATGTACATTATCGGGCCCTGGGGATTTTTCAGCTTTCAGTCCCCTTAATTTGTCCAGCACTATTGGTTTAGTAATACTAATTTCCTTCAATTCCTCCTTCTCACTCGACCTTGGGTCCCTAGTACTTCAAGGAAATTATTTGTGTCTTCCTCAGTGAAGACAGAACTAAAGTAGTTGTTTAATTGCTCTGCCATTTCCTTGTTTTCTATTATAAATCTCCCATTTCAGACTGTAAGTTTGTCTTCTCTAATCTTCTTCTTTTTACATACTTATAGAAGCTTTTACAGCCTGCTTTTATATTCCTTGCAAGTTTACTCTCACACTCTATTTTTCCCCTCTTAATCAATCTCTTGGTCCTCCTTTGCTGAATTCTAAACTGCTCCCAATCCTCAGGCTTGCTACTTTTTCTAGCAACTTTATATAACTCCTCTTTGGATCTAATACTACCCTTAATTTCTTTTGTCAGCCATGGTTGGGCTGCTTTTCCTGTTGCGCCAGAAAGGAAAGTATAGCTGTTGCAATGCATACATTCTTTCCTTAAATATAAGCCATTGTCTATCCACTGTCATACCTTTTAATCAAGTTCCCCAATCTATCTTAGCCAACTCATGCCTCATACCTTTGCAGTGTCCTAGTTTCAGATCGGACTATTTCACTTTCCATCCTAATGAAGAATTCTATCACGTTATGGTTACTGTTCCCTAAAGGACCCCGCACAACAAGATTATTAATTAAACCCTTCTCATTGCGCAATACCAAATCTAGGATAGTCTGTTCTAGTCAGTCCCTCGACATACTAGTCTAAAAAAACCATCTCGTACACACTCTATGAATTCATACGCCACAGTATTGTTGCTAATTTGGTTTGCCCAGTCTATATGCAGATTAAAGTCACCCATGATTACTGTAGCACCCTTGTTACATGCATCTCTAATTTCCTGTTTAATGCAGTCCCCTACCTTATCACTACTGTTTGGAGGTCTATGGACAACTCCCATTAACGTTTTCCACCTTTGTTGCTTCCTAGTTACACTCAGACTGATTCTACATCTCGATTTTCTGAGCCAATATTCTCTCTCACTATTGCACTGATTTCATCCTTAACTAACAACTCCATGCCACCTTCTTTCCAATTTTGATTGTCAGTCTTAAATTTTGAGTACCCTTGGATATTCAGTTTCCAGTCTTGGTCACCTTGCAGCCATGTCTTGTAATCACAATCATATGGTACCCGTTTACATCTATTTGTACTGTTAATTCATCCACCTTATTGCAAATGTTCCGTGCATTCATATACAGTGCCTTTAGACTTGTCTTTTAACATTTTTACACATTTTTTTTGTACTATGGTCCTATTTGCTGCTAGCCCTTGCTTCCTCTGCCTTCCACTTTTATTTCCTACTTTTCTGTCTTTCACTCCTACCTTTGTTTCCCTCTCTTGTACTTCCCCGCTCGGGTTCCCATCCCCCTACAAATCTAGTTTAAACCCTCCCCTACAGCATTAGCGAATACCCTTGCAAGGATATTGGTCCCAGTCCTGCTGGGGTGCAACCCATCCAGCTTGTACAGGTCCCATCATCCCCAGGATCGGTCCCAATGCCTCGGGAATCTAAACCCTTTCCTCCTACGCCATCTCTCCAGCCACGCATTCATCTGGTCTATTCTCCTATTCCTGATCTCGCTAGCATGTGGCACTGGGAGTAATCCTAAGATTACTACTTTTGAGGTCCTGCTTCTTAATTCATTTCCTAGCTCCCTATATTCTGCTTTCCGGACCTTATCCCTCTTTTTACCTATGTTGCTGGTACCAATATGGACCACAGCCTCTGGCTGTTCACCCTCCCCCTTCAGAATGTCCTGCAGCTGCTCAGTGACGTCCTTGACCCTGGCACCAGGGAGGTAACATACCATCCTGGTGTCATGTCTGCAGCCTCAGAAACATCCATCTATTCCCCTTATGATAGAATCTCCTATCACTGTTGCTCTCCCATTCTTTTTTCCCCCCTCTGTGCAGCTGAGCCACTCGTGGTGCCACGGACTTTGCTCTTGCTGCATTCCCCTGAGAAATCATCTCCCCCAGCAGTATCCAAAATGGAAAATCTATTGGAGAAGGAGATGGACCCAGAGGACTCCTACACTACTTGCCTAGTGCTCTTACTCTGCCAGGTGGCTACCCATTCCCGTTCTGCCTGTGCACTCTTTACCTGCAGTGTGGCCACCTCACTGTACGTGCCAGCCACAAAGATCTCATCCTTGTGGATACTCCACAGTGACTCCAGGCACAGCTCCAGCTCTGAAACACAGATTTGAGTAGCTGCAGCTGGAGACAATTCCTGCACACATGGTCACCCTAGACATTAGAAGTATCCCTGATGTCCCACATCGCACAGGAGGAGCATTCTACTTGGCCGAGCTGCCCTGCTATGAATTACCCTTAAATTATTCCCTTTACTTTTACTTCCTCTAGTTTGAGAATACTAAGGACAGAAGAAATACTTACCAGGTCCTGCTTATCAGGTCCTACTTACCAAGGCCACCACTCTTTACTGAGGAAAGGTAGAAAATGAAAGGATCATCTCCTTACCTCTTCACTGAACTCCCTCTCTCATCAAACTCCAACTGAAGCACTCTACTGCAGCCCAAAGCCGCAATCCAGTGCAGACAACATTAGGGAGAAACTTTGAAAAGAACAAATAACAGACAACAAACAAAACCTAACTCCTAAGCTCTGTATTAGTCATCTAAATTATTTCTAATCTGTTGGTTAGAACACCACAACTCACAGCAATATGACTAATAAGTCCTCAACCAAAAAAAAAAGGTCCAACAGTTCAGGTCAGTGTTCAAGCTTTATCTGGTGATGTCAGGGATAAATCACTCATGACATCACCACAATTTCACCAGGTCAAGGACTACAAACACTGGGTCAAGGACTACAAACAATCAGAGACATTGTGGCTGCGGCTGTCATCCTTCCAGAGCTGGGGGCTATTTATATGCTGCTGTGAGGATGATCCAGCAGCTCAGGAACAATCAGTCACACTGTTACACAAACAAAGGATGCCAGTCTGTAGGGCTTGTGCAGCAACAGTGCTGCTGAATACAAACACACTTCAGAAACTGAGCAGGGAAGACCAAGAGCTGGGATCAGATTCTGTGTTCTTTAACATGACTTGTTTAGGGTTATTGAGAAATAATAGGCGATCATGAAAAGTAAGACAACTATACCAAGTCTGAAACAGTGCACCCATGACTCCTTGAACCTGGTTCAGGAAGACGGTAACAGGCTGAATGGAACTTCAACACAGAAAAGCAACAAGCTCCAACAACTCATTGACTCCAACACCCATCTGGGACCCTCCACCCCTGCTTGTCCCTCCGTCCTCACCCCATCTTCCAATCCCAGCCCCAGCCGCGTATTCACTATACCCCCTGACCTTCCCCTCTCCGATGCTGAACGTTCAGTGCTCAGCAAAGGACTTAGTTTCATACCCTTACGCCCTCATCTCAATGAATTTCGGGCTCGGCATGATGCTGAACTCTTCTTCCGCCGTCTTCGTCTCCGTGCTCACTTCTTTGGGCAGGAGTCCTCTCCCCGTTCAACGGATCCTTTTACCCACCTCCAATATTCTCCCTCCACTTGGACCCCTCCCTCTGGATTCTTACCTTCTCTTGATCTTTTCATTGAGAACTGTCGGCGTGACATTAGCCGTCTCAATTTCTCTGCTCCTCTCACCCATTCTAATCTGTCTCTCTCTGAACTCACTGCACTCCATTCTCTCAGGTCCAACCCCAACATTGTCATCAAACCCGCTGACAAGGGTGGTACTGTTGTTGTCTGGCGCATTGACCTCTACCTCGCGGAGGCTGAGCGTCAACTCGCAGACATTTCCTCCTACCTCTCCCTGGACCATGACCCCACCACAGAACATCAAGCCATTGTTTCCAGGACTGTCACTGACCTCATCTCCTCTGGAGATCTTCCTCCCACAGCTTCCAACTTGATAGTCGCCCAACCTCGGTCGGCCCGCTTCTACCTCCTACCCAAAATCCACAAACAGAACTGTCCTGGCAGACCGATCATGTCAGCCTGTTCCTGCCCCACGGAACTCATTTCTCGTTATCTTGACTCCCTTCTCTCTCCCCTTGTCCAGTCCCTTCCCACCTACATCCGTGATTCCTCTGACACCTTACGTCACATCAACAATTTCCAGTTCCCTGGCCCCAACCGCTTCCTCTTCACCATGGATGTCCAATCCCTCTACACCTCCATCCCCCACCAGGATGGTCTGAGGGCCCTTAGCTTCTTCCTTGAACAGAGGCCCCAACAATCCCCATCCACCACTACTCTCCTCCGTCTGGCTGAACTTGTTCTCACACTGAACAATTTCTCCTTTAACTCCTCTCACTTCCTCCAAATAAAAGGTGTGGCTATGGGTACCCGCATGGGCCCCAGCTATGCCTGTCTCTTTATGGGGTATGTGGAACATTCCTTGTTCCAGTCCTACTCCGGCCCCCTCCCACAACTCTTTCTCCGGTACATCCATGATTACTTCGGTGCTGCTTCATGCTCTCGTCGGGACCTGGAAAAATTTATTAATTTTGCTTCCAATCTCCACCCCTCCATCATCTTCACATGGTCCATCTCCGACACTTCTCTTCCCTTCCTTGACCTCTCTGTCTCAATTTCTGATGATAGACTGTCCACCAATATCCATTACAAGCCTACCGACTCCCACAGCTACCTTGACTACAGCTCCTCACACCCCGCTTCTTGTAAAGACTCCATCCCATTCTCTCAGTTCCTTCGCCTCCGTCGCATCTGTTCTGATGACGCTACCTTCAAAAACAGCTCCTCTGACATGTCCTCCTTCTTCCTTAACCGAGGTTTTCCATCCACGGTCGTTGACAGGGCCCTCAACCGTGTCCGGCCCATATCCCGCGCATCCTCCCTCACGCCTTCTCCTCCTTCCCAGAAACATGATAGGGTCCCCCTTGTCCTCACTTATCACCCCACCAGCCTCCGCATTCAAAGGATCATCCTCCGCCATTTCCGCCAACTCCAGCATGATGCCACCACCAAACACATCTTCCCTTCACCCCCCCTGACGGCATTCCGTAGGGATCATTCCCTCCGGGACACCCTGGTCCACTCCTCCATCACCCCCTACTCCTCAACCCCCACTTATGGCACCTCCCCATGCCCACGCAGAAGATGCAACACCTGCCCCTTCACTTCCTCTCTCCTCAGCGTCCAAGGGCCCAAACACTCCTTTCAAGTGAAGCAGCATTTCACTTGCATTTCCCCTAACTTAGTCTACTGCATTCGTTGCTCCCAATGCGGTCTCCTCTACATTGGAGAGACCAAACGCAAACTGGGCGACCGTTTTGCGGAACACCTGCGGTCTGTCCGCAAGAAAGACCCAAACCTCCCTGTCGCTTGCCATTTTAACACTCCACCCTGTTCTCTTGCCCACATGTCTGTCCTTGGCTTGCTGCATTGTTCCAGTGAAGCCCAACGCAAACTGGAGGAACAGCACCTCATCTTCCGACTAGGCACTTTACAGCCTTCCGGGCTGAATATTGAATTCAACAACTTTAGATCTTAAACTCCCCCTCCCCCCATCCCCACCCCGTTTCTCCCCCACCCCCCACCCCCCGGCTTTTTTTTCAATAATTTATATAGATTCTTCTTTCCCCACCTATTTCCATTATTTTTAAATCTAAAACTAAAACCTTGTTAGTCTTTCCACCCCACCCCCACTAGAGCTGTACTTTGAATATCCTGTCTTCCATTCTTAATTGTCACTTTTCTTAGACAAATATCACCACCTTCAACACCTCTTTGACCCTTTTGTCTGTGACATCTTTTGATTATCTGCTCATCTCCACAATCACCACACCCTCAATGTCTCTCTCCTCCCCACCACCGCCCCCCCCCCCCCCCCCACCACCCCCCCCCCGCCCCACCCACCTTAAACCAGTTTATATTTCTCCCTTCTTCCAACTATGCTTCAGTTCTGCCGAAGGGCCATGAAGGCTCGAAACGTCAACTGATTTCTTCTCCGCCGATGCTGCCAGACCTGCTGAGTTTTTCCAGGTAATTCTGTTTTTGTTTTGGATTTCCAGCATCCGCAGTAGCTTTTAGCTTTTTGTTTTTATCTAAAGCAACACTTTGGTTGTTTCTGTTGCTTAGTGGCCGGCTTATACGTTAGCATTTCAGGTCACAGCATAAAAGGTCTATGTGCAGCACCCTTTGATTGTGCTATAAGAATTCAACACTCCTTTCCATCTTGATGCTGTTTTCCTGCTCTGTTACTTTTCTATTATTTTCTATCTGCTTCCTTCAATAGCCCAGCTAAAAAGGTGATTTACATTCATCTGGCAACCCCCCACAGCCAAGATGAATTTCCTCCCTCCAGGTCATATCCCTTGGTTCACAGCCCAGTTTTAGTCCCATCACTTGATTGGGGATATTGAGACCCTAAAAGGTCCAGAGGTGAGCTACTAGACTAACAACCATTGCTTTGAATTCTTAGTTAACAGCCTATGCTGAGGAAAATACTGTTTTTCTCACTAGAGTAGTGTAGACTGCCAGGTGACATAGTCTGTTCAATTGAGCAGGCTATTTGAACAAAATAGAGAGGGGAGGAGAAAAAAATATTGGTGTAAAATACAAAAACATTGAATTGGATCAAATGCTAGCAGAGGCGGACTGGCTAAATGGAAAATCAGATTTCCTCAGTGCTCCCGTGAATGGTTCAAAAGAGCTGTAATAATAATGATCTATAATTTTTTGAGAGACCCTTGGATGCTAAGAAGTATTTATTTTTTGCATTGAGTCTTCGAACTCTAGACTAAATTGCCAGAATATATGTTAACTATGGATTCATTACAGATCTTCTAAAGCGAGCTGGACTTGTTCTTGGAAATAGGAGATACCTCCAGTTCACAGAACAATCGAATCAAACAGCACAGAGTGTCTATGCCAGAAAGAGCTATCCAGTTAGTTCCACTTCCCTGAGCTTCTTTGCCTTGCCTTGCAATTTTTTCCTTTTTAAGCATATTTCCAATTTCCTTTTCGAAGATATGTCAGACATTACTGCAATTCGTAGTATAGGTTAGGCAGTTTCCTGGAGTTTGTTGGATTGCCTTTGCAGATGAGAGAGAAATTTTCAGGAATTTGTTCTGAAATTTGTCTATGATTTTTAAAACTTTTATTTTGTTATTCTGATGAGTAGTCAGAAATGGGAACCCTGAATGATTATTCTCCTCCATAGCCTAAAGATACGTAAGTAGCCATAGTCCACAAAAAGACCATAGGCGTCTCTCTCCATTAGAGATATAATTGGTTATATATAGTTTGAGGGGCACTACTCGCAAGCGTGGGGCAAAATGAGAAGGGAGACTCCATAAACTACCACAGCTGATAGGGGGATGTCAGTCTGCTTCACACTCTAGCCATCTCACCAACTGAGCTAAGCAATAGCCGCTACCCCCCCCACCCCAACAACCCCAATCCAGAGATATTGGATGGGATTCCTAATCCAGGATCGGGAACCTGATGTCAAGACAGATTCTGGGATCCAGCCCTTCTCAGAGTGTTCCTGACATGCCCACCTCAATTTTTAAAATGTCAGCCAATTAATGGCCAGAGAGTGGGCTCGCCAACCAATTAAGAACAGCAGGTTGGCTCCAGAAGCCGGAGAGCCAATGAGAGGTCTTTCAGCTCTGACACATTGGCAGACCCATGAGCTAAGGTGGGAGCTACCGATTCATAATGGAGAGAGAGCGAGAATGCCTCAACATGGAGGCACCCTCTGAAGAAAAGACCAGATATTGTATAATTTAAAATGGCCCCAGCTGCCTGGTTGTGATCATGGGTGGGCAACCCTGTCACAGGATGGCTAGCAGCCTCAGCAATGGCCTGGTGGCCATGATGGGGGTTGGTTGGGGGCTGTTCCTTTGCAGGTTTAATCATGGCACCCGCTTTCCCACCGAGAGGTCACCTTGATACACTGGCCGTGCCTTGACTCACATGTAGAGATTTCACGCTGAACAGAAATCTCAGTCAGCGCATGAAAGGGGCCTCAATAAACAGGTAGCCATTCCAACCTCAACCCGGCCTATCTAAAAATGGCTCGGGATCAGAATCATGGCGCCAAGCCAGTGTGACGGCTGGTGGCACAGGTTTACAGGCTCACCCACCTCCGATCCCAATCCCATGGCCAACTAAAAATCCTAGCCATGAAAGCTAACTGTAATACCAAACTGCTATCACCCAGCCATGATTAACTAATTTAGTACAAACTATGGGATGAATCTCATCCAATTTACTCTTGGTTTAGGGATGTACAACTTTTTTCCGTGAGGGGCTACATTTCAATTTTTTTTCTCACTCACGGGGCCGGCGAACAAATTTCAGAAAGATAAGACCTTAAGGCAGAATTTTTCCTAAATTGCACTAAGTGTGGAGGCAGGCATGAAAAAAGACATTTTTCCCGCCAACTGCAAAGGTGGGTTTTCGCGCCGTGTCATCCATTTCCCACCTCATTAATTATGCAGCTACATGAAATACACTGTATTGCTGGCGGGGGGCTGAGGTGTAGGCATCAGTCATGTTTCCAGGGAGTGTGAGGCTGGACCATCACTGCGGTCTGAAGGCCGCACAGAGCACAGGGAAGAGGCCCTGGGCTGAGACACCTGCCTTTTATCTTGTGCAGAAAGGTTTTGCATCTGAGTGACAAGAACACTGCTCATCAGAATAAGGAGCCATAGGCAGGGAGACATTCTTAGGAGTTTATTGACAATAGTGAACAGTATGTACAAATGATCAACACCCATGACCAGGCTGTGCAACTACTTTTACCTCATTTTCCTAACTCTGACACTACGTCTTGGTGCTCCCCGGACATCCACAGCGGAGGTGGAGGCAGCCTGCTGACTGTGACGCCCTGTCTGTGATGACTTTGGCGGGCGTCTTCTGGAGGGCCAAGACTTGGAGGGCCCCCGCCTGCTTTCAGGTCCTGCTGTGTGATAGTGGCATCCTCCTCGGGCTGTAAAGCTGGATCTGCGGCGGTCACAGGAAGAGGGGAGTCAGATAGTTTGGTCACTCCCAGAGTCACCTGGGTGGATGGCCCCGGAGTGTGCACCTGCTGATCCTCCTCCCTATGGGTGCCCGAGGGCCCCTGGCTGACTCCATGAGCGGAAGGGGTAGTTGGAGTGAGATCGAGCTGCCCAGCACCCCTCTCATGTACACACTGCTGGAGGCCAACTATGGCATCAGCGATGGAGTTAAGCCCACGCAGCAGTGCAGGAGCGACGTCCTGGGCCAAGGTCTCCATGGCGGCTGCTATCCTGCCAGTGTTGACCTCGGTGCGTTGCAATGCCAGCGCTATCACCTCAGCCTGAAGACGAATGGACTCCTCCATCGTGCCTTGCAATCTGAGGAGTGCAACGGACATCCCTTCCTAATGTTCCCGAGCTTGCCTTTGCAGCTCCAGCAACTGTGACATGACCGAGTCCAGAGGCTCATCATCTGCCTCGGACTCAGCAACGTTCTGCCTCTAGCAGTTCTCAGTGCCGGGGACCTGGGAAGTCCCTTCCTCTGCCTGCGCTGGATCAGACAGTGCGATGTGCTCACCAAATTGTGATCCCGAGGCTACTCTAAAGCTAGGACCCACTTAGGTATGTGTCTCTGAGCTGGTGGAGGGTGTGGGTGAGCGCTGTAATGTGACTTCAGGGAGGGTGCCTTCAGGTTCCTCTTCAGAGGTTTCTTCGGAGCTTGATTGGAGACCCTGGGTCATGGACTCTGTCGGTTGTTTGGCAGACATGCCAGTGAAAGCAAGGGGAGATAATTAGTGCATGGCAGTGACCTGTGAAAGGGGACACATCACTCATGGCATGGTTGTCTGATGGATGTTACACTGCTGGATCCTCACTTGGTAGAGCAGCGCCGACCTCATTGTCAGCACAGGACCGGTCCCAGTCATCGCCAGCCAGCTGGATGGCTCTGTTTTCAAATTCTGTTAGAACTTTGATTTCTGGCATCCCTCCACCTGTCTGCAGCCTTTCCCTCCTGTTGAGAGCCAGTTTAACCTGCATGGGGAGAGATGGGGAAGAGTGTATCAGGATGCCTGCCAGGCCAGGTGATAAGTATGCCTGGCCTGTGTGGGCAGTGAGTGGTCCCATGGACAGGATGAGGACAATGATGGTATGTGTGAGGGAGTGAATGGTGATGTCCCTTGCACTGGCAGTGAGTGAGGGCCCTGTGGATGTGTGATGGGTTTGAATGTGTGTGAGTTGGGAGTGATGAAAAGAATGACTTACCCTGGTGGAACAGGGATCATTCATCCTCTTGTGGCACTGGGTGGCTGTTCTCCTCTGCAGGGCGTTTGTGCTGACCACCGCTGCCACCGCTTCCCAAGCCGGGTCGGTGACTTTGCTGCCCATCCTGCAGCCAGAGCGGGGGTAGAGCACATCCTGGCGGGCCTCCACAGCATCCAGCAGTCACTCGAGGGACCCCTCATTGAAGCAGGGGCTGCAGTCTTTTTTCCTTTGCTGGCCATGTCTCCCAAGTAGCGGTGATGAGCTGGTGGTGATGAGCGCTTTGCTGGCAGCTGTCTTTTAAAGATGGTGGCTGGCGTGATGCAACAGCGGGGTGATGGCAAGTGGGTGATGAGAGCCCGCCTGCCATGGAAACGGTATGTTTTGCAGGAGTGAATATATAACGAGGCAGGCTCGGGAAGATACAGCGTGAAAACCCACCATTTTCATTGGTGGGTAGGGCTCCATTTTACCCGCTTGCTACCACACTTAGTGCAATTCTGGGAAAATTCCACCCATCGTTTGTTCTTCAACCCAACATATGAAAGATTAACAACCTCTCCCCGCACTATTGGCAAGTCCCAGGGTCCGGCTCTGACCTGTGCCCTGCCTCACCTGTGCTCTTTCAGATCCAGACTACTCGCAGAACGGACTGCAGACTGATGCCTTTGAGTGCGAGTATGGTGACTGCAGCTCCTGAATCTCAGAGAACCACGGCGTGCCTTTGGTCATGTAATTGCCAGCAACACAAAGGTGGAAAAGTTGCTGAATAACCAAAGCAAGTCCCAGCCACATTTCAAGCTGTACTGCCTCTGATCTGTATCCCTCACCCTTGCCTCTGACAGGTTAGTGGGCCAGACCAGATTCTGTTGACAACCCTGCAAAAGCTCATAACAGCATCCAGGGATCAACAAATTGGAAAACTAATTTTCCCCTATGCTTTGCCTTGATTTTCTCACCCCATCCCCAATACTCCAAAATGCCTGGAATCTATTTCTCAATAATTCCTTTCCCTTACTTCATACCTCTGAAATCCCATGCCTATTATTCCAATGGTACTCGGTATCTTATGAGCTTTATACCTCTGATGCCCAATGTCCCAGCTCATACCCAATATCTGTTTCCAAACCCCAACACCCCCTTCCCTCAGCCCAAACCAAAGATTAAAAAACAGTACAAATATTAAAGCATTTCAAAACTAAGGATAAATTATCACAAGAAAAATTGAATGCCTTTAGAAGGAATGATTAATGTAGACAGACACTAAATGTCTCAATTTGTGAAAAAAAGTGCTGCTAAGGAAGGTTAGTTCTGTTGTTAGAAGTGACTGATGTGTTGACTGTGAAGGGATAATAAGATACCAAAGGAGGACTAAGGAGAATAGATTGAGGATTATTTTTCTCCAGTAGGTTTCCTAAGTATGTGTGCAATAAAATCAGGCATTTAAAATATTGTTAATGAATTTCTTTTTGTCTCAGCTATTTCTGCATAATTCAGTAGATCTTTGCTGTCATGGTTCACTTGCTTTGGTATATAATAGGAAGAGTTGGAGTTTTAAAAGCATGTGCCTGCATAGAATTTAACCAAACCGGACTTAGCCGCTGAAACACTGTTCTAGTTTTGGTTAATACTTTGAAGACCACAATAAATATTGAACAATTGTTGTTTGTGGAATCGTTCTATGTACTTACAAATTAGCTGCTCTGGTTACTACATTACAATAACTTCAAAGGGTACTTAATTGACTGTACTGATTTGGGACATCCTGAGGTTATGAAAGGCCCTAGTTAAATATAAGTCTTCTTTCACTTTGAGCATTCCTCTCAGACTTCCCTAACTTCAAAAATTTCTGCATTTTTGATAACAATTAAAAAGCTAATTTTTGTGGCAAAATGAAAGAAATGTGCTCACAGAGAGTAAACAGAAGTAGTACATTCTTTTGCAAATTGATCTCATCATCAGAATTTCAGAAAATCTGACTGATTCAACTCAAAACTTTACAAGATACTGAACAAAGAAAAACTGCTGTTATTTATCTCAACAGGTGTTTTATTGTATTTTAAATAATTTACTGTTGATTTTCTTTAAATTGTGGCTGAAATAAGCACTGATTGAGAAAGACATATAGGTGACTATAACTGAACCTGGTTAGTGGAAATTACTGTATAAACAGCCACTCTATTATATTTTGAAAGCTGACACTGTTTAAGCACTGAAAAGTTTAATAATGCTGAAGTGTCCCAGGTCTGACAGTGAAAGCATAGCAACCATGCTGCTGCTCTTGATTAGAGTGCCTGAGGTGCTTTGATATCAAAATGTGCTGTATGTGTGGGAAGATCAAGAGATAATTGGGAGCTGCAAAAAGGTATTTTTAAACAATGCTGTAACACCATGGAAACTTGTACCTAGCAATCAAGTTGTACCTTGCAGCATTGATTCATAATTGACCCCTAAAGTGTAGGTTGGGCAGCAAAGCAGTTTGTAATTACCAAAGCATATCACCATGAATAGGTGTTTTTACAACTCATCATGTTGCATAATTATAATGACAAAAATGATTTGAATATCACTTTGCAAATTTTTCAGGAACCAATTTACTTGGCATTTTTATCCCTTTTTCCTTTATTAAAGACATCTCCACCTCATAAAGCTTTCCCTAATTAAAAGCAGGAGCAATTGAACTTTCTGGTTCCCTGCTCACTGTCCAGAAAGCAATAGGAACAACAGGATGATCTCTATTCAGTAGCTTTCCCTTAGTGAGGTGGATGATGTGCCTCGGACTCTGTTCTCTGGCTCCTCTAGTTACATATGCTGTGATCAAGAATTCACACTGTGTGGAAATTCATCAGTCCCTGTGGCCTATGACCCATTTTCACACTTGTTGGGCCATGTAGCTCTTCATATCTGGCTATATTCGGTTCTTCATCCAGGGTAGGACAGGATAAGGTGACATGTTCCTACCCCTCTACCAATGCACAATGCCACAAATCAGCAATAAAGAGAATGCAAAAGCAGCATATGTTGATAATCCTTTCCAGCTCCTCACTGTTTGCTATCACAGCTGATGCCCCTAGCTGTGTGAGAGAACTAGCTATTTGAGGGAACCAGATGGGTTGCAGTATTGCATTACAATGCACCTGCTGAGCTGTCATGTCTGTAACTTAGTGGGATTTAAAGTATCAGTTTAAATTGGAATAAATACTGATAATGATACCCAGTTCCAACAAAGAAATCTAACCTCCATAAATTAAAATACATATTTCTAAATTGTTCATTATATGTCAACAAATTATGTAAGATATACATTATATTAATTATATAATTTGGAATTCATGCAGGCTTGTAAAACAAAACAATATTCACTATAAGCCCATTTGTCTCCTATAGCTACAGCTCCACACATCCTAATTCCTGTAAGGATTGTTTTCCATTATTGCAGTTTTTCCATCTCCATCTCATCTGTTCTAACGATGCAACCTTCCATATTTAACATGCCTTCCTTTTACCTCATCTGAGGATTTCCCCTTACCATGGTTGACAGGGCCCTCAACCGTTGTGTCTGTTCCATTTTATGTACTTCTGCTCTCACCCTTCCTCTCCCTACCAGAAACAATAGGATTTCCCTTCTCCTCATCTTCCACTCCATCAGCCTCCATACTCAATGATCATCCTTTGCTTTTTCCATCGCCTCCAGCAGGATGCATCACCAAACACGTCTTCCTCTCTCCTTTCAATATTCCGAAGTGATCATTCCCTCCGTGACTCTGGTCCACTCCTCAGTCACCCCCCACACCCACTTCCCTTTGCACAGCACCTTTCTATGCAAGTGCAGGAGATGCAACACCTGTCCTTTCACCTCATCTCTCCTCATCGTCCAAATACCAAACATTGCTTCCAGGTTAAACAGCGACTTCTTTCAATTTCGTATACTGTATTTGCAACTCACAATGTGATCTCCTCTACATTAGGAAGGCAAAACGCAGATTGGGTGAAGACTTTCCAGAACAGCTCCGTCCAATCCACAAGCTTCCAGTGAACTGTCATTTTAATTCTCTACCTTGCTCCCACTCTGAACTTTCTGTCCCCAGTCTCCTACAGTGTCCCAATGAAGCTCAACGCAAGCTCAAGGAACACCACTTCATATTTATACCAGGAATTCTACAGCCTCTGGACCCAACATTGAATTCAACAATTTTCAATCACAACCTGTGCCCCATTTTGTTTCACTTTTATTTGCTGGTTTGTTGTTTTTATTCCTTTTGTTTCTCTTTTTTTCTCTTTCCTTTTCTTTCACAAAGTAGCTATTCATGATCCTTCCATTCACACCGCATCTGGACATATCTCTTGTTTCTTTACTTGCCCCTTCAGCACTCCCTTTGGTCTTGCACCATGACACACTTATCATTTAATCGCCCCTGCCCTCCACCCAACCACAGATCTTCCCTTTTGCTCTTGCTTCCCATTCTCCTCCCTTTCACTTGCTCAAAACCTATTACATGTTTAACTTTTCCCAGTCCTGATGAAAGGTCACAGATCGGAAGCATTAACTCTGTTTCTCTCTCCATGGATGCAGTCTGAGAATTTTCGGCCTTTTCTGTTTTTAATTGAAAAAAATTATTGTCTAACTAATAATTATAAGGATCATTTATAATACATACTCATACTTCTACTTTGATCTGCTTCCTTTATCCACAATTTTGCTGATGACTTCATTTTATGTTCACCACCTTCCTTGAAGTTGCTTGTGCTTAATTTTTGCATACTCCAGTCTACTTGCTGGCTGAATCATTGCATCTTGATTACCTCCAAGACTTAAGTGGGACAGCAAAAATCTTGTTCCTTCTAATTGTTCAGGAAAGCAGTTTCCTCTTAATTCTCACACAGCCAACCACCACCAAATCCTCTAATGGATACAAGAGACTCTGGTACTGAATAACCCAGTGGTCATTAATTCAAATCCCACAATGACAAAAGGTGAAAATGAATTAAATAAATCTGAACAAAATCTGTAGGGTAACACCGGAAAAAAAATCATGAAACTTCTCATAATGACATAAAAGCCAGCTGATTAATTAATGGTCCATATTTTGAGGTGGTAAAGGCAATACTGTCAGCGTTCTCCATCGTTACTGCATTGCAAAGTGCGCAGAATAGCACAGAAACCCTGGAGCTGCTGTCAGTGATTCTATGCTCCTCTAGAGAACGTGCTGTTGAGGCAACCCCAGACTGCAATCAATGGGAAATCAATTGAATTATTGAGAACTTTCTATCTGATGCCATTATTCTTACTGTAAAAAACCTTGAAAAACTTATGCCTTGTTGAAAAAGGTGTAAGTGGGTTTTTAATGGCATATTAATTTTGTAATTATTGCTGAACACCTTCACTGGCCCTGAGAAGTTAATTTTATATTTGTGAAATGTCAAATTTCCCCATAATTAAAAAAAATGTAAAAAGTATTTTCTTTAAAAAATGTTTGCTGATCTTCACTTTAGCTTTCTTAAAACTTAAATTAAAAGTGAAGGGGTTCAATGCTTTTAAACTTCCTGATTTCTTGTTTGTGTGAATCCATTAATGTGAATGCTTGTTTACTTGCTTGCTGACATCACTACTACTTGCAGCCAAAACATCCCTTTGACTTCACACCAGATTTAAACAACCATTGGGAAAGGGGAAAACCCATGCCACAGAGATCGTCAGACCTTCATGGGCAGCTTTATTCGAGGTCAACAGTGAGTGCTTTTGCTTTGCTGTTGACTGCAAAATCTGGGCCTATGCCTTTCAGGGTACCACCCCTAGGACTGGCCTACTTGTGACTCTTGTCCACTCTACATTGCTGTTTCATATTGTCCCCTAAGTGGCCTAGCAAACCATTTGATTGACAAAACTGATATTGGGCAATAAATGCAGGCTTTGTCAGCATCACCCCAAACCTAAGATGGAAAAAAACCTTTGACAGTTAAATGTTAACCCTACATCTACTGACATTCTTTGCCTTGCCGTACTCATTGACCTCAAATAGAATTCACCATCTCCTCCACTGTCAAACACTCCCTTTCCACTCAACCACTTATAACTCTGACTCTCTATAAAGTCCAATCTGCCCAGGTTTTGAATAGTGTTCCTATATATGGAAGAAAGCCAGTTCAGCCTACACCTCCCTTGCACTGATAGCAAAGTATAAGGAAAGCTTATTCTGAAGAAGGCATATTGAACTCTAAACATTAACTCTCTCCACAAATGCTGCCATTGCTCACCTCTAACCTCTAGCCTCCCTTTCACAATCACAACCTTTTGGTCTTTATTTTGCTACCTGCAGCTAGAAAACTCAGTAAAATGTTCACATTAACTGCACAGCATATAATTTTACTAGTGACAATATTGAGATTTATTTCAAAGCAGTGATTTCGGAGAGGGGTTCAAATATAAATTGGTCTGAGTGCAAAAAGCTTCAAATCATCATTCCTCTAAATATTAAATAATTCAGTGAAATAAGCATTTTTAAAAATGTCAACCAAAACAAGCAAGTTGTTCAGCTTGTTCTTCTTAGCTTTGTAGAAGCATTACTAATGATCTCAACTTTTAAGGGATGGGGTTAGAAAAATCAGCACTTGCTTTTCAAAATAGTGTTTCAGTTTATAGAGCAGATAAAAAGAGTGAGGGACAAATAAATAAACAGTATACTGAATGATAAGAAGTTTATAAAAGCAAAAAACTGCGGATGCTGGAAATCCAAAACAAAAATAAAAATACCTGGAAAAACTCAGCAGGTCTGGCAGCATCTACGGAGGGGAACATAGTTAACGTTTCGAGTCTGCATGACTCTTCAAGGTATTTTTATTTTTGATAAAAAGTTTATCCTCAATTTTAAATTTTCTGTACTCCTGTCCTGATTTACAGTGGGGTACAGTTCCTGTGGTATTTGCAGAATGAGCTGAGACAGTGAATGCTTTGGTATGAAATGGAATTCAGGTAAGGGCAGGTTTGGGCTTGCCCCTTCACACTCAAACAGCATACAAAATCTCAATGTTTCAGCTTGCTTACAAAAAATATCAGTAGCCATGGGTATACTTCCAGTATAAGTCAGAACCTTCATCTGAGGAGTAAACAAGATTGTGGGTGAGAATTAACACCTCTTCTATCACATTTCTGTCTTTCCCTCTGTCTTTTAATCTTCTCTACAAGTGACACCCCTAAACAGCTTTGAAAAGCCAGGATTGAACATAGAGGTGAAACTTTAGTAAATCCTTCATCAAGGATAAGCAACTTTCGAGTGCTTGATTTCCAACTGGGAAACTGCTGTTGGCTTCAATCAAGGCTCCCTGGGCTGCCTGTCACTCACACTCATGAGTCTGCTTCATCAGTTCTGAATCAAGAAAGTTTTTGAAGCAGCCAACCATTCCGTATATAGGAATGAAGATGAAAAAATCTTCACACACACAAGATACAAAGGCAGTCATGGAAAATTCTTCAGCCCATACAGTCCTAACAGACTAATCAAAGGAGCAAAAGGATGTGTGGTGCCAAGAGGGAGTGAGGAATAGATGAAAAAAAATCTAATTTACTTTGTTGCTTTTTTTCTTAAATAACAATTGACGACATGGCTCAGCATAAGCAAGCTGCCTGGCGTTGTGTTTCACAGTACAACACAACAGCAAACAAAATTCTTATTGTGTTTTTCTAATTCTGACATTTTTGCTGTTATTTCAGATTCACTGGAAAAGTTTCACATTTTTTCTCGCCCTGTCTTTCTCTTTGCTTACTGGCTGATCCCTGTGTTTACAGCCATGTACTGTGTTTCTGAATCAAGCCTTTGTTCTCTTTGGTCCCTGACCTAGCTCACTTGTGCTGTCGCTCTCCAACTAGACAGAAGAACTGCTGATTGTCAAGAAATCAAATCCAAAAAGTCCTGTTGCTGTTTGAAAGCAAATTGTCATGGACAGCCAAAATGATGCAGTCTTACTGCTTATAGCAAACTAAAACAAACATTGCAACTGTGCATTTATCACAGTGACAACCTGTAACAGGCTTGCACACTCCAAAAGCCAGACATAGTCCTCAGGATAATAGATTATCCTTCTTTTCTCATGGATAACCCATTGTTGAGCTCTGCATCTGTGCCCAGTACCTGTGCTGTACATGTACAAGTACAATGAGATTCATTTTCCAGTGCTTTGACTCATTTTCTTTCAACATTATCCTTTTCACTTCCAATCTGAAGCATTGACTCTCACTGGGATACAATTCTACATTCGTGCCCACTATTCTCAAGTACCTTTCACAAGTGACTGGTGTGAAGGTGGACAGGAGGTCTTGGTGGAGCAATCATGAGGTACAACTGATCCTATCCTCAATTCAATGTTCCCAAGTCCAATCCAAGCCCAGTCCTGTCCTCAACCCATATTCACAACATTCATTTCCTAACCAGGCTCTTCTTGCAGTGATATTGAGCAGTGAGCCTAGCAGATTTTAGTCTGTTGGGATGCCATGCCTGCCTAAACTGCTTCTAGATCCATGAGCATGAAGTTGACCTTATCTGTGGATAAAAAGGATGTGCCTTTATGAAATGTGTAATCTTTGTTTATTTACCAATATATAACGCAGTGGTGTTAAATAATTTTAAAATTCTTGAGTCAGTTGCAAGCCATGTCATTGTGATAAAAATGATATGTGGCTCCTTTCCCTTCCCAAATTAAAGGTTTGGGGACATGCTGGGCACAGGTATCATGCAGTTACTTTTTATGGTCACTAGAGAGCAGCAGTATGTCTTGTAAATTATGTATATTATTTATAAAATCATTTTTCCAAGCTTGAGATTTAAAATCAGTTCCATCTGAACATTTTACTCTTTTTGACAATAATGCTAACATATTACTTATAATTCAACCAGCCTTCATATTTTCCAATTTGTTCATGGTACTCATTGGAAGTAGTTTGCAGGAATATTCTGATACATATGGGTGACATCCAATCTGTCCATGAATCAAATTTTTTGACCTATTTTTACTTGCACATTAATGAGTTGAATCAAACTCAATTTGAATCCCCTTGTGGCATCAGCTAAAGTTGGGATTAGACTCACCTGTGACATCAATGATAGCCTGAGAGGCCTCACAATCTATGGTTACACATGAAATGTGCCCACTTTGCTGAAGTACCTGAAAGGTACCAATAGCCTATTTCCCCTCTAAGACCCGGGGTCTTCAGAAAAAGGAAGAAAATTGGAGGGATAGGAGAGAAAAACTTGTTTCATGTCTGAGGGACAGTGGAGCAAATCAGTACAGAAACATTGGGCATCCTGGGCTGGAGCATCCCCCATTGTAGAGTTTGGGAAGAGAGGATAGGCATCTGCCTGTCTGTCACCATTACCCCTCAGTGGCAGGGCCACAATCTGTCTTGACTCTATCATGCACAATTACCATTCATTCACATGAAGCCTTGCCAATATATTGCATCTGCATGCAATCTACAGTGACTTTGACATTCATTGTGGATAAAGTTATGGAAGTCCTAATTGAAGATAAGACAGCATCTGGATAGAAATACAACCATAAAAGGTAGTCAATATGGCAAAGCAAAAGCAGCACAACACTTGGGGCAAAAATTTTACCTTGGGGGGCGTGTGCCCAACCCGCTCAAGTGTAAAATGACGCACATTGACATCGGGCGAGCATCCCGACATCAACGCACAGTCGCGCGATATTTTGGTCAGCGGGCGCGCGCTAGAGTTGGCAGCGTGCCCGACAACAATTAAAAGGCCTATTAAGGCCATTAACAAGATAATTAAAAGAAATTTTTCACTGCTCGTCCAACAGTAAGGTTGGACAGGCAGGCGAAAAGACCAAGCGGCCTTTGCAATTTTTAGGAAATCTCATCCACAGGTAGGATGAGGTTTCCTAAAGCAAATAAAAATAAAATAAAAATTTTAAAACTTAAATAAAATCATGTCCCTGCTCATGTGACAGAGTCACATGAGCAGGGACATGTTTTATAACATTTTTCTAATTCTTTTTTTAAACTCTTCATCTCCCTGAGGCAGCTCTGTGCCTCAGGGAGATTCTCAAGTGTGCACTCGTGCACATGCGCGAAGTTCCACCACCCGCACAGGGAGCGCTGCCATTGGTGTTTCATGCTGGGCAGCCCTTAATGAACCTGCCAGTATGAAATCGCCTTCTGACCTTGATCATGAGCAGCGGTGGGCTTCCCGACTGCCCCCACCAAACCTGCCCGACAAGGGCAGAATTCTGCCCTCAGAATCAGTGAGTAAAGCAAATTTGATTTAGGAATGTATTAAAAGGCCAATATTGAGCCGAAAGTAGTAAGGCCATCCTGCCACTTTATAAATTATTGATGCAATCACACTTAGAGTACTGTGTAAATTTCTGCTTGCTACAGTACAAAAAGGATTTTGCAGCTCTTGGAAGGATACAGAACAGAGTAGCCAGAATGATTGTGGGATGAAGGGATTAGGTTGTGATCAGCAATTTCATAAATTGGGCATATACTTACTGGAAAAGAGAAGGTTGAGAGGTTGTATAGTTGCTGTTTTTAGAACTCTAAAAGGACCTGATAATCTAAATCATTCCAAGCTGTTTCACCTTGTCCAGAACAGTAAATCCAGCTGGCACAGCCTGAACTTAAAGACAATAAATTAAAGATTAATTTGCAGAAACATTCGGCTGGATTTTCTGCACCCACCCGCCGCCGCAATCTTCTGGTCCCGCCACAAGCCAATGGATTTCTGGCTGGGGCGGCGCCACGCGCCCACAACAGGGTAGGAAAATCCTGGCCATTATTTCAGTGAGTGAATGACCCACCTATGATACAAGCTCCCTATAAAGACAGTGGAAGAAGATAGTATTGATTCATTCAAATGCAAATAAGATATATTTCTTTTAAAAATAATATTTTGGGATAGGTGTAAGAGTAATTTGAGACAGGACATATCGTAAGCGCAGCATGATTGGGAGGAACAGGTGACTTTGGGCCAATGGTTCTCAAAGTTCTACCATTGGGGTTTTCCTCACCTGGCATACATAAATAATAATTAGGAGTTAAGAGGACACTAAACTAAAACATAAATAGAACATAAGAGGAATATATACAAAAATATATATAAAACACAAGTAAATAGGCTTTTTAGGAATATGACAGAACAGCTGAAACCCAATGTTTGCAATGCATGTGACATGCAGGAACTCCAGGATGCTTCATGGGGTTAACCACATGTGCAGTAACTGCATCCAGTTGCTTGGACTCAAGCTTAGGGTTTCTGAAATTAAGGAATGAATGGAGTCACTGCAGGAAATATGGAATGCTGAGAATTTCCTGGAGGCGGATATATAACTGTTTCTGCAGCTGCTGACAAGTCCTGTACGGTGCGATGCCTCCCTGGTATCAAGGTAAAGGGCATCACTGAAGGACTGCAGAATATTTTGCAGGAGGAAGGAAACAGCCGGAAATCTAAGTCCATGTGGGAACCAATAACATACGTAAGAAATGAGTTGAGGTCGACACAAAGTGTTTCAGAAGCTAGGGAGGAAGTTAAGGGAAGGACCAAGTACAATATCAGATGCTGGGAATTCTGTAGCGAGTAACCCACCTCCTGACTCCCTAAAGCCTGACCACCATCTACAAGGCACAAATCAGAAGAGTGATGGAATACTCCCACTTGCCTGGATGAGTGAAGCTCCAACAACACTCAGAAGCTCAACTCCATTCAGAACAAAACAATCTGCTTGGTCGGCACTCTATCCACCACCTAAAACATTCACTCCCTCCATCACCACCGCAAAGTGACAGCAGTGTGTACCATCTACAAGATGCATGGCAGCAGCCTGCCAAGCCTCCTTCCACAGCACCTTCCAAACCTGTGACCTCTGCCAACTAGAAGGACAAGGGCAGCAGACACACGACAATACCACCATCTGCAAGCTCATTTCAAAGCCACAGACTATCCTGACTTGGAAATATATCACTGTTCCTTCATTGTCACTGGGTCAAAACCTGGAACTTCCTTCCTTATGGCACTACACTAAATGGACTGCAATGGCTCAAGAGGGAAGCTCACCACCATCTTCTCAAGGCAATTAGGGATGGGCAACAAATAATGGACTTGCCTGCAACGCCCTCGTCCCATGAAAGAATAAAAACAATGCATTCAGGAAAGATAGAGAAGTAAAAAATTGGGAGCATTGACCAAAGATACTGTTACAGCACTGGAAAGGGATGCTGTGCTTGAGGGTTCAAAGACAGAATCTATTTGGTTCAAATTGAGGACTAGAGCTATTAGGCCACTGGGTGGCAGTTATACTATGGGCTAACAGAGGAGCAAATTTGCAGGTAAACTATAGAAGGGTACAAGAACTTTAGAGTAATGGTAAAGGTGGACTTCAATTATCTTTATAGACTTGGAGAATAGCAGTGTAAAGAGCAAACAGGGACTGGCATTCCTGAAATGTGTACGAGAGAATTTTCTTCATCAGTATGCTTCCAGACAATGAGGATAGAAGCAGTGCTGGATCGAGTTCTGGGGAATGCAGTGGAACAAATGAAGCATGTTTCAGTGGGGAGCAATTGGGAAACAGTGATCACAATGTCATTCCGTTTAGAGTAGTTTTGAAAAAGGTCAAGGAAAAATCAAATGTGAAAATATTCCACTTGCAATGAGTCGAAAGGGGATATAGCCTGGTGGATTGGAATCAAAGACTGGCATATAAATGAACAATAGGAAACCTTCAAAAAGGAGATTTTCAACGGGTTGAGAGAGCAGTTAATAAAGCATAGAGTATACTAGACTTTATTAATAGGGACATAGAGTACAAGAACAAGGAGGTTACATTGAACTTGTATAAGACACTAGCTCAGCCTCAGCTGGAGTATTGCATCCAGTTCTGGGTACTGTACTTTCGGAAAGTTATGAAGGCATTAGAGAGAGTGCAGAAAAGATTCACGAGAATGGTTCCAAGGATGAGGAACTTCAGTTATGAAGATTGATTGGATAAGTTAGGACTGTTTTCCTTGGAGAAAAGAAGGCTTAAAGAAGATTTGAAAGGTATTTAAAATCATGAGGGGTCTGGACAGAATAGATAGGGAGAAACTATTTCCACTCATGAAAGGATCAAGAATGAGATGGCACAGATTTAAAGTAATTGGCAAAATAAGCAAAAGCAGCAGCAGAAATAAATTTCAAGCAGGAAGTGGTTAAGGTCTGGAATACACTGCCTGAGTATGTGGCGGAGGCAGGTTCAATCTAAGCATTCAGAAGTGAATTAGATTGTTATCTAAAAAGGAAGAATGTGTAGGGTTATGGAGAGAAGAAGGGAGAATGGCACTCAGTGAGTTGCTCATTCAGAGACCCAGTGCAGACACAATGGACTGAATGGCCTCCTTCTGCACTGTAATAATTCTGAAATTCTTTGATTTGGGATTTTGTTTAAATAGATGCCATTGTTCATAATTCACCATTTCCATTCTCAATGCCACTGGATTCAGTTTTCAAGTGGAATTTCATAGGCCTCCTATGACCAAGATGATTGAGAAACCCTGTTACATGGGCGGACTGCTTATTTTATAACACTTAAGATCATGGAGCCATTCAATGGATTATAAAGCTTACTGGTTTTGTCTCAAGACTTTAAAACACTAGCTTGTGTGAAGAAGCTAATTACTATGTGGCACTGTGTAGGTGTTTTTAAGTGTTCGCTGATAAGATGCCGCAATGTACCAAATGCTTTTGCTAAGAATATACAAGGACATATTGTGCTTGACTTTTGACAGCCAGGCCAAGAAATTGTGCTCAGTAGTGCCTGCTCTTTGAGCATCATGAGGGTCCTTTGACCTCTAAAATTGCATGTGTATGTGTGTTACTTTTGATCACTCTCTTGTGTCTCCTGCTGGGAAGACCAGCTAAAATGGTATCAGAAATCCAGGATCATACTGACCTGGGATGCCAACAGAGGTCCAATAATCTAGCAAAAGATATGTTGGGAATTTCCTCAGGAGTTTTCCTGATCAGCCACTGTAACTTTGACAGAAGATTGCAGAAACTTTGTTTACATTCCTGCCTGGAGTTTGCACCAATCTTCCAACAAAGTTAGGAGGAAATTCTCAGCAGCACTGTTTCCAACACAGGAAAAGCTGTTGATGCCTGTGGAATTCTACTTCTTGTCGATGTGCTCAGGGGAAGAGGAGAGAAAACTAGGAAGGGGAAGGAAAAGGAAAAAAAATGAGGGGATGGGGTAATTACACAATCTGCTCCAAATATAAACATTCAGCTGGAAATCTTATGCATAAAAAGGACTTTTATAGCTGTCCACAAAGATACCGACATTCCTGCTGATGAGTTGGTGTGTAAGATGCAAAAGACATCACCCTCTGATATACCCAAACTTCAAAGTGTCTCACTGCATCAAATTTTTCATTTTTATTTGGTGATTTGTCATTACTTCTCATTAAATAAAAGATCTTCAGCCTTGTAATATAGCACAAGAGAGCAAAAGACAGCCATAATGACAACATCGTACTCAGAAGTCACAATGAGAATCGGAAACAGTGACCCCACCACACCACCCCAAATAAAAGTTTGTGCAGTGTTATAAGGGGGATTTGTTCACAACACTGACTTCTGACCACTTCAGTCAGATAAGGCGACCAATACGTCACTGTTAAAAATTGTCATTGGTGGGAGGAAAAGTGCTACAGTTAGAACAAACTTGTATTCATACAGCATTGCATCTCATTACATTTCAGAAATATGTAAAGTACTTCATACACAATGGGGGGTATTTTAATCCCCAAGAATGGGTGGCTTGGAAGTGGGCGTTGGGTTAAAATTTTGATTTTCAGAGTGGGAGCACAACCAGGCAACAACAGGCCCACTTTGGGTTTAATAGAGATGCCCTTAGACAATGGGGGTAAATCTATATGGTAAAGTCAGGGATTTAATAATCAAGTGAGTACTTATTGCTGTGAATAATGTCGTTA
Organism: Cetorhinus maximus; assembly: GCF_964194155.1. NCBI lineage: Eukaryota > Metazoa > Chordata > Chondrichthyes > Lamniformes > Cetorhinidae > Cetorhinus > Cetorhinus maximus. Next base: position 50,728,463 of record NC_135900.1, on the reverse strand, counting down.
GAAACATCAATGAGGTCTTTGCGAATTGTTTTGAACTTGGCTCTGAATTTTACTTCAGCCATGTGGTTTTCCTGGGGCATGGGAAATGGACCAGGAGAACAGTGCCAAATTGGAGCAACAGTTCAAATTAATATTTAAACTTGTTATTGTCCCACCTGAACTGAAGTTCACATTGCAACTGGTATCTCACTTCCCTCTGGCAAAAGTTTGGCAGAGTATCCTTGTGTGGATGCAGCTTTTTTCAAATTTGGAAGCTTTCAATCTGACAAAATCAAGCTGGGAGATACCTTGGATGTCTTCAACAGCACATCAGAAAAGGAAGCCATCCAAGGCATTGACAATGTGCTGTAATGGGATTAGCATGCGCCCAGGAGAGGGACTGAGCTTGCAGGAGGCACTGCCCATGTCACAGACTTGGGAGAGAAAAGCTCAACTTCCTTAACCTCTCAGAATAGCAATGGTTTCACAGGCTGAGCTTGGCACATAAGGTGGTGGTTGCCATCTGCAGCCTCCTACAGAATGACCTGATCCCTGCTGGACATGGTGCCCACACAATACCAATGGCTGTGAAAGTGATCACTGCCCTCAACCTTTTGCCTTCCAATCTTCTAGGGAGTTACTGGTGACATATCCAGGATCTCTCAGTCGGCTACACGTAAATGCTAATGAATTGTTTGCCTGGGCTCACAGTCAGCATGTGTGTGTCAGAAATATTTGCAATTCTGTCACTAACTGTCTATTAGCTCTCCATTCCTCCATCTCTGATTGAGGGGGACAAAGATGAGCCACTTACTTTGAGGTATCTTTCTCTGCTGGACTATATGTGACCAGCCACCTCGAGTCCTCTTCCTCTTCCTTGCATTTTACAGTCTCCTGTCCTACAAGGGGTGAATAAACAGACCTGTGAAGGTGAGGTATTGACTTGGTGGATGAGGTGTATTAAGTGAAGGTGACTATGAGACAGATGCATCATATTGCAAAAGGGCTGGGGTGAGTGGCAACAGTGGATGGATAAATGGTGAAGTGGTGAAGTGCACAGAAAGTGAAGTGGGTACCGCTGAATATTGAGTGGGTGTGAGAAGTGATGTGATAGAGAATGCTTAGCAAGACAGAGTGAAGGAGGGCTTTAAATGCAGGAGGTAGTTGAATCAGCGAATGAAACTTACTTGTCCCAACCTGGTTAGGTCATTAAACTATTACCTAAATTGCAACTAAGACCTGGGCACAACGATCCTTTTGTTCAACTCCTCGGCCACCTCGAACCATGTATTCTTGGTTAGAGCAGCAGAGTTTCTTCCTCCCACCACTGGGGAAAGATACGTCTGTCCTGCTCCTGACTGCACTCAGCAAAAGTCCAGCAACATGTCATTGAATCTTGATGCTTCCTTTGATCTATATCCACCAACCATCCTGAACCACTGATTCCTGTACCTTTACATACAGCTGAGATTGCATCACATTCGCTGCACAGCTTGGAGTCATGAAGCCTGAAAGTCAAAACTAATTCACATAATTGTATTAAGATCATAGGTTCCAACCCATTCGTTTGACTTCTGGGTTGCCCGTGAAATTCCATCACCCTCTCCACCACCACTTCTACTTACTCAGAAACCACCTTCATACTAATGTCTTGGTAAATAAATAACATTGTGTGATTGGTAAATTCTGGATAAATTAATCCCATGTCTGCACTTAACATTGCCCACAACAGCAATTGAATAAATGAATGACCATTTAATTTTGTTTTAGTGATGCTCAATGAGGAAGTAATGATGGTCAAGATATCAGGAAAACTCCCTGCTTCACTCTGAATATTGCCATGGAATCTTTGGCATCCACCTAACTGATTGGAACCGGCAAATGGAATTAAACATCTGATCTAAAGGTGGCACCTCTGACAACACAGCATTATCTTAGTTCTGTTGAAGAGTCATACGGACTCAAAATGTTAACTGTATTCCTCTCCACAGATGCTGTCAGACCTGCTGAGTTTTTCCAGGTATTTTTATTTTTGTTTTTGTTCAGCATTATCTCAGTACTGCAGTAAAGTGCCAGCTTAAACTATTTAAATCCCAAATAATGAACCTGAGCATTAGCAACAACAATGAATTACATTTGTCGAACTCCCATGGCGTTTCACAATGTCCTCTATCAGTTGGTTTCATCTCATGACATAGGCATTGACTACATCCTTACTGAGCTGACTTGCAAGAGATGTACAAGGTACTAAGGGGGATTTCTCTTCAATATTCTCTATTCCTTTCCTTCCGAAAGGGAAAAGTTTATTACCTGTACTGTTTCTCATCCCAAACATCCCAAAGAGAGATAACAAACATGAATCACAATTCCTGTCATTTTGTGGCTCAGTACATATGTAAATAGCAATGCAATGAACTGAGAAGCTGCTTCCGAGATGCCTTACTTTTTAAAAACATGAAGCTTCCCCTTTAATGAGATGTCTTCAGCTAATTAAACTATTAGAAATTAGAAAGGATTAATTTTAATAGAATAATTAGCTGCAAACAATTTGCACATTTGATGCACTCCGTGAAGTAATCTACCAGCAATGCTTTGATGTCAGTCTGTACTTACACATCCCTGCTTGTGGGTGTAGTCACAGTGTTTTTTGAAGGCATTGGTTTATGCAACGCATAATCTGAAAGATTTTATACTTCCTGAGAACAGTAATTAAAGTTTATCCACAACCATTTAAATTTGTCAGGCTGTTTATACAATCAGAGCACTGCACCCTGAACTGTAGACTTTGATTTTGCAGTTACATTACTCCATAAATATCAATATATTTTGGAAATTTATTTTTATCAGTCTGATTAACGTCAGTGTTAGGGATAAAACCCATTTCCATTTTGGGCACCCTGTAACAGCATTGAGTGTTCCCAAGCTGGTGCCCTGCAAGCGAGCTGTAAAAACCATTATACGCTGCTCCAAGTTATGCATTAACTGTAACTTCAGAAGAGTACTTTCTATTTCACCAGTGTGTCATTAATGGCCCATTTGAATGAGACTCCCAACTTGCCAACCTATGCCAAATGGAGGATAGTTTTGTGCTACGATCTTGTACTTCCTAGAAGTGACTGATGCTGCCCAACTCATTTCATAGACCTCATACAGTCAGAGAGAGGGGAGGACCTTCTATGCTGGGGTCAAATCCAAGTTCCTGAGATGTAAAAACAATGCACTGAACTGACTGCACTATCCTGTCCTGCTACCAGTTATAGCAACCTAGAGCACCTTTTACTCTTTCCTAATTATGCCTTCTCTCAGAAAAATGTTTACATATATACTTATGTTGCTTTTCTTCATTACTTGTCATGCCATTCACTAAGTTGGGTGGCTACAGCAGGTGATCTTCTCCATCCTCAACTTATCCTGCATGCAGCTGTGTAAAGAGCAGCCCAGGCTGTCTTGTCTTCTGAAACCCAACCTCATGGGGAAGCACCTCACCTGATCACACAACGAAGATCTTCATCACAATTTTAAGAGAATTGTCTATCAAGCTGTGTTGAATTATAAATTATCGGTGTATCTACTGGTGAAGACAAGTTAAACACAAAAATAAAACACCAAAAAGAAAAGTCCCTCAATGGCAGAAACATACTGGGCTATAAATTTATCATTGGTGATAACATAAAACAAGCAATGTCGCATGGGCTGCCTGTTACTCTCACTGCCCAAAATCCAGTTCTACTGAAGTCAATGGAGCTGAATTTCATATGTGGCAATGTGGTATCAGCCATTGAGTGATACCACCCAAGACAAATTACTATCCCAGAATATTTGTTGAATTTCCATCTTCTGAACAAAAACATCAAATGGGTTGCCATTCATGAAGTCAGCCATGCTTTAGCATTCTTTGGATCTACTCGATAACATTCAGAGTTGGAAATAGCTCAGTGGGGTAGCCTTATGGAGGATTAATACACAGCACCACAGTGCAATGACACAGCCTTGATCCGTCACCAGTAATAGGCAACCTGTAATGGGCTCAATTCTGTTTTATATAATTGGACATAAACCTGAATTTTCAACATCCTGTATATGTCACTTTCTTGATGCTGTTAGTGATGTGCAGGCAACAGAAATGCTGCAGAAGCAAGAGTGTGAGATTGTCATGCAGCACTGAAATTTGAATAATGCACATCATTGTGCTTTGTTTCAGCTGGGTGCTGCTCAGTGCTGCTGGGCCTTCCCTCTTGATTTCACTGTCCACATGAACAGCTGAGATTGGGCCAAAAGCCAAAAACACAGCGTCATAGAAGTTCAGAGCACAGAAGGAAGCTACTTAGCCCACAATTCTGTTGTACGCCAAAGAAGCTGCTGCCAAATCAACATGCCTAGAGAGTTGTCAAAAAATTATTGATCCATGAGAGAAGTGTTGGCAGTAGTGCCTCAGTTTTGTATCTCCCATCTCCTCAGGCTGTACCACATCGATACAACTTCCCTATTTCTCAAGTTATCCCAGCTTTTGCTATTTAACTATCAACTTCTGTCTCTTTCTCAAATATTTCTGGCCCCAAGACACTGCCAACTGTAAAGAATCTCTCCATCTGCTGTTCTAGTCACTCCCCTGACTCCTTTCCTGTCACCAGAATCTGAAGCTGAAAATCCTCCTGTCACTGAACTGATGAAGATCCTGTTTTGATTCAGAAACTGAGGAGTTTGCTCCCTTTCCTGTTGTGATTGTAGATGTCATTTTGCAGATGTGAAGAAGGAGAGACAGCAACGGCAGGAAGAAATGTCCTCTTTTACTGTCAGCATTTAAAGTAAACAGTGTTTCTTGTGAATAATTCAACTCAATGGACAGAAAATTATTAAAATAAATACACCAGCAAGTGTTTAACTAAGTCACAAAATAGGAAGTTAAGAATAGAAAGGGAATATCCAGCTTACTATACCATTTAGATCCAGATATAGCACACACCATTCAGGCCAGACTGCAAAAGAAAAGAACTGTGAGGCTTCAAAATGATTTTCTTTTCAACAGTCTGTCCTTCAGAATACTTGATGCAAGATGGTGCCTGTGACTAAACCACAGACCATACAACATCAACTTTCAAAAGAAGAGATTAAATTCATATTTGAAAGGTTTTTCGAAGTACTATGCTTAAGGTAAGCTTTATGAATAACAATTTAAATTTATGCAGTTCCTTGAATGCAGCCAAATGACCTGAGGCACTTCAGTGTTTAGAATTAGATCTAAGCAGCAGAAAGAGGGGGATTGGGGAGGCAAGCAAAGTATGACTAGAGAGCTAAGTTTTAAGGTGGCTTTTGAAAGTTAAGAGGGATGAAGATAGAACAGTTTGGGGACAGAGGTCCAGAATATGGGGGTAGATGGCTGAAGGTTTTTCACCAGTGAAGGGACAAGTATATACAATAGACTGGAGATGGAAGGCTGAAAGGCGGAGACAAGGGTGTAGAACTATAGAAGTTTGCAGAGATAGGGAACAGCAAGGGCACAAAGTGGACTTTGAATTCAGTGTGTTAGGAGATGGAGTATCTTTGCAGGTCAAATGTTCAAGGGGAATAGTAAATGGGTACTGCATAACATCCCGTATGTTTTCTTTTGTTCCCTGAAGATGGGTGACATTGGCAAGGCAGCACCCTTCCTAAAGGCATTATCAAATTAAGTGTGCACGATTAGAGAGAGTCACATGTAAGGCAGACCAGCAGGGATACCAGGTTCCTCTCCTTGAAGTGAACCAATTGGCTCTTTAAGGCAGTTAGGCAGCTTTCATGGTTATTGTTTTGCTGCTGGCAGCCACAAATTAACAGATGTATTGAATTCGATTTCACAGCTTTCCATGGTGGGATTTGATTTTATGGCCACTGGGTTACTGGTTATATACTACTATATCCATTAGCCGGTTCAGTGGTGACTGGTGTGGGTGTGAAGAAGAAACTGCTTCTTTGAAGAATTGAAACAAACAAGATTTCTATTGCCACACTGAGTTTCTCCAGGTGTGATGTGGGGGAGGAGCATGGGTGCTGCAGACTTTATGCAGCTTGCTATGGTTATTCCCACTCTCTTCATAGTAGACTTTCTGCTGTTTGCTGATATTAGAACAAAATCTAAAAGTATGCTCATGCTGACATTTTCAGCATTATCACAAAGATTTGCTGAAGGCTAATCTCACCAATTCCTTCTCATCCCATTCACCCACCCACTGTTGCCTCCTTGGGCTGCACCAGCATATCAATAATTACTGCCCCTCTCCACAATTACTTCCAGAATGTATATTCACTCATGAACAAGGGGTCCTTGACATCTAATGATCTTCATAAGGATGATTCGATTGACATCATGGCTTTGACAGAGACTTACTGATAGCTTCCCACCTGACTATACTTCCCATTAGCTACCTAGCCCAGACTGCTGTGGTGGTGGTAGTGTGGGCCTCAACACCAAATATTGTGTTAGAGTCTGCCCCTAATTTTAAGGAACTTTCTCAACCTCTGAGCACCATATTTGTTCCACACCTCTTTAAATCCTCATTGCATAGCGCCACCCAATTTTTCACTAAAATAGTCTCATTTATTTTATCCCTCAGCCTCTGCAAAGAGTGACTCCTCGTCCTCCACTATTTCAATCACCAACTCATTTTGTCCTCTCTGAACTGAGTTCATTGCCCCATCTCCTCCCTCAACCTCATCCTCCACGTAAACTCTCCTACCGACATTCAAGGCTATCTCCTGGACCTTCCCATCTATGTGGCCTCTCACATTTTAATTGAAGACAAGCCTAGCTCTAATCACTTCCTTATATTCTTTACCACTGACATCCCTCTTCCTCTTTTAAATGCACCTTCCGCTACAACTGCCTCTGGAAAAGCTTCTTTCTCCAAATCACTTGGTGTGGCACTTCCAAAATTCTGACTCTCCAGTCTTTGGCTCTCCATTCATAAGAATACACCTTAAGCTGTCAATCTACTCCATTAATCCCTCAATTCTTCCTTTGATCCCTTGTCCCCAAAAAAACCTTCAGTCTTTCCCACCCTGGTAGATTTCCATCTTTGCTCTCTCAAGCTCAGGGGGCACAGACTTACACATATTGGGCAAACACGTGTTTTCAGAGGAGGAGAGGAAAGGGACAAAAATATTTGTCCTTGAAGGGATTTTACAATAGGATGCATTATTTTGCCGATTAACTAATGAGCTCAGGAAAACTTAGCAATTTTTATTTCTGAAGCTCTCTTCACAGCTACCTCGAGACTAGAGCACCTCTTCTTTAGATCTGGAGAAGAGTCATATGGACTCGAAAGATTAATTCTGTTTTTCTCTCCACAGATGCTGTTAGATATGCTGAGTTTTTCCAGCATTTTCTGTTTTTGTTTCAGATTTCCAGCATCCTCAGTATTTTGCTCTTATCTTTTCTGAGGTTGTATAATTGAATTTCTGATTGATTAAGATCTGCAAGATCATTTATAAAGATAACTTATTTTGGAATAAGTTGGTTGTAGCTGTTTCTGTGCTGTATGTTCTACGCAGCACTATGTAAAAAAGTTCTAAACATTCATATTAATGGCACCGTGTCGCATGACATTTTCATCATCACACAAATCAAGATGATGAAAAGAAAATAAACAATGTGACTTTTGCAAGGGAGAAAAAATCCTTTCTTCTTTGAAAGCTCACAGTGACAGAATCTCCCTCGAAGTGAAGATCGAAAGTGGTCTCCACAATAGCCATTCACTGCTTGGTTTACAGCTTGGTGCTCTGCTCTCTGCCTTCCTTTTGTTTGTTTGGACAAAAAATCCCTCTTGTTCCAGGCACATACTTAGAGGATGCTATCAATTTTCACTTACTCTTTTATCTTCCAGTCACCATAATTAATTAATTAGGTGCTAAGTTACATTTAGTGTATAACTACACACTTTCCTCTTTTCAACTACGGCCTCAGAACATAGACTATAGTACCTCATAATTACAAACTCAAGATATACAACCGCCCTATGTTCTGTTCACTATTGTAGTTGATAACTTTTAAGATATGTACATACTTGTAAGAATATAGGGAAATAATAGGGGATTTAATTTATTGGATAGCTCTTTTAAAGAGCCAGCACTGGTATGATGGGGTGAATGGGCTCTTGTGCTGTCTGTTGCTACAATTCTGTAATAGGGAAGATTGTTCCTTCAAATAGAATATCTAGCAGAGAGAAGGCTGAGGTCTTTAAAATCAGGAAGGGGTTTGATGGGGTAGACATAGAAAAGATGTTTCTCTTTGTGGCAAAGTCCAAAAATGGGGGTTATAAATGTAAGATATTCACTGACAAATTCATTAAGGAATTTTGGAGAAACATCTTTACCCAGGGAGAGTGAGTTTCACATCAGTACAACATAAAGTAGTTGAGGCGAATAACAGAGCTGCATTTAAGACGAGTCTAGCTAAGTACACAAGGGGGAAAGGAACACAGGATATACTGATAGGGTTAGATATTGTAGGGTGGGAGAAGGCTTGTGTGGAGCATAAACGCTGGCACAGAGCAGTTGGGACAAATGGCCTGTTTCTGAAATAAGAACAGAAGATATTAGAACTACTCAGCAGGTCTGGCAACATATGTGAAGTGAGAAACAGTTAATGTTTCAGGCCGGTGACCCTTCATCAGAACTGCGACAAACAGAAATCCCATGGGTGAGTAGAGCAGAACTTTTTCTTGGTGGGCATTTCTAGAAGAAATATGGCAGTGAATTAAACACAAATACAAGAGCCAAGGACTGCAGATGCTGGAAATTTGAAAGAAAAATAGAAAATGATAGAAATATGCAACAGGTCTGGCAATGTCTGTGCAGAGAGAAACAGAGTTAACAGACTACATTTTTGGCCCCACCAGGGCCGGGTTCAGAGGCGAACCAGTTCCCCAGCTCTTCCCTGCTTCTGGGCCATTTTTGCGGAGACAAGATCAGAGGCCTGCAGAGCTACCCACGAGCATGTGGGCAAATAGCCCATCAGCTCACTAAGAGCCTTATTGAGGCCAATTAAAGGAAGCCAGCTAGAGTTTTTCAATACTAATTTAAACACAAAGATGAGCCTTTTCAATTTGAAGCTTTGGGGAACATGGAGCCAACATAGGTCAGTGAGAGGAGGGAAGGGGTAAATGGGAAAATTGGATTATTAGTCTAGCAACAATACCAGAGACCCAGAGTAATGCTCTGTGGACCCAGGTTCGAATCCCGCCACATCAGATTGTGCAATTTATACTCAACGCATAAATAGAAAAGAAATCTCTACTTGATTACTTTCAGAGAAACCAACCTCCTGTTCTAGGAATCAGTAAAGCCACAAAAAAAGTGAGCTGAATAAGGCCTGCCTGCTCCATGCCAGAGCCCATGCTGAATAAATGTGGTCAGATTGTGAGTAAATTTTGAAAACTAAAACTAGATGTGTTTTGCGCAACTCATCAATCAGTATAGTCTTCACAAAATCACAGAGAGCACTGTTACACAAAACAGCTTCTGTACCTCTCTCTCCTTCAGTTGTATTGTCCAAAACCCTCTTCCTCAAATGCAATGAGTTGAAATGCAAAATTAACTATAATTTTCTGAATCAGGGTTGGTGGAATACATGTTGCATTGTAGGAAGTATTTAACTTGCCTATTGATAACCCAGTACAATATCCAAGACTTTCTGTTATACCTAGCAACCAACCACCGAGTTCAGATGGGTGGAGGTTGTGGCATTGTGTTATTGTCACTGGACTGGTATTCCAGAGGCCTAGGGGAATCTGGGGACCTGGGTTTGAATCCCATCACGGTAGATGGTGAAATTTGAATTCAATAAAAACCTGGAATTAAAAGTCTGATGTTGACCACGAAACCATTGCCGATTGTCATAAAAACACATCTGGTTCACTAATGTCCTCTAAGGAAGGAAATCTGCTGTCCTTACCTGGTCTGGCCTACATGTGACTCCAGACCCATAGCAATGTGGTTGACTCTTAACTGTCCTCTGAATCGGGGCAATTAGGATGGGTACTAAATGCTGGCCTAGCCAGCAACGCCCACACCCCATGAATAAATTTTTAAAAATGATTAGCTGCTCATCTCTATCTGCATGTTTCAATTCCACTTATAACAACAAACTACCTGTTACAGGTTAAAAACATTCTGTCTGTTTACGTTTCATCTCAAAGTTTCCATTATCAATTCCTACATGGGAATTCATCATGGGAACTGCCATCCTGTAATTACACCATCCTGCCAGTGGTGCCTCAGTATTCATTCATGGGATGTGGGCATTGCTGGCTAGACCACTTTGCTCCAACTGACTCAACTTCCCTACTTCCCAAATTGTCCCAACTTACGCTCTTTAACTATCAATCTATCTCTCTATCTAAAATATAGAGATCCCAAGACACTGCCAATTGTAAAGAATCTCCCCATCCTGCTGTTCCAGCCACTCCCCTGACTCCTTTCCTCTCACCAGAATCTGAACCTGAAGATCTTGTTTTGATTCAGAAAATGAGGCGTTTGCTCCCTTTCGGTTGTGGTTATAGATGCCATTCTGCAAATGAAAGGAAGGAGACAGCAGCAACAGAAAGGAATGGTCTCTTTTACTGTCAGCATTTACAATCAACAGTGTTTCGTGTGGATCATTCATCTCAATGGGCAGAAAACTATTAAAATAAATATATCAACAAGTGTTTAGGTAAGTCACAAATACATAGGAAAGTTATAGGAACGTAGGAAAATAAAGAAAATTTACTGCTTCATTTGGGTTTGGATATAGCACTGCATTTCACCATGAATCTCTTCAGGGTTCTTCACTCTACCATTAGTGGCAGACCCTTCAGCCAAACTACCCCCATATTCTGGACCTCTCTCCCAAAACTGTTCCAGCTTCCTTCATCCCTCCAAATTTTCAAACGCCACCTTAAAAACTACCTCTTCAATCGTATTTTGGTTGCTTCCCCAATTCCCCTCCTTCTCCTGTTCAGATCTAATTGATAACACTGAAGTGCCTCAATCTATTTGGATACTTTAAGGACACTGCCTATTTTTAAGTTGTGTATGTTTACAAAACCTATCTTCAGCATAGTCCATTGAAAAGTCTTTTAAATGTAAACTTAATTTTGTTTTATAAAGGTGGCACTATAAAGTCTGAGGTTTGGTTGCAAACACCATCCTATATCAAGTGTTCTGAATCACAGCCTATTATTACAAATCTTATATTTGCACACACTCCCAAATTGCACCACTTGTTTTCTTGTTGCTAAAATTTTTGTGATACTTTTGTCTTAATCTTTACCCATTTTTAATCGGATTTTCCTTTGTAAACTTGTCAAGTCATTATGATGCTATTAACCTACTTGGTGTGCCTTGTCGATGAGCATTTCTATACAGCATCTCTGAAGAATTTCAGAGCCACAGTTGACATCTTGCTTAATTCCTGTTTCAGCTTTGTTTTTATGTTTTGATTTGATCTTGCCCTTATCAGCATTATTAAACTTAAATACTGTTATCTCTTCACTCTGTGTAGGGTTTCAGCTTCAGACTGGATACATCAATTTTGAATTTTAAATCTAAATCTTTCTTCCTCATTGTATTCTTTTGTTACTCTTTCTCCCAAATCATTGGCTGAGAATCTGTTTAACTGTCAATATGCCTAAAAAAACCTATAATACAGATTACTTTACGACTAAAGTGCTTAAATGGATACTAATAATATGAATTAATTAATGTTGTGCGCTATTTTGGCCTGAAGAAGGCTTGTCCACAGTCAATGTATGTGGTGTGATACACCACGAGCATTGGACCCTCTGCCCCAACAGCACGGAGTCAAATTGATCCAGTAGACCCGGCCAACGTGAATGAGAGATGGTAATTCATATTTGAATTGTCCAGACAAAAAGTAAAATTGAACTCTTGCTAGGGATTTAACATTAAAGTTCATAAACAGCCTGCCAACCACTTACCAACAATTCTTGAGCCCATCACACTATTGACTGCCTTCTGAAGATGCTTAACCACATCATCTACTGCATTCCATTTATCCATCAAATCGCATCTTCAAAAAATCTCAATCACTTTTTCAAACACAATTTGCCTTTAACTATTTGTCCTCCGTGAATTCATGTATTTCTAATTTTTCTCAAATTATCAAATCAGAAAGTTTTACCCTAACTGATGTTAATCCAACTGGTCTTCAGTTACTTATTTTATCCTTCTCTCCCCTGTTGAACAAAGGTTTTGCATCAGCTACTGTTCAGTTCCATGTCACAATTTACATACTTAAGGAGCATTGAGAAATTATGATTAGAATCTCCATCAGCTGATCTCTGACTTCTTTCAACAGGCCAGAGTGCATTCCATCAGGATCTGGTGATATAATCACCTTGGGTTCTGCTTCCTTTTTGTCTACCAATTCCTTTTCTATAGTTAGTTCTAACAATTGCTCTTCATGGTTTTTCTTTTCAGGCAAATATTATGATATTCCAGTGGCCTTATCTCTTTGCTTCATTTTCCGTAGGTAAAGTATAAAAGCTATTTTAAACTAATGTTGTACAGTAGAATCTCTTTAACAGGAGGAGGAGGTTGATGGAGAGGCATAGAGGTTTAGTGAGGGAATTCCAGAGCTCAGTGCCTGAGCAGCTGAAGGCTGCAAATGGTGGAGAGATTAAAATCAGAGATGCACAAGAGACCAGAATTGGAGGAGCACATAGATCTCAGAGGGTTGTGGGGCTGGAGGAGGTTACAGAGAGAGCCAGGGCCAAGTAGCAATTTGAAAACAAGAATAAGAATTTTATAATTAAGCTGTCGCTGGCCCGGGAGCACCTGTTTGCTATTGAGCATAGTGCCTAAGCAAGCCATTCTCCTGATATTTCCATTCTTACGTTGGTTCCGTTGTGTTTGCCATTTCAAATTGGCACAATAACGTGTCCCATGACAGTGGATTGAAATTAGCAAATGATTGACAGCTGAATCAGGGAGATTAGGGCGAGCATGGAGATCAGGGAACCAGGGAGAGCACAGAGATGAGGAGGCTGAGAGACAGTGTCATGAAAGGAAGCAGGGAAGAGCATGGAATTAGGGAAAATGCAATGCTGGAAAGACTGGGGAAGGGACCAGGATGGGGATGCTGGGGATAAAATGGAATTGAGAGGTTGAGAACAGTATGGAGAGTGGAGGTCAGAAAGATGGACAGAGCAGAGAAATTGGAAAGAGCAGAGAGTCAGAGGCAGGGAAGAGTGGGGAATCAGACAAGTTGAGAAGAGTACAGTTAGGAAGAGTGGATAGAGCATCAAGATAGGCAGAGTGTAGAACAGGAGAAGCTGAAGAGAACAAATGGAGGCTGAGAATAGAATAGAAATGGGTAAGATAGAGAGATCAAGAAGTTGTGGTGGGTTTCAAGGGGAGGGGCGAGGCACACCTGGTAGAAAAGTGATAAAAATAAATCAGAGCTCTGTTATAACAGTGCATGTCCTAAGATTTCCTTAAAATTCATTAAAAAAAGCTCATCAGTTTGTTTCTGTGGTCTGGAATTTTGGGCAGTAATGTTTTATTCTTTCAGACTAGCTATTTCACTTATCAGGCATTTATTTAGGTGGCTTCACTGTGATATAGTTTAGACTTTGACACTGTGAGACTTTGTCATTATGCTGTCACTTCCACTGGCTCCCGCTGCTGTTGAACTGACCTCGATCTCTTCCATTTGGGTAAGAAGTACACCATCTACTTATTTGAACAAATATTCAATTTTGTAGAGCACTGTTTAGATTCAAAATTAACTGCCTGAAGTCTGAAATAAATTTAAAAGTATAAATAGAATGTCAGCAAGCTATGGCTCATTGCTTGTACAACAGACCTGCTTCTCTCCCACTAAAAAAATCTTGGATGGCAACATAGGCTCAATTTTGATCCCTTCTGCTGGGCAGTGATGAGGTTAAAATAGCAGCACAGCACTTACCACCCTGTTCTCCACAACGTCCAGATCACTGCCATTTTGGTTGGGCCTTGTAATCTATACTCCAGTTACCTTCCAAAAATACGTGAGGGATTCATCAGCTAAGTTAAATGGAAGTCCTATAACATCACTAGGACTCCAATGCAAGTTTTACGTGCCACAAAATCAACCCCCTCCTAAAGCCCTCGACAGCCCTCCGCTGATCTCCTCCCTTAAGCATACTGTGAAGCTGCGGAATTTCGTCCCATCACTACCAACGTTGCCCAACCATGAAAATTGGTCAAGCCTCAGGCCACTTGCATCCTGCCCTACCTGTTTGATAAGAGCCGTCACACAAAATGTCTACCCCATAGTTTGGATTTGATGTAAATAAGGAAAGGCATGTGGGGGTCAGGTTAGCTCAATTGGCTAGATGGCTAGTGTATGGTACAGAATGATGCCAACAGCATGGGTTCAATCCCTGTACAAACTGTGATAGTTTATGGAGGCCTACCTCCTTACCTTGCCCTACGCTTGATGTGGAGTGGTGCCGCTCATGATATATAACAAATTGTTTCCCTCCAGTAGAGAGAGAGATGCCTGTGGTCCTTTGCTGGCTACGGCTAACTACCAAGAGAAAGGCAATAATAGTAGCATTTACAAAAATCAGATAGAACTATGCAAACAAGGACAACATGGCACTCTATCATAATTTGGAATCTGGGTTTGAAGCCAGTTCAAATTGATGAGATGAAAGACAAAACTCTCTGATAGTTGTGAAATTTAAAGGAATGGCAGTTTGGCTCATGTAGCCAATGGGACTGTCACAATTTACACCATGGAATATTCATCTGAAGCGGAGCTGAGACATGTTATTGAAGCTTGGCTTAGTATCTAACTCTCATTCTACCACGTCTGACAGCATTCAATAACTTAGGGATCTCTGCACTCCTCCAAGTCTGGCCTATTACACATCTCCAATTTTAATCAGTGGCAGCTGTGCTTTCAGTTGCTTATGCCTGAAGCTCTGGAATTCCCTCATGTGAAAAATGACATGTTTCTGAATGAAGTTGCTGAGGGACAGCATGTAGATGAGAAACAGGAGGAGGCCAAGGATAGATACCTGGAGACACTAATGGAACCAGACAAGTCCAGACCCAACCAGCAGGATGACAGTGCAGGTGTTGGGGGAGGATGGTATGATCAATCATGTCAAAGACTGCAGACAGGTCAAGAAGGATGAAGAGAGAAAGTTTATCTTTGTCACAGTCGTATAGGATGTCATGTGACTTTATTAAAAGCTGTTTCTGTACTATGCAAGGCGGAAACTTGATTGGCAAGATTCAAACATGGAGTTCCGCGAACGATAGGCATGTATTTGGGAGGTGACAAAACTTTCAAGGACTTTAGAGAAGGAAAACAGGTTGGACATGAGGCAGTAGCTTGCAAGACTGGAGGGGTCAAGGGGTTTTTTTGAGGAGAAGGGTAGCAATGACAGGTTTGAAACAGTACCTGAGGAGAGAGAACTATTAACAATAACAACTAACATGGGAGCCAGGAAGGAAAACCAAGCAGTTTTAGTGAGAATAAGACCTGGAAGGCAGGAGGTTGGTCTCATTGTTACGTGGAATAGTTCAGAACATAGGCGTGTGGGGAATCTTAGCCAGGTTTATGCTGTGTGATGCCTGTGCTCAAACCATTGAATCTTGATGCATGGGATTCTCAGGTGCTGCGGCTACCCCAAAATAAATCTGACCAATATCCTAATTACCATCGGGAAAATCAGCATTACAAACTTCCCTGGCTACTGACCTTGGCAAAGTTTACTTTGGGGCAGCCACTGGCTTTGGGAGACCATGTCAGGAGCCTTGGGCTCAAGCATGTCACTTAACCTGATATAAAAACAGCTACAGACTTACCGCCATTAAAACATAAGTCTTACCACTGCACTGTATTTGAGTATCAGCGTACTGCACCATCATAATTCCACTAATTATCCTTTCCACATCACAACAAGTCAGGCAGTGGGCAGCAAAATTCCCATCGAGAGTAATTTTAACCTAACTCACCGAGCAAGAAACCTATGCAACCCACCTAGGCAAGGTGGAACGCTGCTTTTACACCCAACCAATATCAATCTCCATTGACTTCAACTACCAGAATTTCCTTAGATTAAATTTGCCCTCATCATGTCTAAAGTGGAATTAAAACCTTCTGAAATTTTGTTTCGCCTTCTACAGCTGAGAGAGCAAAAAAAAATTGCTTGATTTGAATGAAAACCTTAATTTAAACGATAGCAAGCAAACAAACTGGGACCCATGTTTTTACTACAGAAATGAACTGTTTCATTATTGCATATCATTCACAGATAATTATTTATGTAAAGCTTTTAATTCCTATCATTTCTATGGGTTTAACTACTGAACAATGAATCCCTTTGTTTCATACGCAGCCATGATTCAGTAACACCGAGCCTGTTGATTCAGCAGTCTCCCATTCTAGCACCATGTTGTGAAAAACTGATCCACAAATGAAGTTGAAGTAATCGAAGCATCTCATTTTTCAGTTAACTATTTATGTTAAGAAACCAGTTCTGTCAAATGCACACACATTCACTCAAATCCAGTTAAAAATAGTAAATACCATCCATTGTATCTCAGGCAGGCCAAGCCTACAGTCATAACATGGAATGAATTGGAAATGGCAGTGCAAAGGAACTCTAAACAGAACCTAACTTGTGCAGTGTCTCACCTGATGGTAGTTTGATAAGAGCATAAAGGAGTGAAATGAGAAAAGCCCATCTCAACCAAGATGGAACCTATTCCTTCCAACTTGCCACATACAATTTGATTTGTCGCAGACTTTCCCAACTTATTATTATGATGCCAGTAAAGAGGCACATATAAAACTTTCAGGGTAAGGATATTTCTGCAAACCCCAAGAGTAGCAAAGTAAAGTACCAAACAACAGCAGATCAGGGGAGTGAGGGAAGTAAAGTCAGCAGAACTGCAGTTACAACAAGTTGACATCTCATGCCAATGATGCAATGGAGAGCTTCAATTTGAATAATTGCTCTGCAAGTGAACAAAGACATTTACCAAGAACTTTTTGCAAAGAGCATTCTTTTTAACATTGGTCTGAAAAAGGAAAACAGAAAGGGCAAATGGAGAGAGATGGTAGCAAGCAAAAATACCACTGGATATCCAATCAGAAGATGAAATAGTAATGAGAAAGGGAGGGAACAGAGGTGAGAGGTCAGGGCTATGGTGAGGGAAAAAATGAAAAAAGGAAGGGAGGGGATGGGAACAGGACTCAGTACGAGTATTAATGCTTTGGGATAAATGCAGGGCTCATGGCTGGGTGGACTAAGAGCAGAAAATTAAGATAGAATATCAGTTCGAATAAATAACTATTTTGATTGATTGCCAGTAATTATTTCAGCTTTCGTTATGCTCAGCATATGCTTCTCAGTTTAAACATATGCTGTTTCCATCATCTGAACACATTCACCCAAACTGAACTTCATTAAATCCAGCTGGATTTCCAGGTTATGCTAATTTAAATGATGTGGCCAATACGCAGACAGCATTAGCGCTTTGGGTTCTGCGCCCACTCAAAACAGAGACCAAGAAGTTGTTTTACTACAAAGCTTTCTATAGGGGCAAAACTGAATTTTACCCCATTTCTGTCAGAAACAAAATAACCTCCACACACACAGAATTTGTGAAACAGATTTGTCCAATAATACCAGAAACTGCTGTCCAAAGTAACAGATAATTTCCAGGGAAATTCTTTAAGACAGCAACCACATAGCATTAAAGCAGGGAAATGATATAATTGTCTTATATAAATGCTTTTGCTCATTTTAGATAGAAGCTTCCCACACTTGCTATTGCCTGCCAGAAATACATGTCATGCAAAAAACAGACAGAGACTCAAGGCTCCACTCTATTTCCCTGTCTGTATTGCCTCAGAAACTTACGTACACTGGAAATTGTGGATAGGGAAATTGATCCCATTGAAAGACTACAGAGTTTGCCCTATCCTGTGGGGAGAAAGGAAGCTATTTCAGGATGGGGAGGGCCTTCGAAAACATAATGTTCCTATTCAGAAGTTGGGCAGCAAAGGGAGACATCCTGAAATCTCATTCAGAGAGTACCCTGTGGACTTCATAAGAAGAATTCTCATTGTTTTGAATTTTGTGCAGAAGCCATTGCTTTTACACACTTCTTTAAAGTCTCCTGTCTCTTCCACAACTGCCATTCCCTCCAGTAATAGGAGCAATTTACCGAACAGTCAAGGCCAGTTTCACTGGGTCTAAGTACAAGTGTACATGACACAGGGCAGTAATTGCCTGTATTCATAGCTTGCTACCTAACGCAAAGTTCTGAGAAATGTCAGATTTTCATTGCACTTAAAAAAAGATTTTCCCCATTGAGCACAAGCAGTAATTCATGCACCATGGAACTTACAGTGAGCTGTGTGTTGTTGCTGTGGTGCTGGGATTCTGTGTGTTACCCCCACACACCCTCAGGGACATAGTACAAAACTAGCCGTGAAGCCAGTTCCACAGGTTAGTATGTATTTAAATAGCAAAGTACGGAAAACATCTGGAACTGCTCTAAATCTATTTTCTTGTTATATTTTTTCAGTACACGAGGTGGACCCCATGGAGCTTCCTTCAGTTTTATTTTCTGTTTTTAAGCTCATGTCAGCCAGTTCCCTATTTGCCTTTATTTAATCTACTAACAGTGCATTATCTGAGGCTGGGCTCAGAATAGCCACGTGGTGTTTTCCGGGCTGTGCAAACATCAGCTCCTATTTTAATAGGCGACAACATTCAAAACAAGTTTTGCAGCAGTTCACGTGTGCCTCACTGCACTGTCACATGGTGGCTGTGTTTACTGTGTTTTTTTTGCCTTTCTCCCCATCCCTCCCCGCTGCCACCCCCCACCTCATGGAACACATAATCTCTCTGCCAACCCTCAACCAACAAAAACACAGCATGTTTAGAGCAGCATAATCAAATCAATGCCTATGGCGGAACAGGATCTGCTACCACTGAACTGATGTCATTGAAGGTTTCAATGCTGTGACATATATACATTATTGACTAAATACTTAGAGAATTTTTCATAAATGGAGTTATAGAGCCAGATGTGTCACTGTTAAAAGGCAGTCAGCTTCCTGGGTACGGTATTGGCAAATGTTTTATAATTTTAAAAAATTAATTCAAGTAGACCTGATTCAAATGCATTCATACCACTTGCACCTGAAGAAAATGGCTCTTCCCCAAACTAAACAAGAAGTTTGCCAAACACGTGGTGTCCCTTTAAGTTGACCAAACAAAAGGAATGTGCACTGAATCAACTGTATGATCTAACCAGCCAATTCATCAGCCTACTGAATTCTTCAGGAAGTTCAATGATTTGGCATCATCATTGCGATTCTCCATACAGAAATTTCGAGAATTCAGCAGGACATCAGGAAAAAGCATTGAATGGAATCCAGGCAATTTCCACCAAAAGAGAAAGGAAAAACAGTCATCTCAGGTTCAAACCTCACTAATAAAGCAGAGGCCTGGGAGGAGGTCATTCCCTACCCCACTGCCCAAGCAATGATACTTCACATGTGGAAATCAAGTGTCAGATAGTTGATTGAGCATTTTATTTGTAAAATCAGCACAAAATAAACCTTTGTTCTCTGCATTGAGAACAATCAGATTGAAGTCATGTAAAGCGCAGAAAAATTTATGATATTTCTGTGAATCATGGAATAAGAATATAAGAAATAGGAGCAGGAGTAGGCCATTCGGCCTTTTGAGCCTGCTCTGCCATTCATGCCTTCGTCCTGCAGAAGTCCATTGTTCCATCTGCATTTGAGCCAAAACAAACCAGAGGGTGGCTACTGGATAATGAGGTCTATTCGCTGACCACATATTTAATTACTATGGTGCACAACCCACTCACACATTGGCAGCATACACGTAATAGAAGTCATGCTGCCACATGAAATGTGATCGAGCAGACCATGAAACAACTCTTCCGCTGCCTGGACCGCTCTGGAGTAGCCCTGCAATACTCAACAGAGAGTGTGTCAAGATTCCTGGTGGTCTGCTACATGCTGCACAACATCACCATATGAAGGCACAGCCATTGCCATCAGCTAAAAGGCAACCAACTGAAAATGAGGAGGAAGGGGAGGAGGAGGTGGAAGTGGGAAGGCAACCAACATAGAAGTCCATTGTGTCATCTGCATTTGAGCCAAAACAAACCAAAGGGTTTTCTAGCTAGACAGTCTGTGATCCATTCATTCAATTACAATACCAGTAAATGCAAATCCAATTTCTCATTCACAAACAACTCCACAACTTATCTTCCCTCAGTTACTGATCATCACAATATCCGCTTGGCCACAAAGCAAAAATAAAAGCCATCACAAAATAAACATTCCAAACCAAACCAAATTTATAAATCAAACCATGCCATATTGCATGCAAATGTCAGCTAATCACCTTTGCTATTCCCTTAGTGCCTGTCTTCCTTGTACTTATGCTTGCCCTAGTGCCCCTCCGAGTGCTACCCATGTAGCTGCAGCTGGTCTGGAGGAAGGCTGCTGATTGTCACTACCTAGGTTGAGGATGACCTTACAGGAAGACCTGGAGTAGCTCTGGGAATACAAGGCCCGACTTTGACATCTCAGCATGGGCAGCAGCAGTCTGGGCTGACTGGCTGGCAACAGCCAGAGCACTGGTGGAGCAGCATTGGTGTAAGGACAAATGCTATCACCCTGAGAGGACAGCAGGTTAATTCTCCACAGTGCCACTGCCATTCTCCTGCAGTAGCACTTCAACAATCCTAGCAATGTGTTGGAGGACAGATTGCTAGACTGCTGTGACACCATGAAAGCTCCTTTGAGCACTGGTATCCACAGGATAAACTTGCATCGGAGCAATTTGTGCTTCAGCATTCAGACATTGGGTAGCTTCCACTTGTTTTGCAGTGGAAGCTGAGATATTGGCCAGGTTCTGCATCATAATTGGGTCTGAAAGCTAATGAAGTTGGTTACTACTTGCACACTGGAAAGGATGGGCTTCAAGTTCTACGAAGAACTGTGACCACATAGTGAAGGTCTCTTCCACCTCCTTGACAGTGACCGCAAGTTTTCTGCCAATTCACATACATTTCATTGTGCATATCCTTCAGCCTTCTTTTGTATAGCATCCAATTGTAGTCTTCACCTAAGCTCTCTGACGCAGAGCTCTTGTGTGGTCTCGCCCTTCAGCAAGCTGGCACGTGTCCCCTGGCCTGACAACAGCCTATCCTGCCCAGTAATCTCATCATATGCAGTTCTCACTTCTTTAGGCAGTATCTGTATCTGAGCTCGTGGCTGCAGGTGTGAGACCGAGTGACTATGTTTCTTTTCATCATTGTCTTCCACTTCTTGCTCCTGTACCACTGCCTGACCAGATTCCAGTTTTTGTGTATCCTAAAAGAGAAAGGCACAAGAGTAGGAATGTCGTGAGGGAAGAGTTGAAAAGCAATAGGTACAAGCTTACATTAGCTGCAGTTTGTAAAAGAGAAGAGTGCGTGGGAAGAGAGGGAGGTGGGCTGTGAGAAGGAGGATCAGGTGTGAGGTTATCATCCTCTTTGGTTTCAACCAAAAACATCTTCCTTTGTGCTAGGTATGACTCCAACCAGTGGAGAGTTATTGACTTATTTTGCTTGAGCTTCTTGATGCCACACTCAGTAAAATGCTGCCTTTGTTCAGTATGAGTCATGATTGAAAGAGATTGTTGGTAGGTAAGTGATGATGTTGTGGTGAATTGAGCAGTGTCTGAACATAATGGTGCAAAGTCCTCGAGGCTAGACTCCTGACATTGACCCCCCGCACCGCTATCTGGCCCCACTGCCTTCACACAGTTGTCTGGAGGGTCTCTTGCCCCCTTTAGATAGATAGCATCTCTGCTCCTCTATAGCTCCTGCACCAAGACAATGAAAAGGAAAATGATACAGAGATGAGACTAGGAAAAGGGATGGAAAAACATGAAGCAATTGCATGCTTGAATTGGAACAGAGAACCCCAAATCCCTACTCTCATCTTTCACCCTAGGCAAAAAGAGAATGGCAGAGTGTTTCTTTCTACTGAATTGTGATGAACAGTCTTGATACTCTAAGCTTTGTGTTGATGGGACATCTCCACATCATATGAAATTTTAACTGTATAATTGAATGCCAATGGAATGCACCATGCAACGATGGATTGTAACTTCATGCTTCTCATTCTCCATGCAAAGACTTTCGGCATCAGACTACCATTGAGAAAGGGAAATAAAACAAAGGGGTAAATCACTTGTCGCATCCTCCAATGTCCTCCAAGCAGCTAGTTAGGGGCTGCACCTGGGAGCAGTTTATTCTCTTCCCTAAAACTTGAAACACTGGAAAGAAATATCTAGAAGAGAATGGGGATGTGCAGAACGTATGTTTTTGGCAGTTTAATTTGTATAATCACATGAAATTACGTGGAAAAGCTACAATCACTCTGGGAATTGTCTTAGCCGACATACTTTACCGACACTTCCTTTGCACAAATCTTTCTTGCAATACAAACATAAACCACTGCATTTCCATTACAACATTCAAATTTCCTGGTGTCTCTCCCACCATTTCCTGACTGACTCAATATATTGTATAACTGCTTCAAACATCTGCTCTGTTGTCTCTTCTTTTAAAGCACCACTGCATGATATTATTCTGTTTTAAAAAATAGGAGTAGGGACAATAGTTGGCTAAAGTGATAATGTGTAAGTACAGATGATTCCTGTTATGACCGCAGGCTGAAGTATTGGCAGTAGCAATGAAACAACTGGGTAAAGCAGTGCATGGAGTTTTACATGGGTTTTAACATTAGAACAGTATTAACGCTCTTGCCTGAGACCAAGATTATGGATTTAAACCTCACTCCAGATATTTGAGCACCTAATCTAACCTAACACTTCAGTGCAATAGTAAAGAAGTGCTGCACCGCCAGAGATGCAACCTTTCCAGTTAGACAGCAAACTGAGGCCCTATCTGCCCTCTCAGGTGGATGTAAAAGATCCCATGGCACAATTCAAAGAAGGGTGGAGGAGTTCTCTTGGTTTCCTGAACAATATTTATTCATAACCCAACATCAATAAAACAGATTATCTGGTCAGTCACCTCATTACTGTTTATCAGGTCTCACTGTATGCAAATTGGCTATCATGTTTCTATTTCTTACAACAGTCAACAATTTTGTCAACAATGCTATAATGAGGCCCTTACTCAACAATAACTTGCTCACAGATGCTCAGTTCAACTCTTGCAAGGGTCATTCTGCTCCAGGCCTCATTATAGTCTTGATCTAAATATGGACAAAGTGCTGAATTCAAGTGGTGAATGCTCTTAACATCGAGGCAGCATTTGTCTAAGTGCAGCATTCAAGGAGCCCTAGCAAAATTGAAGTCAATGGGAAATAGAGGGAAAACTCTCAACTGGTTGGAGTTATACTTAGCACAAAGGAAGATAATTGTGGCTGCACCTGGTAAAACCAATCACCTCAGCCCCAAAACAATGCTATAGGAGTTCCCCAGAGTAGTGTCTCAGGCCCAACCATTCAGCTGCTTCAATGATTTTCCCACCATCACAAAGTCAGAAATGTGGATGTTCGCTGATGAGCCATTCATGGCTCCTCAGATACTGAAGCAGTCCATATCCGCATGTAGCAAGACTTTGACAACATTCAGACTTAGGTTGATAAGTGGCAAGTAACATTCATACCATACAAGTACCGGGCAATAACCTCCTCCAACAAGAGAGAGTCTAACCATCTCCCATTGACTTTCAAACAGCATTGCCATTGCTGAAAGCCCCACCATCACCATCCTGGGGGTTAGCACAGACCAGAAACTTAGATCAGCCATATAAATGCTGTGGCTATAAGAGCAGGTCAGAAGCTGGGAATTCTGCAGCAAGTACTTCCTGACTCCCCAAAGCCTGTGCATCAGCTAAAAGGTACAATTCAGGAGGGTGATAGAATACTTTGTATTTACCTGCAGCTCCAATAACAGTCAAGAAGCTCAAAACTATATAGGACAAAGCAGCACGCTTGATCAGCACCCAATCCACCACCTTAAACATTCACTCCATCCACTGCCAGCACACGGGGCAGCAATATGTACCATCTACAAGATGCACTGCAGCAATTCGCCAAGCCTCCTTCGACAACACCTTCCAAACCAGTGACCTCTACCACCTAGGACAGAGGGTGACAACCTGCGGCTCATTGAGGACTCATGAGTGGCTCCCAACCTTGAGCGATTGAACACTATTTTCAATAAGTACAAAGTGCTGGAAATACTCAGCAAGTCTGGCAGCATCTGTGGAGAGAGAAACAGAGTTGATGATTCGTGTCAAATATGACTCTCTCAATGCTTTTTTCAACTTGCCTATATATCAAACAACTCTCCAAAGTAAACCAACAGCAGAAATCACACTAAAGTTAGTTTCTTTTTAATTTCTTATTTTTGTATCCATCTTCTTATATATGTGAATATAAATATGCCCATCCCCGTCTTGTTTTCCATCGTCATTGGTATTTGTGTAACAGCATTGTGACTCCAAAGATTGTGCATTTTTAACTGAATTTTAAAAAATGGCTCCTCTTGTTATTATTGTTGCCAACCCCTGACGGAAAAGAACAAGGGCAGTAGGAGACATGGGGAGGCGATGGCGTAGTGGCATTGTCACTCAACTAGTAATCCAGAGACTGAGGGTAATGTTCTGGGTGCTATCAAGTGGCACTTGCTTAGCAATAACCTGCTCACTGACGCCCAGTTTGGGTTCTGCCAGGGCCATTCAACTCCTGACCTCATTACAGCCTTGGTCCAAAAATGGACAAAAGAGCTGAACTCCCGAGGTGAGATGAGGGTGACTGCCCTTTACGTCAGTGGAATCAGGGCGGAAAACTCTCCACTGGTTGGAGTCATACCTAGCACAAAGGAAGATGGTTGTGGATATTTGACGTTAGACATCTCAGCTCCAGGACATCACCGCAGGAGTTCCTCAGGGTAGTGACCTCAGCCCAGCCATCTTCAGCTGCTTCATCAATGACCTTCCTTCCATCATAAGGTCAGAGGTGGGGATGTTTGCTGAAGATTGCACGATGTGCAGCACTATTCATGACTCCTCAGATACTGAAGCAATCCATGTCCAAATGCAGCAAGACCTGGACAATATCCAGGCTTGGGCTGACAAGTGGCAAGTAACATTCGCGCCACACAAGTGTTAGGCAATGACCATCTCCAACAAGAGAGAATCCAACCATCGCCCCTTGATGTTCAATGGCATTACCATCACTGAATTCCCCACGATCAACATCCTGGGGTTTACCATTGACCAGAAACTGAACTGGACTAGCCATACAAATACTGTGGCTACAAGAGCAGGTCAGAGGCTAGGAATCATGTGACGAGTAACCCACCTCCCAACTCCCCAAAGCCTGTCTACCATCTACGAGGCATAAGTCAAGGCTGTGATGGAATACTCCCCACTTGCCTGGATGGGTGCAGCTCCCACAACATTCAAGAAGTTTGACACCGTCCAGGACAAAGCAGCCTGCTTGATTGGCACCACATCCATAAACGTTCACTCTCTCCACCACCGACACGCAGTAGCAGTAGTGTGTACCATCTACAAGATGCACTTCAGGAATTCACCAAGGCTTCTTCAACAGCACCTTCCAAACCCACAACCACTACCATCTAGAAGAACAAGGGCAGCAGATAGATGGGAACACCACCACCTGGAAGTTCCCCTCCAAGGCACTCACCATCCGGACTTGAAAATATATTGCTGTTCCTCCACTGTCACTGGGTCAAAATCCTGGAGCTCCCTACTCAGCAGCATTGTGGATGTACCTACACCACATGGACTGAAGCAGTTCAAGAAGGCAGCTCACCACCACCTTCCCAAGGGCAACTATGGGCAGTAAATGCTGGGCCAGCCAGCGAAGCCCACATCCCATGAATGAACAAAAAAAAAGACGCATGAGAACATGACCACCTGCAACTTCCCTCTAAGCCACACATCCTGACTTGGAACAATTTCACCATTTCTTCACGAACACTGGGTCAAAATCCTGGAACTTTCTCCCTAACAGCACTGTAGGTGTACCTACATTACATGAACTGCAACAGTTCAAGGCAGTGGCTCACTATCACCTTCTCAAGGCAATTAGGGATGGGTAACCCATGCTTGCCTTGTCAATGATGCACACATCCCATGAACGAACAAAAAAAGGGTCCACACCCAGTAACCCCTTCATCAAAATGCATCTGATGCATTTCATGTTATCTGCCCACAAAGACCATTTAGGAACCTTAAAGAGTCACCCAGCTCCAAAAAAAAGAGCATTGATACCCCTTGAGAATTAAATTCCTCTTTTCACAACAAAGTAAGACAACTTTTAAAACCCTAGATTACATCAGTTTAATTCAAATGAGTGACTTGCCCGGTTATTTCAAAAGGCAGTTATGAGTCAACCACATTGCCATGGGTCTGGAGTGACATGTGAGCCAGACTGAGTAAGGATGGAAGATTTCTTTCCCTCAAGGACATTAGTAAATCAAATAGCTCTTTATGACAATCTAGTCATTTCATGGTCACCATTACTGAGACTAATTTTTATTCCATATTTCTTAATTAAGTTCAAATTCTACCAACTGCTGTGGTACGATTTGAACTTGTGTTCCTAGATCATCAGTCCAGGCCTCTAGATTATTAGCCCAGCAACGTTACCTGTATGCCACCATTCCCACAGACTCTACCACCTAGCAGGACAAGGGCAGCAGACGCATGGGACACCACTACCTGCAAGCTCCCCTCCAAATCACACACCATTCTGCCTTGGAAATATATTGCCGTTTCTTCACTGTCGCTGGGTCAAAAAAAACCTGCAACTCCCTCCCTAACAGCACTGTGGGTTTACCTAGACCAGATGGATTCCAGCAGTTCAAGGAGGTGGCTCACCACCAACTTCTCAAGGGCAATCAGTGATGGGTAACAAATGCTGGCCATGCCAATGATGCTCACATCCCATGAAATAATAGTAAAAATGTTTGAGCTGTGCAGTTTCTGAGAATGTGATATTATTAGCTGACTATTAATGATAAAATAAATAGAAAGGAATTTCAACTCTATGTGCCTAACATATGTAGCAGGTTAGTCACAGGAAATTGTATATCCTTTAAGTGTGCTCTTTGTACAGGCAGTGAGAGGTTATTGTACGACATCTGTAGGAAGTCAGAACAATTGGCGTTACCGCTAAGGCATTATCAATAGACTTGAATAAATTGTGAGCCTGAGAGCATTTTACGCAATCACGTCCACATGAAACAACATTCCATGGCAATTGCAGTCAAAGCACCGAGAAATAATCAAGTGATTGGGAAGGCTGGAAAATCCAGGGGAAGTGTTGGAATTATGGAGGAAATTTAGTGATTTGTAAAGCCTTGGTAAATTATTTAAGGAATATAGGAGCCTTGTTGGCAGAGTAAAGAAATAATTCATCTCTTGCTCTTAGATTCAATATGCTCTAAGAGAACTCTAGTCTTCAGGCATAACAATGAAGTCCCATTGTAATTCAGGATTTGTGGTACATAAGACATGCATCCAAGTTGTTATCTTTCATGGTTCAGAACTCAGCTATACAATGGAAAGGCTTTCTCCAGTGCAATTACAAGATTCAGTACCAAGCTATGAGGTGGATTTGTGGAAAAGGGGCTCCCACTTACATTGACCTGTTACTGAGTACGCTAAAAGGAAAATCCATGTCACAGTGGTCATGTCACTTTTCAAAGTCCCTCACTTAAGGGCCTGGATGCAGTAGTTAGTGACAAGTGAGGACATTGGACTTGGGAATCCAGAAGGTTGATGTTGTAGATTGGCCGAGTTGTGCTATTAATGTTAGAGTTGATCTGCAGACACTTCTTGGGTGGAAACTTTTAAGTTTATTTACAATATGCTCAGCAGCATCTACACATGTGCTTTCAACTCCAACTCTATCTCTACACTGACTCCTATTGGTTACTACAGATCATGTGATCTTGCCTAACAAGTATTATTCTTAAAGGTACATTACACACTAATAAAACCATAGTTACTACAGGTGACATGTTTAAAGTTTCCCTACATAAGTTTTTCTGTCAGGCTGAAGGCAAATGTTCATCATACAACTGATCCCAAGGCTTGGGATGATGGCTGCTCATATCTTGAATTGTTGATCTCATCAAGGCTTTGAATATTGTAGTACCACAATGGTCGATATTAAAGCCAGACCTTCATACGTATGTACGCATTCAAAAGCTGCTGCAGTTACACCTCAACATTCAATATTAATCTGGAGTCTGCACAAAATCCAAGCACAGAGAAATCCTCCCCTTGGAAATCACCCCATTGTTGTTGCATGTAGTTCAGTCATTGTACACTTCAATTTAAAAAGCTGTTCATTACTTCCTGAACCTGCAGTAGATCTTGAAAAGCTGTGCCTTGCTTGTTGGTAATCCACCATGATTTTACATTGTCTTTCTGGGCTCCTAAAAACCATCAGGGATAATTGTATGAAGCATCATCCTCCAATTGTACCTATTATTAAACCACATAAGAAATTGGCAGCATTCAGTTCACAGGCTGCATCTTGCCAACCACTTACTTCACTCAAAGTTCTTTCAGTTGATAAAATATAAAGCCAGACCACAGCTGGAGAAAGGAAAATGATGCTCATGTTCTTGTCACTGCTTTCTTTTTTAAATTATTTTTTTTTAAATGATAATTAAAAATATAATCCAATTGACAACATTATTGCTGGATAAAGGTAAATATATGGCAAGTAGTTATGAATCTAATTTTAACTGATCAAAAATTGAAGTGCACCTGGGAACCTCTCAGGTTACCTTCCAACACAATGAACTTCTACCCTGATTGACAGATAAAATTTTATAAAAGCAGAGGGAGAAACAATTCATCATCCTGTACCAGGAAAGAACAAATTAGCTGGAAACAGTGAATCCATACTATTTTTCTATCTTCAAACACCTCTTGTCAATAAGAGAACCAGCTGCTGAGGTTCAGTCTCTGAGGAGCTCTTTCAGCTTCTAAATCCCATGGATAAGCTTCAATTACATCTTATTTTTTGTGTTGATGAACTTAAAGGAGTCTAGGCCCTGAAACATTGTTCAGGTTCGCTTTTTCCCTCACTGTTTTATCAAAATACAGTTTGCAGCACAACTATGTCATCATATGTATCAAACCTTCATTTCATGAGATATCATAGCAAATATGATGCAATGTTTGTCCACTTTCCAAAATTCAAATAGTCATTAGGATTTAGGAAATCTGTGATTTGCTTGTTGATAGTCCAGATCAATTTATTAACGACTGCCACCATTAAAACCTACTTGGTGAAAAATCTATCCTTGCCTCCAGTGTGTTCAAAAACACCCAAGTTCTTATAAATTAGAAAAATATATATAAACATTTACTAGGTCATGTCACATCAGTAGTGAGTGCCAAGGCACTAACGTTCAGAGCTATGAGAATGGGTTCGAGCTCTTTTCTGTTCAATTCCTGATTTGAGCCACAGTGTGTGAAGATGCCAAGTAAAGGCTGCAGTGTCTGCTTGCAGGGGACAGAGAAAAATCAGAGGAAGAACTCGACATCTGCAGTCTTTAGTGCCTCCTGGTGGTCAGCTACAGAGACCACTGGCAGCAGGCTTGAAACAGACTGTATGCCCACCCTCACAGACATGGAAGTATCCCAGGCAACCCATGATATTTTACTCAGGAACACAACAGAAAATGTATAACATGTTTAAGAGAAACAGAAGTCAGCACAGGTATGATGGGCCAAATGGTTTCCTTCTGTACTGAAATTTCTAAGATAATTTTTACAGAATCATTATATAAAAGTTATAGCTATTAAAAAATATCTAGCAACAGCTGTAAAGAGTTTCCTTTTGAGATCAAAGGCTGCAGTCTGGCTGTTACAGATTACCAATGTGGTAAATTAGACCATTTGGCTGAACACTTCGTAGATTTGGAAAGGTTAACTATTTTGCTCGGCGATCAATCTACAGCTTAAATGTATGATCTGAGCATCTATGAAAGGAAAATCTAATTATTAACATTTCCACAGGCTGGATCAAGAAAAAAAAGACTTTCTGTACCATTTTCTTTCCATTTTTAAACGTGCATTTTGCTTTTGCTTGAGATGACCAATTTTTACTTTTTGTAAAGCAAGCACTCCCTGGTCACATGCATCGCACAAAGTGCATTCTTGGTGCCCAGTGATATACCTTGATCCTAGCCATAAAAAAAAGCTATTGTCCTAGTTTGACATTTTCAGGACCAGCAATTCTTACAGCTTTTTAAAATGAGATAAACAATAATCAACAATCTCTTATATTGTACTGTGGACTCATAGTAGAGGGAAGGGCCTGCTCCAAGTACACTTCATTTATATCTTACAGCAGCCCCATCAGTTTTTTAAAATCTTTCATGGGATGTGGGCATCGCTGGCAAGGCCTGCATTTGTTGCCCATCCCAAATTGCCCTTGAACTGAGTGGCTTGTTCAGCCATTTCAGAGGGCAGTTAAGAGTCAACTGCATTGCTGTAGGTCTGGAGTCACATGTAGGCCAGACCGGGTAAGGATGACAGATTTCCTTCCCTGAGGGACCTTAGTGAACCAGGTGGGTTTTTATGACAATCGATGATACCTTCATGGTTACCATTGCTGATGTTCACATTTAATTCCAGATTTTATTTATTGAATTTAAATTCCACTAGCTGTCATGATGGGATTTGAACCCATGCCATCAGAAAATTCACCTGGCTCTCTAGAATACTAGTCCAGTGACAGGTAGGGTGGTTTCAATCTTTAAATCCTCTTACTGAAAATTGTCCCCTGCTCTAGCCACTGTCTGTTATGAGGTATTCCAGGTATAATGTGATTTGGTGGTAGCAAGTCTCTATTACATCACCCGACATATAAATGCGATGAGTATCAACAGGATTTTCAATCAAAAGCAGAAGTGCAACTGAATCCAGGCCTGTACTTGCCCCTCGTGCACAAACAGGGGCAGTGTTTTTCAAGTGGGGTCCATGCAAAGCTTTGCTTCCTTACATTTTACCAAATACTATCTGTTTAATTTAATGATCGGGAAGGGAAATAATCCCCAGCAGCTTGGAAGCTACCTACCCTTAATTTCTGCAAGTGTGAGGTGGGTTATTCTTATTCCATATGGTTTTAAGTTATGAATGCATGAAGAGAGGGAGATGATGTCAGGGAGCAACACACTGAGAATACAGTGCTTGTATCATTCCAACATGGAAGCAGGATGTGGGCAGCATGTCCTGTACGGATTTACGATTCACACACGGATTAATGGTGGCTGTTACATGTGACTAAATCCTTTGGTATGTGCTTTGTTGTTGGGCAGTGTAAAGGAAAGATCATTTTTTGCTTAATATTACCATGGGATACAATAAAGCAGGCTTATGGGGACTGTGTGTATGTGTGTTTGTGCGTGTGTGTGTCTAGTTTAATTAAATTGCAGACAGTCAGACTGTGAGGTTTGAATCATCAAAGGGGATTAGGTGTAAAACAAGCTTTTGAAATGGAGGTGGGTGAGCTAGGATGAAGTCTCAACAGATACAGTGTGAATGGAATTTGCATTTTTAGATCAGTTGAGAGGTTGTTTGATTTTCAAAGGAACATGATATTTACAGTTGGCAAGGTAAATAAGACAAAGTTATTAAGTTTATTTTTCCTGAAGATGCTGGCCATAGTGACAACGTGAAAGGTTTATATATTCTGAGAAAAGTAATTTCCAAAGAAAGGTTGAGATAATGGGATTTACAGGTCAAAAAGGAGAACATATATTTAAAGAAAGATGGAAAGCTGTGTGTGGAGTGGCCATGTGAGATCTTGCAAGGTACACAGTGTGAAACAGACCTGTGGAAAAGCCTCTAGCCACTCTGCAGAAGTTTGCTGTTCCAATAATCAAAGCCTTTGTGTTAAAAGCTTTTGGAATTCCATTGTCAGGTGAGAGGGAGAGAGAAGCTGTGAAATCCCTCCCTTACAGCAACAGTGGGTGCTTGTGGTAATATCGCTGGATGTTTTATAGATTAAGAATTATTTGGACTGTTGCCTGGAAGGGGTGTATAGTCAGAATCTGGTTAAGTAGAAATCTTGAGAGAACTGTTATAAAATTAAATGTAACTGTGTAACTGTAGTCTTGTGTGTTTAAGTTTTCTTTTCTTTTGTTAATAAATGTTTTAATTACATTTTTTTAAATCTCTAAAGGTGGTAGTGGACTCATTACTTCTGATTTCAGTGCACAAACCTTCTTGTAATAAATACAGATTGTAAAATTGTTGTGATAGCGTGGCCAGGTTTCCCTCTAGGATTTGGTCAGCCTGGCAAATACCACCTGCCATATCATAACAGTGGTTCGACCATCCTCAGCCATGTAGGCAGAGCCATCACTGATCAAAAGCCACAGTTTGAGACCCTGTGTAGTTGAATGAGGTCATGTAGCCCTAATGCCACCCCTGTATACAAACATTCACTTTCCAGTAGTGGTCACTGGGTAGCAATCAGAAGTAATGGATGCATTGGTTGTAATCTTCCAAAACTCTCTAGATTCTGGAAAGGTCCCAGTGGATTGGAAAACTGCAAATGTAACACCCTTATTCAAGAAAGGAAGGAGACAGAAAGCAAGAAACGAGAGGCCAGTTAGTCTAACATCTGTCACGGGGAAAATGCTTGAATCCATTATTAAGGTGGTAATAGCAAGATATTTAGAAAACCATAATACAATCAGACAGAGTCAACATAGTTTTGTGAAAGGGTAATCATGTTTGACTAAGTTAGAGGTTTTTGAAGACGTAAGTAACAGGGTGGATAATGGGGAACCTGTAGATGTGGCGTATTTAGATTTCCAAAAGGCATTTGATAAGGTGCCACATGAAAGGCTATTACACAAGAGCTTACAGTGTTAGGGGTAACATATTAGCATGGATAGAGGATTGGTTATCTAACTGGAAGCAGAGAGTTGGGATAAATGGGTCATTTTTGGGTTGGCAAACTGCAACTAGTGGAGAGCCTCGTGGATCAGCGCTGGGGCCTCAACTTTTTACAATCTATATACTGTAATTACTTGAAAGGGACTGAGTGTATGGTAGCTAAATATGCTGATGACACAAAGATAGGTAGGAAAGCAATTTGCAAAGAGGACACAAAGAGTCTGAAAAGGGATTTACATAGGCTAAGTGGGAAAAGAATTGACAGATGGAGTATAATGTGGGAAATGTGAGCTTGTCAACTTTGGCAGGAAGAATAGAAAAGCAGGATATTATTTAACTGGAGAGAGACTGCAGAAATCCATGGTACAGAGAGATCTGGGTGTCCTGGTACATGAATCACATAAAGCTAGCATGCAGGTACGGCAATTGATTAGGAAGGCAAAGGAATGCTGACCTTTATTGCATGAGGAATGGAGCAGAAAAGTAGGTAATTGTTGCTACAGCTGTACAGGGCCTTAGTGAGACTATATCAAGAGTACTGTGTACAGTTTTGGTCTCCTTACTTAAGAAGGGATAAAGTTACATTGGAAGCAGTTCAGAGAAAGTTCATTCAGCTGATTCCTAGGATGAAGGGGTTGCCTTATGAGAAAAGGTTGAGCAAGTTAGGCTTAGACCCACTGGAGTTTAGAAGAATGAGAGGTGATCTTATTGAAACATATAAGATTCTGAGGGGACTTGACAGGATGGATGCTGGGAAGATGTTTCCTCTTGTGGGTGAGTCTAGAACTTGGGAGCACAGTTCAAAAATAAGAGGTCTTCCATTTAAGACAGAGGTGAGAAGGAATTTCTTCTCTCAGAGGGTCATTTGACTTTGGAATTCTCTTCCCCAGAGAGCAGTGGAGGCAGAGTCATTGGATATGTTCTAGGATGAGTTAGACAGATTTTTGATCAACAAGGGAGGCAAGGGTTATGGGGAGCATGCAGAAAAGTGCAGTTAAGGCCACAATCAGATCAGCCCGAGCTCTGGCTCACATTTGCTGCAGCTAACTGTAGTGCTATTGACATCCAGCTCAGATTGGAATATGCTCTTTGCTTGCAAAACCTTTTATTTTCATAATTATTAGCCCTTGTATCAAGCTATATAATTGATCTAATTTCCTGGAACCAAATGATGAAACACGCATTTTTTTCAAACCTGTCAATTATTAAATTTACCAACTACACATTGGGTTCAAAAGTTGGACAAAGTCCTGCATTCACCCAAACCAATTACTGGCACAAACCATCTCTAGGACTTAAAGTCAAGTTGCAAATTGGTCAGAGCCTGGGTGAACATCCCTTCAGAAACAACTGGCTTACAACTGAATTCAAGCAAATTATTTCAAATATTGTGTGGTCTCGCCCAACAAATGATGTAGGACATTGATGTAGATCAATGCTACTCCTTTGTTTTCTGATAATAATTAACTTCATTTTATGGCATTAATAGTTTTGCAGCTTTAGGAATAGTTCAAATTGATCTTTTTGATACTTGAGTACAAGTTCTGCAATACCAGAGGAAATATTCACCAAACAGAATAAAATATAGACAAAAACAGGGAAAGTCTGAATTTTGCTGCCTAGATTATGTTAAAAATATCAGGTGGACTGACTGCATTCATGCCAAAAAACAGACAAATCACATGCTTATCCATCACTGTTGATGGGGCCTTTCTGTGTGCAAAATTGCTGTCACATTTCCCTGCATTACAAAAGTGACTAAGGGACAGGAGAATGTTACTTGAGAATATGCATAAAATCAATATCACAATAGCATTTCCTTTATCCAATAGAATTGTTCAAAGCAACCAGTTCCTGGAACCAAAGCTGTCTGAGAGCATGCCAGAAGAACAGCTGTTATAGGGGAAAGGTCACGGCTGCACAAAGAGCTTCTGCAGCATCTCGTGTAATTGTTGAACAGCACAAGAGTGGTTTGTATAAAGAGTTGTCACAGGGATCAGTGATTTTATGTCTTAAGCTATAATTCCTTCCCTGAGTTTTTTTTTCTGTTATATATGGGATAACTGTATAACATATGGCAGTAACTGAGGGACTCTGTCATCAGTTTGATCAATTTCACTGTGAAAGAGTACACAGCATATTGGCAAGAGCTTTAAATGGGGATATCAGTGGTATGTACCACCTCATTATTTTAATACTTAGCAGTCATGAAAATGATCCTGAGTACAGTGAACAAAGAAAGTGCAGATGTAGCAATGGAACACATGGACTTGCTTTTGCTGAGAATATTCACATACAACATGGTTGTATTATCACTGCAGAAGGAATGAGCAGAATTGGAAAAATTGGAACAGTTGTTGAAATTCCTAGGCTAGCTTCCATGCTCGCTGACCTTGTTAATGGCTCCTTCTCCTCTGCCACCCTCTACCTAACGCCCATGTCCTCCAACTCCAACATGCTCTCTCCAACTCCCATCCAAACTCCAACCATCTTTTCCTGTCTAAGATTCTCAATCTTGTCACCTAACATTTCCATGCCCATCTCTCTCTAAATTTATTTGAATTCCTCCATCCTTCTCAAACTAGCAGGACAACCTTTGCCTAAGTCATGAGTTACATTACCTGTGACTGTGGCCATGGCCCAGTATTCCTCTTCATCTTCCTGCATGTTTCCACACCATCCTCCTCCATCATCTCTCCTCTGTGATGAAGCTCTCTAGGTTCCAGCTTGCATAGTTCTATTCACACCACCAGAATACAGGCAATGCATTTCAAATGGTGGCTTCTCTTCCTACCCTGCACTGTTATCTCTGCAGTTCCCCAAGGATCCCTATTTTTCCCTTCCTCATCTACATGTTGCCCCTTGGTGACATCATCCATGGGTATAGGGTCAGATTTCATATGTATACACATAGTTTTGATATGTAAAAAGCCCCAACTTTGCCTCTTCAGCACCACCCTTAATCCCATGACGACCACTCACATACTTTCAAACTACCAATCCAACAGTGTCTTGGATGAGTCACAACTTCCTCCAACTAAAGATCAAAAAGGTCGAAGCCATCATTTTCATACCTTACTATAATTTCCACTTCCTGCCACCATTTTTCTCCTTGACCACTTATTCAGGCTGAACCAGATCATTTGTGTCCTTGATGCTCTGTTTGATCTAGAGCTTAAGCAGCAAAATCTACATCCTACCTCACCATCACAGCCACTTATTTTCGTCTCAGAACATTGACAACCTCCTTCCCTCTGCCACTGAACCCCTTATCCATGCTTTTGTCATCGCAAATCTTAAATGTCCTCCTTGTTGACATCTCATACTACAATCTCCATTAACTCCCAACGTATCATCCCAACTCCTTCAACTACAGATCCAATTCTTCACAAAAGACCACCAAATTGAATCAGATCTTCCACCCAAGTTACTGCAGGAGATGGGGAGAACCCCCAAAGAAATACAGGCACACAACATCAAACTGGCCATGGGCAACATCACAGGAGACTGATCAGTTAAATTTGAAATTGCAAGTCACCTTCAAATCCAGGATATGGCAGTCTTGTAGTTATGGTGCTGGTATAACAAGCCAGATGGCATGACTGTAATTTCTACCATAGTAAGTTAAGAAAACAGATTTGGCAAAAATGATAATTTGTGGGCTAGCAAGAGAAGTTGATCATGAAATTTGTCAGACCTTGTTAAAAATACAACTGATTCACTAATATCCCATGGGGAAGTGAATTTGCCATCCATACCTGGCCTGGCCAGGTACTCCAGTCCCACAGTAAATATGCTCTTTATTTAACTAAAGCCCTACTTCCTGGTTGAGTGACAAACATGTCCACCTTCATCCTCTTCCCTCTGCTGCTCCACACATTATCAACTCCAATACTGAAAGTAAAAATTTAGAGGCAAAGCCAAGAAAGGGGAAAGAGAAAAGCAAGGTGGATCAGAGATACAAAAATGAAATGGGAAAGAGAGATAAAAATGAGGAAGGAGAGAGAGAGAGATGAAGGAAAAGGAAGAAAAAGGGAAAAAGAAAACCACATAAGTGAAGGAAAACAAGAGAAGCA
Source organism: Cetorhinus maximus (assembly GCF_964194155.1). Taxonomy (NCBI): domain Eukaryota; kingdom Metazoa; phylum Chordata; class Chondrichthyes; order Lamniformes; family Cetorhinidae; genus Cetorhinus; species Cetorhinus maximus. The sequence goes on along the minus strand of NC_135900.1, from coordinate 50,691,384 downwards.
TTTTGGTGGAAGGAGACTGAAAGGCAGGGAAGATAGGAAAACAGAAGAGAAGAAGTAAAACCGATTTGAAAACGAAAACATAAGTGAAGAAAAGAAAATCTTTTGATGAAGACTTATTACTATTGGCATTCTTAACAAGAGTGGGCCCATCCTCTCATCCTGGTGCAGCTGTCGTACAACGCAAGATATAATGCAAGTTAAAATAAGTTAAACAGATGAATCACAGGGATGGCGGGATTATCTTATGAGAAAAGGTTGAAGAGACTGGGCCTGTATTCTCAAGAGTTTAGAAGAATGCGGGGTGATCTCATTGAAGTGTAAAAATTTTTTTTACAGGGCTCGACAGGACATTTCCCCTGGTTGGGGGGGTCTAGAACCAGGGGACACAGTCTCAGAATAAGAGGTAGGCCATTTAGGACTGTGATGAGGAGGAACTTCTTCAGTCAGAGAATGGTAATACTTTGGAATTTTCTACTCCATACGGCTGTGGAGACTCAGCCATTGAGTATATTCGAAGCAGAGGTTGATAGATTTCTTGACAGCAATGATATTGAAGGATATAGGGAAAGTGCCAGGAGATGGCAAATGAGGTAGAAGATCAGCCATATCTAGTTAAATGGGGGTGATGGCTCGAGGGGCTGAATGGCCTACTCTTGCTCCTATGCTCCTAAGTTAGTGAAAATGAGAGGGCATTTAAAAGGCTGAGTATGCTTTCCTCCCTGGAAGCACAGCAGAGGCAGGCGGGAGCACACCATTTCAGCTGCTGAAGAAACTGAGTGAAAAAAACAACTGTGACATCACAGGAAACTATTAAGTTGATGGGCCAGTAGGTGCTTTGTGTAAGGCACAGTGTGTTCATGGCTAGCCTAGGACATGGGACTTAAGGAGATCTATAAATAACTAACACTCTAAAATAAAATAATTTAAAAATAATTAATTAAGACGTAAAACACATAGCTGTGTAATTAAGTGAAGTATAACTTTTAGTTGTAGATGGTACTAGCATTTAATAAGCACAGCAAATTCTAGTATACTACAGGATTTATTTGAAGTTAATTAAGAAAGTAATTAAATTAGCTAAATAACATAAGAAACAATGGCAAGATAGGTGTTATGTTGCAAGTGTGGAATGTGGGTGATTTTGGATGCCAAGGTGATCCAAGACAAACATATCTGCAGAAACCGTGAGCAGCAAGTGGAATTCCAGATCAGGATTATTGATTTGGAAGCCGAACTGTAGGCACTGCGCAACATAAGGGAGAAATACCTGGACACTTTGTTCCAGAAGACAGTCACATCTCTTCAAATAGGATCATCTGTTTTGGCCAGGAGTGAGGGACAAGAGGACGTGACCATGAGTGAGACAGGTAAAGGGACCGAGCAGACAGTAGTGAAGGAGCTTCAGACTTTGCAATTGTCAAACAGGTTTGAAGTGCTTGCAACATGAATGGACAAAAGCAAGGTCCGCAGGGTGGATGAGCAGGCTGGCCATGGCACTATGGTACAGGAAGCCATTCAAGTGGGGAGAGCAAAAACGAATGTAGTGGTAGTAGGGAACAGTATAGTGAGGGGGATTAACACTGTTCTCTGCAGCAAAGAGCGAGAGTATGGACAGCTTTGTTACCTGCCTGGTGCCAGGGTTCAGAACATCTGCTCAGGGCTGGAGAGGAACTTGGAGTTGGAGGGGGAGGATCCAATTGTCAGGGTCCATGTAGATACCAACGACACAGGTAGGACAAGGAAAGGGGCTCTGCATAGTCAGTATGAGGAGCTAGGCACCAAATCAAGAAACAGAACCTCAAAGGTAATAATCTCTGGATTATTACCTGAGCCACAAGCAAATTGGCATAGGGCAAATAAGATTAGAGAGATGAATGCGTGGCCTAAAGACTAGTGTGGGAGAAGTGGGTTCCACTTCATGGGGCACCAGTACTGAGGAATGTGGGGGCTGTACTGCTGGGACAGTCTACACCTAAACCGTGCTAGGTCCGATGTTCTTGTGAGCCGCATAACTAGGGAAGTAGAGAGGGGTTTAAACTAAACAGTGGGGGCAAGGGATAAAATTTGGGAAGATGTGGTAAATCAAAGAATGGAGACAAGGTAAGAGAGGAAAGTACTAATGTGGGAAATGATAAACACACCATGACAGGAAGAAAGATAGAGCACAAATCTCAGAATAAATTAGCAGATAAGGCTAGAGGTTACAAAAATAATGAAAGGACAAAACTTAAGGCTTTGTATCTGAATGCATATAGCATTCAAAACAAAACAGATGAACTGATCGTACTTATTGATCTCAACTTGCATTATCTAATAGCCATTACAGAGGCATGGCTGCAGGATGACAGATTGGGAACTAAATATTGAAGGGTATGTGACGTTTAGGAAGGACAAGAAACTAGGAAAAGGTGGAAGGGTGGCTCTGTTAATTAAAGATGATATTAGCACCACAGAGGGATGACCTAAGTTGAGGAAACCAGGATGTAGAAGCAGTTTGGGTACAGATGAGGAATGATAAAAGTAATAAGTCACTTGTGAAAGTGGTGTACAGGCCACCCAACAGTAATCATACAGTAGGATGGGGTTTCAAAGAAAAAATAATAGGAACTTGTCAGAAGGGTACGGCAATTACCATGAAGGAATTAAATTTCATTATGGACTGGAAAAATCAGATGGGCAAACGTAGCCTGGATCAGGAATTCATAGAATGTTTTTGGGATAGTTTCTTAAAACAGCATGTTCTGGCACCAAGCAGAGAGCAGGCTATGCCAGACCTGGTATTGACCAAAGAGATAGGATTAATTAATGACCTCACAGTGAAGGCATGCCTAGGTAGCAGTGATTATAATATGATTGAATTTCACATTCAGTTTGAGGGAGAGAAGAATGGGTCTAACATGAATATTTTAACCTTAAATAAGGGTAATTATAAGGGCATGAAAGCAGAGCTAGCGAAAGTGAACTGGCAATTTAGGTTAAGGGATAGGTCAATAGAGATGCAGAGGGTTAGGGTTGTCTCTTAAGATCTTCTGGCTTCTTGCAAGCCCATCTCATTCCAAGTCTGGTCCTCGCAGCTGCGCCTTTTTAATTCGGGCCTTCTCCTCTGCTCCTCACACTTAACTTCACTTAACAGGATTTGTTTCAGATTCCTGAACTTGCCCCTTAATTTGACTGTCTTCCCGGGACCTCTTTCTGTCCCACCCCCTGGTTTGGGATTTCTTCTTTGTTTTGGGACCTGCTCCCGGCCCTCTCCTGTACCCAGCTTCTTCTGGCACTTTGTTCCGAATGGTGCTCCTCTGTAGAGATGTAGAAGGTCCTCTGACTTTCTTTTCCCGCTGTTTCACTTATGGGTCTTCTTTCCCTTCTGCGGAGACACAGACCCGGCTTCCAACCTGAATTTTTTTTTCAATGAACTGCGCATGTGCATAGGGCCATGTACTGGCCTGTATTCATCGAAATGGACCAACTGCTCATGTGCAGCCAGTCGCCAGCTGGGACATGCGAAGATTGTAAAAACAGAACGATCTAAACATGTGTGGCCTTTTCAGAATCGGCACATGCGCAGGGACCACTGGGGCCTGCTGGGAACTGTAATTCTCAGCCTCTGAGGCCAAACCTCTGTTTTCAAAAGGTAAGTTTTATTTTTCTTTTCCTTAGGGTTTGTCACAGTACTAGCTGGCTAGCTAGAAATATAAAGACAGAAAGTAAGTGTTTCTATGGATATTTAAAAAAGAAAAAGAGTTATCAAAGTGAGCATTGGTCCTATAGAAAGTGAGTCTTGGGAATTAATGATGGAAAATAAGAAGATGGCAGATTAATTGAACAGGTATCTTGCATCAGTCTTCACAATGGAGGATACTAGTAACATCCCAGAAATAGCTGTAAATAAGGAATTAGAAGGGAGGAGCTCTGGAAAATTACAATCACCAGAGAAGTGATATTGAGCAAATTGTTGAAGCTGCGGGCCAAGAAATCCCCAGGTCCTGATGGATTTTATCCTAGGATCTTGAAAGAAGTGGCGAACGAGATGGTTGATGCGTTGGTTTTAATCTTCCAAAATTCACTAGATTCGGGGAAGGTTCCATTGGATTGGAAAAGTAGTTAGTGGAACTCCTTTATTCAAAAAGGGAGAGAGATAGAAAGCAGGAAACTATAGGCCAGTTAGCTTAACATCTGTCATAGGAAAAATTTTGGAAGCTCTTAAGACATTATAACAGAGCACTTAGATAAATTCAAGGTAAATAAGAAGAGTTAACATGGTTTTATCAAAGGGAAATCATGTTGAAGCAATTTATTGGAGCCCTTTAAAGAAGTGTCATGTGCTGTGGATAAAGGGGAACTGGTGGATATACTGTATTTGGATTTTCAGAAGGCATTTGATAAAGTGCCACATCAAAGGTTATTGCGGAAAATAAAAGCTCATGGTGTAGGGGGTAACATATTGGCATTGGCTAGCTAACCGGAAACAGAGTAGGCATAAATGGGTCATTTTCTGGTTGGCAAGATGTAATGAGTGGTGTGCCACTGAGTGCTGGGACCTCAACTCTTTACAATTTTTATAAAGGGTTTGGATGAAGGGACTGAAGGTATGGTTGCTAAATTTGCTGATGTCACAAAGATAGGTAGGAAGGTAAGTTGTGAAGAGGACATAAGAAGGCTACAAAAAATATAGATAGGTTAGGTAAGTGGGCAAAGATCTGGCAAATGGAGTATAATGTGGGAAATGTGAAATTGTCCATTTTGGCAGGAAGAATAAAAAAGCATATAATCTAAATAGTGAGAGATTGCAGAGCTCTGAGATGCAGAGGGATCTGGGTGTCCTGGTCCATGAATCGCAAAAGGTTAGTATGCAGGTACAGCAAGTAATTAGGAAAGCAAATAAAATGTTTATCATTTATTGCGAGGAGACTTGAATGCAAGAGTAGGGAGGTTATGCTTCAGTTGTGCAGGGCAATGGTGAGACCACATCTGGAGTACTGTATACGGTATTGGTCTCCTTATTTAAGGAAGGATGTAAATGCATTGGAAGCAGTTAGAGAAGGTTTACTAGATTAATACCTGGAATGGGAGGGTTGTCTTATGAAGAAAGGCTAGACAGCCTACGCTTGTATCTGCTTGAGTTTAGAAGAGTAAGCGGCAACTTGATTGAAGCATATAGGCCAGGATCTTCCGGTGGTCGGGCAAGCTCGGCGGGCGGGCCCTGGAGAGGTTGGAAGCCAACCGCTGCCTGCGATCGGGCTCCGACCACAATTTCACACCGGCTGGCCAATTAACGGCCAGTGTGAAATGCGCACTGCAGCACTGCCAGGGTGGGGAGGGAGGAACGCAAGCGCTGAAGTTTGTGCATGCATGCGGGGGCACAGAGCTGCCTCAGGGAGCTGAAGATTTTTCAAATTAAAAATTAAAAACTTAAGCAATGTTAAAAACATGTCCCCGCTCCTGTGACTGTCACACGAGCAGGGGCATGTTATGAATGAAATTTTAAGCACTTTATTTAATTTTTATTTGCTGCTGGAAACCTCGTCCCACCCGTGAATGAGGTTTCCTAAAAAATCCAAAAGCCACTTGGCCTTTTAGCCTGCCAACCATAAGGTTGGACGGGTAGCGAAAAATTTCATTTAACTATTGCTTTAACAGGCCTGTTAATTGTCGGCAGGCACACTGCCAACTCCTGCACGCACCTGCCAACCGAAATATCGTGCATCACTTTACGCTATTTCGGGTCGGGCGCACTCCCACCCAACAAGTGCAATATTCTGCCCACAAGATCCTGAGGGGTCTTGACAGGATGGATGTGGAAACGATGTTTCCTCGTGTGGGAGAAAATAGAACTAGGGGGTCATTGTTTAAAATAAGGGGTTGCTCATTTAAGACAGAGATGTGGAAATTTTTTTCTCTCAGAGGGTTGAGAGTCTTTGGAACTCTCTTCCTCAAAAGGCAGTGGAGGCAGAATCTTTGAATATTTTTAAAGCAGAGGTGAATAGATTCTTGACAAGCAAGTGAGTGGAAGTTTATTGGGGGTCAGCAGGAATGTGGAGTTGAAGTTAAAATCAGATCTACCATGGCCTTATTGAATGGCAGAGCAGGCTTGAAGGGCCAAGCGGCCTACTCCTGCTCCTAATTCATATGTTCATGTGTATGTTTGTATGTATGAGTGAAATGTTCCATCGAGATAAAGGGGATGGGACACAGAGATTGAGTGTGTGTGAGTTGACTGACGTTGGCTTCCTGACCTCAAATATTCCTCATATTTTATATTAATTAATCCATGACTTTAAATTCTTCCATCGCCTTGCCCATCCTACCTTCACATCTCCTCCTGCCTTATATCCCTTAAAGGTTCTATTCCTCGAACTCTGGTTTCTTGTGCGTACCCTCTCTCTTCACCCTACCATTTGCAGCAGTCTTCAGTTACTTGTTTCTACTTGCTGAATTTCTTTACCTAAACCCTACCTTTTCACATCTCATTCCTTTAAAAACATCCAGAGTCCATTGCTTCAAATATTTTGATCAACTCCCACCCCCTGAATCTGTCCTTTCCTACCCCCTTTTTCCATACACTTCCTATGAAGCACCAGGGAACATTTTCCACTCTAATGGCATGTAAATAAGTGCAATTGTGTTGAGAAAGTATTGCGTGAGAGAAAGAATAGGTTGAATTTTACCAGCCTTTGGAGGACAAACTGAGAGGTGCAAATGCTGGCAAAACAATTCAGGGTGGCATCAGGTGGCATGCCCAATGTTTTCCTGCCACCATGTCATTTTGCCAATGATGGGAAAGAGGGCAGACTGCCCGCCAGATCTCAAATGAGTCACTTAAGTGTCCACTTAAGGGCCATTGCCCTCCTCCACAGGCATTTTGCCACCAACAAGGGGGACCTCCACCACATGGGGAAACCATCCAGTGAAACCTAGAAGCCTCCCAGCAGGCTGCAGTTGGGGAGGGGGGATCCTTTTTGGGCACTCATTGGCCCACAAAGGGGTCCACAGGCCTCACATACCCCCAATCCAACCTGCCCATCTTTGAGGGCAGCAGTCATCGATGTGCCCTCATCCTGCAGCAACAGTCTCAGCACTGGCCACCGCTCAAGGTGGCACTGCTGAGGCTGCCATTTCTCTGATTGGGTCAACAGTTCTTGGGGCAGGCCATTATCCTTAATAGGATGGCAGCCTCAGCAATAGCCACTTAATTGGCTGCCACTGGCAAAATGTGGCCCTGGATCCCGCCGCCCAGTGAAGTGGAGTTAGCACCCATTGCAATGTTAGCTGCAATGGCAGCAGCTCAGTAATATTCCAGCCAATGTGTCTGTGTGAGAGAAAAAGTGTGGGACAGCCAACAGAAAATAGGCATGATTAAGAGCAGATAAAATAAAAGAAAAGAGCAGAAACATAGACATAATGTAGGAGTAAGATACAACAAACCATTCAGCAAGTAACTGAAATGCTTCATTATGACCTGGGATCAACATTTTTCCTACACACACACACACACACACACACAAAATTGAAAACACACCACGAACGTTACAGAAAACAATTTAAATGATTCCATGTTTTTTTTTCCCTGGTACGTTCATACTGAAACAGGAAAACCACACAAAAGAATTAAAGAAGAAAAATGTCTAGTATGCATTAAGGCAGTGACACACTCTTGGATTGGATAAAGTTCACTAACTGCTCCAGCTCCACATAATTTATGATTTCATCCAAATCCCTAGAATGTGCTTTGGCACAGTGAAATGTGCCCAGACATCGTTCATTTTGTAAAATTGCAGCAACTCTCTTAAACCTATAACCAAATTGGTTTTCTTGCGGTATTGAGCTGTACATAGTGGAGTTCCCCAAAAAACCAAACCTTTTTCATAACTTTTACAAAGAGATTGACTGAATTTCAGAAATGTAATATACCACAACCTCAAAACTTCCACCACTCTTTTGATTGCTTTACCAAAATAAACCTGCAGACACAACAAACTATGTTGAGAGAAAATGTCTGTGCCTTCAGTCAGATATCTGTACCTCTTTTAATTTGTTAAGGTGGATGCAGTGTAGCCATGGACACCACATAAGTCCCAGGTCTGATCACTGGTCAGTGGTAAATCAGCTGCTCTCTCACTTTTCAGTGTGGCATTGCAACTGACCTGAGTGAGAAGATAAAGAGTACATTCGCTTTCTGTCCCAAGTATTGGCAGGAATATTCCATGCAGGCTATGGTGTACAGATTTATTTTACAGGAACTGCACCATATTTGTGCTTAAATTGGTTAGAGAGATGATTGGAGTGCCAGAGGATTGCCCGGAGTGGATCTCACCTCTGATCTATCCTCTAAAGTACACACATGGTCAGTAACTAACCTGGCAACTGTATTTTTTTCTCACTGTCTTCCCACTTTTTCACCTCCTTCTCTTCTACCGCTTGACAGTTCTGTACTTTCCATATAGCAAAACATGCTTAGACACTTCATCATTTGAGGTTGCATTAAAACAAGCAGAGGAGAATTCAGGCAGGTGACCAAAGATACTGGCTAGGAAGTAGGTTTTATGAATATCTTTGAAGACTGGAACAAAGCAAAGCGAATGAGGTTTGAAAACAGAGGGCAGGATCTTCCATTGACACCGAGGGTCTCACCTGCCAGCTGGCGAGCCAGCAAGAGACCCGCACTACCTCTTCTTTGGAAGGCCTGCCAGATCCTATGCCATTCAGGTATATCCGGGGTCACCAACAGGCCTTCCTCCAGAATCAAGTTCCCAGAGGAGGAACCTGCCTACCAAGAGTTGCTGGCCAATCATAGGCTGGCAGCCCCTGTGATTGACAATGCCACGGAGGAGGCTGTGGCTGCTTTTCAAACAGCACCCCCTGGAGTCCCAGGACCCAGGAGAAAGGTAAGTAATGGGGGAGAGGGTTCTCAGAGAGAGAGGGATGGGGTTGGGGGGGTGCAGTGTCAGATGCAAGGGCAGCGGGGTGGATCTCAGCGGGTACCCCCATGCCCGGTGCCCTTAATATCGAGAGAATTCCACATCCCCCACCCCAGGTGACAGGTGGCCCACACCCTTTTATCAGTAATGCAGGCCACACACTGCCAGATCTGACTGGAGTGGTTTAACCCCATCAGCTGCAGGAAGAGGCCCTTAAGTGGTTACTAACTGGCCCCTTAAGGGTCTTAACTGACAGCAGGGCAAGAAGGTCGACCATGGGCCTTCCCGCCCAGAAGTTAACTCCAGTGGAGGTGGGAAAGCAGAGTGGTTTAGGTACACTACCACCCTGTAATTAAGTTTCCTTCCCGCCCCCAAGCTCACCACATCCAGGAGCAAAAGATTCTACACAAAGTGTGGAGAAGATATCAAAAAGCTCTGCTACTGATGAAACAGTGTGGGGGAGAGGAACACAGATAAACTGTACAACTGTTTGTTCACTGTATTTTTCCCACAGCTGGTGTGACTGAATCCAATGACTTTGTCAATGGCTGTATAAAACTTGTGTATTGGAAGCCAGCAACCAATGAAGCCAATATAAAGGCAGTGCTGCAAAGAGTTGAATCAGAGCTCACAGTCCTGTCCCCGAACTCCATATAATAAGACTTTTAAGTTGGTAAGTTAATGAATGAATTTCCACCTGACAAATGTCGACACAATCAACGATTTGCGCTCTGCCAAACAGTGCTAAGGATTTTGGAAGTCTACCCAAAAGAGGTCGGGGAGGGAAGCTTTAGTTTAACATATCATCCAATAGTCATAGCAGCACAATTCAGCACTCCCTCAGTATGTCACTAAAACCACTTATGGTATCCTGAACCACTTTTGTATTTAATTTAATGAAGTGGGTGGTTTCCACCTCCAGATACATGTAGTTATAATGTACAGCCAGTGGCAAACCCAAAGTAAACTTGTCAGATCTGTAAAGGTTGGTGCTGAGGAAGCGGTGGTAAGATCATTTCCTCCTGGCCTTAACAAAGCTAGAAAAATTACTTCAGGGTGTTGCACATGTAGGAGAATATGCAATACCCCACTAAAGCGCTAATTAAACCAATTGAAAGTTTTGTGCTCAAGTATGGCAGCGAGGCTTGTACCAACAACAATCTGGCTCAGAAGTAAGAGCGCTACCAGTTGAAGCCGAGCAGATATTTACACAATTAGATCGCTCTAACCCCAGAGACTTATATTTGTCACATCTGTTTGAGTGCTTGTAGTTTTCTAGTGACAAGAATTCTGGATTAAAATGTTGCTATTATGTTAAATTTAACTTGCAATCAATTAATAGAACAACCAAATGTTGGGAACATAAATTACTTCCAGTCAAAGTGCCTACCCAGGTGCTTCATGCATGTCATTACACTGTTTTATTTATTAATGGGATGTGAGCATCGCTGGCTAAGGCACCATTTAATGCCCATCCCTAATTGCCCTTAGTAAGGTGGTGGTGAGCTGCCTTCTTGAACTGCTGCAGTCCGTGTGGTGTAGGTCCATCCACAGTGCTGTGAGGGAGGGAGTTTCAGGGTTTTGACCCAGCGACAGTGAAGGAACAGTGATATTTTCTCAAGTCAGGATGTTGTGTGGCTTGGTGGGGAACTTCCAGGTGGTGGTGTTCCCATGTGTCTGCTGCCCTTGTCCTTCTAGATAGCAGTGGTCATGGGTTTGGAAAACTCCTGCATTGATGTCCTGCAACTGAGATGACTGACCGCCAACAACCACAACCACTTTCCTTTGTGCTAGGTATGACTCCAACCAGCGGAGAGTTTCCCCAATTCCCATTGACTCCAGTTTTGCTAGGGCTTCTTGATGCCACACTCGGTCAAATGCTGCCTTGATGTCAAGGGCAGTCACTCTCACATCACCTCCGGAGTTCAGCTCTTTTGTCCATGTTTGAACCAAGGCTGTAATGAGGTCAGGAGCTGAGTGACACTGGCAGAACCCAAACTGAGCATAAGTGATCAGGTTATTGCTAAGCAAGTGCCACTTGATAGCACTGTTGATGACCCCTTCCATTACTTTACTGATGATCGAGAGTAGACTGATGGGGCAATAATTGTTCTGCTTTTTGTGTACAGGACATATCTGGGCAATTTTCCACATGGCCAGGTAGATGCCAGTGTTGGAACTGTACTGGAACAGCTTGGCTAGGGGCGTGGCAGGTTCTGGATCACAAGTCTTCAGTACTATTCCGGAATGTTGTCAGGGCCCATAGCCTTTGCGGTATTCAGTGCCTTCATCCGTTTCTTGATATCATGTGGAGTGAATCAAATTGGCTGAAGACTAGCATCTATGATGCTGGGGAGCTCCGGCAAGACAGCAAAGGTTCATTAAAAACATTCCAGTAAGCTCACCAATAATATTTGGAACTTCAGTCACATAAGTCAGAAAGGTTGGCTTCCCAGAGTCTTGAACTAAGAGGGTATCTGCAAGTTTAAGTGACAATTTGATTAGCCAATCCTGAGGCACAGAGATCAGGTAGATGGTCAGAAGAAATGTCTTTGGATTCCTTACCAGCACAACACAAAGGTTAGAACACATGAACAGACATGGGGAAAAAATGCTTCTAAACTTTCCACAATATTTTTTTAATTCTCAGGAGAAAATAGCTGAACATAATTTTTCATAACATCTCATACTTGCACAATTGCAGTAAACATGATGCTTGCTGGTGTTCAGCTGCTATTTTTTTCTCTATTCCCACTAAGTTCTGCCACCGCAGTTTTATTCATCCATCCATGCAGTCTAGCAGTGGTGGTGCCAACTACTTGAGATTATTTTCCTTAGCCACAATATTGTTTGACCAATTGTTAGATAGACAAACAAATCAGAAATGAACTGTTTTACATCAGATAAAGGTGTTCTTTTTATATAAAGATGATGATATCCCAATTGTCTCCTTTCTCCATCTCATGTAGGGATGTAGTTGCTCTGGTAAAGACATCTCTTCAGTACCTCATCCAGTAAGTCATGTGACAACCTTGATAGTGAGTGTCAGGTGAATATTCCACCATGATGGAAGAGGAGGGGAGGAAATCAACCTTATTCGGTGTCATATTGTCACACATAAAGGCCTTCTGGTAAAGTCATGAAGGAACATTCAAAACAGAAACTTTGGATTCTCTCCCAGTCCAGTAGCACTAACATCAAGTTTAGCAGCCAACATTTTCCTCAGCTGAGACCAGTGAACCCAGTAGGGACTGGGACATTTCTGTACAGTGAGATTGTCTGGTTCATCACACTCCTTTTGTTTCGATCGCCAGGGTGGTATTAACCATTGCTCAATCCTGCTAGAGGAGCATGATTGTATTTAGCAGCTAATTGAAGGCAATGGAAGACAGAAATAGTTCAAAAATGATCAAAGGTTGAGTGTGGCAATGTGCTGGTATTATTACATGCCATTGTGTACCTGAGTTCAGTAACTTTGCGACAGGGAGGCAACAAGTAATGGTCAGATACTTCCCTATAGGAAGGGAAACCATAAGGCAAATCAGTCTCAAGCCTCTTATCCACTTGCTAAGGACTGGTTTTAGAGCAGCGTTGTTATAAGCCTGGGAGCTAGCTGATTTTCGTCTACACTCTCAAACTGCCTGAATAGTGGTCTCTTAATTTGGATTCTGAAACATGGGTTACTAATGAACACATGAATGTCCAATTTAGGAGCAGTAGGCCATTCGGCCCCTTGAGCCTGCTCCGACATTTGATAAGACTGTGGCCTCAACTCTACTTTCCTGTCTACTCTCTATAACCTTTGACTCCCTTGTTAATCGAGAATCTACCTAACTCGGCCTTAAAAATATTTAATGACCCTGTCTCCACTGTTCTTTGGGAAAGAGAATTCCACAGATTAATGACCCTCGGAGTAAAAAATTCTCCATCTTAAATGGGAAAACCCTTATTTTTAAACTGTATCCCCTAGTTCTGGTCTCACCCACAAGGGGCAACAACCTCTCAGCATCCACCCTGTCAAGTCCTCTCAGGATCTTATGTGCTTCAATATGATCACAACTCATTCTTCTAAACTCCAATAGATACAGGCCCAACCTTTCCTCAAAATAACCCCTTCATTCCAGCAGTCGAGTGAGCCTTCACTGAACTGTTTCTAATGCAATTCTATTCTTAAGTAAGGAAATGCTGCTGGATCAAGCTTTCCTTAGACCAGCAGTAGAGTTACATGTCCAGTTTTAACTGAGTCTATGAGAATATTAGTCTCCAACAGATAGTCCATTAATGTACTGAACTAACTCAAAAATTCAAAGATATCAGGCTGCTAGTATCCAAATTACAAACCCAAAATGAAAGACACCAGACACAGATGTGTGGTACAGAGACACTCAATTTTAGAAAGAGACAGGATGTTATTGCACAAAGAAAATAAATGAAACGCAGGGCAATGTCTAGCTAATTTCTCTGTTGGACCTCATTGTGACATATTTAAATACTGAATGAAATTTCTGAACTCTGACCTCTCACTGGCATGCTACCTTCCCACATGCTGTGATTTTTCAGTTTCTCCTGTTATTTTAGAATTCTGAGGAGTAGCTCCCGAGAAAGCATTGGAATATGAAGAGATCGACTGTTCTCAAGAATTATTTGTGTGTTCTCAAGAACACATAAGTCTATATGTGCTGGAATGCACAACTTTAGATTGCACAAGAGTTCAATGTGCACTAAGTTCCCAATGTAAACGTCGGTCTTGTCAAACTGCCCTATATAAATACAGGGATATAAAAATAAAAGGTCTTCACCATGCTCAGAAACAGAATTAATCCTTCAACCTTTTTGAAGCAAAAATCTTTAGTTTTATTAGGTTGTATGACTTTTTGCCCCCACATTCTAACTTCTGATTATTGTGCCTCATTAAAAAACATCTAAGAATTTTGGCAAGTTTGAGATTTTTTTCATTCAACAACTAATAAAGCTCACTGGTTTATATATAAAACACTCAGCTGGTCTTCATGAACAACTGATCAAGTTTTGTCCTTGTCTAAAGGGAGGTAAGTTTCCATTTTTCATACTCCATTCCTGCCTCTATACCAGCTTAAAACCCATTGTATTTCTAACATTTTCCAGTCACTGACCTAAAACATTTACTCAGTTTTCTCTCCACTGATGTAGCCTGACCTGAGCATTTTCAGTATTTTCTGTTTTTATTTAAGTTCACCACACTTTGTCCCAGCTGCAACCTTAGGAGGAGCTTCCTACAGCAGCAATGTGCCAATTCTATTTACCACATCCCTATTAGCGTAAGCTCTTTCAACTATTTCAGGATAGCATCTGTTTTTTTGCCATTTGATCATGAATTATTACAAGCTCTGTCTCTTACTCATCAAGGCCTCAACTGAGATGGTCCAGATTTTTTTTATTTACTTGGGCCTTTACAGCTGGTAGAAAAAGGAGACTTTCATCCGCTCAATTTAGATGGAATCTGAACTCTGGATCCCAGAAGAGAAAGAATAGTATCCTTATGCAATGCGACACCTAGCCCACAGTTGTTTTTTAATACTGATGCGTTTTGAGAGGACACAGTGGCAGATGGATCTGAAACTATTAATTACACACAGTGTAGAACAGAAGGCACAAGCTAGCAGTCAACAGGGCACTGAAAGAACACGGAGCAATACATTGCAGTCAGATCCAGCTATTCCTCTTGTATGTTAGTTAGGGTCAGAATTACAGATGGTGTTGGTTTTACTGTGTGGACTCAACTGCATCATAAACCTTGTAAAATATGCAATCTGTCCATAAAAATATTCACTTAGCAGGAGTAACCAAATTGAGATTTCTGAATTTAAAGGGAATGGATAAAATTATTTGAGCAGCTTTCAGTTTCTTTTGTTTCACAGAAGTATTCACTTAAATCAAGTTGACCATTTTCAAATCTTAAGGCTCCTGACTAACTTTCTCCCCTTTCAGTCCCTCAGTTCCAGAAGTCTTGAAAGTGCAGGAGTGCATATAAGAGCTACTCTGATACCATCCTTCATACATAAGCCTATACAAAAGCAAGCTGCTGACAAACAAATTGCATAATAGAGGCTGGGGCAGGGATGAAGCTGGGAGGGTGGTGGTTGAGGGTGGGGGTGGGGGGGAGGCGTGGGTGAAATCGTAGCCCAGTCTGATCCTGCCTTAGCAGTAGCAACAAGCAAACAAGCAGTAGGTACATTCTTTCCAAAAATGGGGAAGATGGGGAAATGGTTGGAGAGGTCACTGAGCCCTCTTTCGCCCAGGTACTGAGGCCAATCATAAGCTCCTCTCATTTACCATGGATGACACTGCTGGAGCAGCACAAGTGAGGGACCAAATCTGTGGGGTTCTTCAGATGTACAGATCATCAGGTAGTGCCTTCACTTAATGAGCCATCAAAGTAACTTCAGAACTCCTCTTCTCAAGAGATTTTCTTTCCCCCTTTTCCATCCAGTATTCCCAGTTGGAGAGAAGAGATTCGGCCATCTTTTGCTACAGCAGCTCATCCAATAGCATCTGCCATTAGTTCAACTTGTCCTTGCACACTCAGGCTTTAAATTTTTGCGTGGCAAGTTGCTGACAGTGTGATAATGTTACAGAGAAGACAACAAGATATCTGGGACCTGAGTTAACAAGGCAAGCACCTGTATATTTCCTTAACCTGTCAGATTGAAGGATTGTGAAATTAACAGTTCAAAAGTTGAGAAGGAAGTGTAAATTAGAGTGGGCAAATTCAATCTCAAATCAGATACAGAAGGAGAAATAAAGAGAATGAAAGAAAGATTGGTTTAAAGGAGAGGAAGGGGGAAAAAAGGAGAGAAAAAAATTAACAATTAAAACCTGAAGGCTCCACAATTGTGAGTTAATTTTCAGTACAGGAAAGATTTATTGGCAGTAATCAACACTCATCACATTGTTAAGATGGTGCTGGATTGGACAAAACTTTCTGTAAGAACTTTGTATCTACTGTACAAATACAGCAACTTCACACCATACAGATGCTGTTTCACTGAAGCTAAACTGGAGCAGTCAAACCCAAGACATCAACCTTTGGAATTTTGAATTTAACCACGCATCTGCCCATCACCCGAAGTTGCCATACTATTTGGGCATAAACAATACCAAGAACCATTAGCCACATTGTTACTTTAACTGGCCCAGCTTTCCTATGAGCAGACTGCTTGCACCCAAATTCTCAAAATACAGCTCTGAAACCTTGAGGTTTGTTTTCAGAGATCTAAAATTAACTCAAGCACATGCGTACATGGAATTACCCCAGTCCTCTGTACCATTTTAAGTTTTTTTCATTAAAATATTAATTGTGGGCAAATACAGCTTTCATTTCATGCACTCAAACAATATTGGAAACAATCTGATGCTGTATTGGTTCGAGCACTGTAGGAGACGTCCCTGGCAGCTGCCTAAAACAGGCATTAGGCCTCGTTCCGTAATTAAATGAGGAGCCAATGGCTTTTTTAGAGCCCCTCCAAAACTGGCTGGTGTTGAGTAGAGCAAGGGCTATGTATGAGGAATTTTCAGTGGTCTCAGTGGCTAAGCAGCAACCAACAAAAGCGTATATTTTTTTTAAGTTTGACATGCGGCCTGGACAAGCAGAAATGCTCATTCCAGTTTCACAGTACTCCAATAGACCTCTTTCAACCTACAATCTGCCCCCCTCCTGTTCTCCTTCCTCCCTGGAACTGACCCAATATTTGCTACCAACGAGGCAAGTGTTCCGATACTGATCCTTTTCAAATGGCTGAACTGTCCCTAAAAGCAGAACAGGCACTGGCAGCTCAACCAATTTATTGAAATGAAGTCCAAGGCCCAATTTTGGGTGAACTTCAAGCCTTTCGACTGGATGTGAGATGTGTGCATATAGTTCGTTATGTGCCTGAAAATGGGTTATAACCTTTTGCAACCCAAGTGGGTTCATTCATTTCATTTCTGAAACTTGATCACAAACTCAGCCCAGAATGAAGTGATGAAAATATATTGTCTCTGGTGACTGCAAAGGTTGTACGTGATATTGGTTGGAGCAGTACCAATCGGTCATCTGGGCAACTTCCAATTTCAATCATCACATCAGAATCAATACATTTGTTAAAATTTGTTTAAAATATGTCTATGACATCTTTTGCAATCTCTCCTTTGCCTCCACCTATCACTGGCCTTCTATCCAGCTTCACCTGTCCTACCCCGCCCTTACACAATATATATTTCATCACATTTTTACTTCACTTTAGTTCTTAAGAAGAGTCATGCGGACTCGAAAAGTTAACTCTGTCTTTCCCTCCACTGATGCTGTCAGACCGGCTGAGTTTTTCCCCCTTTTTTTGTTTTTGTTTTAGATTTCTAGCATCCACAGTATTTTGCTTTTATCATTTCTTAAAATTGTTAGTTTCTTAGATTCAATGCTGAAGTAGCTGTGTCTCCTTTTAATATTCTCTTATTTTCCCTAGCTGAAGAGCAAGGGGAGGGAATGAATTTTGTTAATATTGTAAAGCTAGCAAAAAAAAATGAATGGAATGCCTAAGATACATGAAACAATAAATTTGCCAATGGCTACAGTTGAACAGGAATTCAACAAGTTGTTGTCAGCCTTGTGGCTGGTATTCTAAAGTTCAGGTTAAGATTCTTTGTTAGAATAAATAATATGGAGTATTACTCTCCATCTGACCTAGGAGTGCTCGGCGTAGATAATGACAGCAACATGTGCAAAGTACTCCATTCCCAGTCTTAAACTCTTACCTTGAGAGAGCAAAAACCATTCAGTAAAACTCAGATTATGACATTTATGGCTAATCTCCATCAGTTGTCAGTTTGACTCAATGTTTACAGCTGTCATTTTCCATCTTGTCAAATGCAGTGAAGGGTCACTTAGTTTTGTGATCTGCAGTAATTTATAGGGAAAATAATCTACAATTTGCTGCATTTCAACATAACGTGTGTGTTCTCAAAGAGAACTGTACACCATAATCCTTACTGCAATATTTATCAACTTCCAATGTTTGAGATCCGGTAGAAGGGTGTAGAAGTAGTAATTTACAGTTGATTGAGATCAACGTCAGCCAGGAAACAGATGTACACTCAAGGATGAAGTCATGATGGCTAAATCTGTAAGAGGCTACACTTGACCATCCTTACATTCTGCTAAAAACAACTGTTCATTCCGAAAGAAAATTGGATGTTAAAGGCACACTGTCACTATTGGTTATGATTGCAACAGATAATAGAAATTCCAAATACATTTGAAAAGAAACCTATGTACTTCTTTTGAAGAAAGAAATGTTTTACAATTTGGGAGATAGTGGACGCACAATTCAGGGGGCAGGGAGGAGGGCCCCAATGCTGCCCATTTGAAATCATCCCAACCTTGTAATATAGGACCGGACCAACATCTTTCTTTGCTGCCTAAGGAATGGTAGTACAGCTCTGCTGAATTTCTGGTGCAGAACTTCCAGCCAGATGGATTGTGCGAGTGAGGTGAGTGAGGGAGTGAATGAAATGAATGTTGCTCATAAAGATCAAGGTTTGATTGATCATCCCCCTAGAAATGCCCTGTAGCAGGCATTAGGAAGGACAAACAAAAAGAGAAAGAGAATACATTTTCTTGTTCCCCATCCTGTCAATGACACTCACAAATGCAGAATTTTCTCAGCAGGTGATTGCAACACTTGATGGTATCAAGTCATACTGAAAACAGTATAAAATTCAATCCCAGAAATCTGCTGTCTTAACCAGGTTACAGTGTGGGTATTACAATTAATGTCAGTATCAGAAAGCCAGACAAAAGGGCTGGAAATTCACTTGCATTTTTGTAGTATCCCTGTGCTGCTTGCTGTTTCCTGCCTAGTATCTGAGTGGGTGTAACAGGGTAGGTGCTGAGATAATGTTTTCCCTCAAGGGGGAATCTTGAACTAGAGGGCATGATTTAAAAAAGAGGTCTCCCATTTAAGACAGAAATTTCTTTCTTAAAAGGGTCTTAATCTTTGGAATTCTGTTCCCAGAAAGCAGTGGAGACTGGATCATTGAATATATTCAAGGGTGAGTTTGACATATTTTTGATGAACAATGGAGCCAAGGGATATGGGCAGGGGGGGCAGGCAGGAAAGTGGAGTTAAGGCCACAATCAGATCAGCCATGATCTTATTGAATGGGGGAGCAAGCTCAAGAGGCCAAATGGCCTACTCCTATTTCTTACCATCTTATGATCTTCCAAGATAAGGGTGCAGGCAGGGGACATACCTGTGGGTGTTGGGTGGGTCTGATTTAGTGTTATCCTGACATCACACTTGTTAAAAATCTCAGTTAGTGAAGGAGACCAGAAGTCAATCTTTATTTAGTTTTATATTTATTCACAAAGTGAGACATTACAAATGTATAGCTCCTAACTCTACACCCCACCACCAGTGTCATTAAGTGTTGCACAAGACATTATCCAATTAGTACCCTCATCTGTAGCACTTAACCCTAATTTGTATAATTACAAAATTCCTTTTTCTCAAACAAAATTTAAATAAACAAACAATATTTCAAAAAAAAAGATTTTCTATACTCTATAAAACATCACATTACAAGTCACCCCTCCTCTGCCACTCCCAAAAATCTTTTGGTCAAACACTTCTTTATGTGAAACAGAGATGATTGATGACCTGCATCAACCCATTTGTTCTTGGAGATTTGCTTTTTTTTAAACATTTGTTTCACGCTAGCAAGGTCAATCCTTAATCCTTTATCACAAGGAACGTTTATCTGTGTAACACTCAAAATGGCAAACTGGTTTCGTTACACCCCTTGTATAGAATTTCCCCTAAAACATTTGACAAACAGAATCCCATATCCATTGATTTCACAAGAGACAGTGTTTCCACAGCTAAGGTACTTTTAACAAACCTTTTTATTTTCTTAGCTTCCCAGGCCAATGGACATTTCCAATTTTTCACCCACCAGAAGTATTATGAAACCTGCTACACCCATCAGGAAGATTGGCATGAGAAGCATCATTAAAAATAACTGATCTCATGTTCTTTAGGTTTCCATCCTTGGAGCACCCAAGTACATATTTCTCCGTATCTAATTTAATGTTTTATTTGCCCTTAAACCATCCTCAACATTTGGGTGCTTCATCATAGTACTTAGTTCCCATACATCAAAACTGGCGTTCCGCTGACCAATCAAGCTTTGCAATTGCTGTTTCTTCTTTAACAGTGATATCATCTTTCTGTGATCATCTGGCAAGGTTGAGCAGGGTAGGAGTAAGACTCTCTAAATAGGATTGTTGATTCAAAGTTACTCTGGGCCTATTCTGCTTGAAGTCTAAACCAATATATTTAAACACCCCTGACTTCCGATCTTAAATTCCACTTTAAATCTTATTAATAAGACGGTTCTCAAATTCCACAGTACTGCCCCATAAGAAATCATTAAAATGCACCCCAATCCCCTCCTGCAACTCCTTCTACCCCGGAACCCCTTCCCACTCCCCCAGGCTCCCCCCACTCCCCGCTTAATCCCTCCCCACTCCTGACTCCTCCTTCCAGCCTAACATCTTCCTCCAGGCTCACTCCTACCCCCTTCCTGACTCTTTCCTCCTCTTACTTCTTCATCCACCCTTACCACCTCCCCCTCCACACCCCTTCCTTCCCCGGGACACCCTCCCTCCCTCCCCTCTCCGCACACCTTTCTACCCCCCCGGACACCTTCCCCTCTCCGCAACCTTTTCTCCCCCCCAGACACCCTCCCCTCTCTGCACCCCTTTCTCCCCCCCAGACACCCTCCCCTCTCTGCACCCCTTTCTCCCCCCCAGACACCCTCCCCTCTCTGCACCCCTTTCTCCCCCCCAGACACCCTCCCCTCTCTGCACTCCTTTCTCCCCCCCCAGACACCCTCCCCTCTCTGCACCCCTTTCTTCCCCCCAGACACCCTCCCCTCTCTGCACCCCTTTCTCCCCCCCAGACACCCTCCCCTCTCTGCACCCCTTTCTCCACCCCAGACACCCTCCCCTCTCTGCACCCCTTTCTCCCCCCCAGACACCCTCCCCTCTCTGCACCCCTTTCTCCCCCCTAGACACCCTCCCCTCTCCGCACCCCTTTCTCCCCACCCCCAGACACCCTCCCCTCTCCACACCCCTTCCTCCCCCTAGACACCCTCCCCTCTCCGCACTCCCTCCCTTGCACCTTCCACCCCCCCTTATACCTACTTCCCTAGTTGCCGTCTCCTCCCCCATTACCGCCTCCTCCCCCCGTTCTCCCTCCCCGCAACACCTTCATTCCCCCCCCTCCCAACCTCACCCCATCTTGACACCTTCATTCCCCTTCTCCCAACCTCAGCCCCCTGATACCACCCTCTCCCACCCACTCAACCATCACCCGTTGTGAGCATCAACGGTAACTATCCAACTTCCATGCGCTGCTTCGCAGCAGAGCCATGCCCATGAGAATCCACCCAGCATGCCATGGACGTTCCTCCAGTGTGCCGTTGGTGTCAGGGTGCAGCATTTTCTGCTCCTCGGATGTCCATGATGTGAGCGAAGACCTGGCAGGTAAGTCCCGACTTCTATATGTCACAGTTGTAAAGATGTGTTCTACACTGGCGTGCTTGGGCGATCCAGCAAAGTGGGGCAGGGGGGGATGATTCCAGCGAGCAGGCCTAATAATGATATGCTGGTGCATTACAATGCAGTTCCTGACATCTGATGGCAGAGGACACGGCACACCATCAGCAGGCTGAGCGGATAATTGCAAATTGGTTTCACGTTGTTGTGAAACCAATTATACCATATCGTCCACTTACGCCACCAAACACGCCAGACGCCAGCGGGCGCAGAAAATCCTAGCCCTTGTTTCCTTTTTGGTAGGGATGGTACTCATGTTCACATATCCATTTCATTCTTCAACTGGTCATAAGGGTCAGACTCTGAGAACACCATATCCTAACAATTTACACTTGCTTTCAGCCAGTCTTCACAAAAGCTACTTGATTGTAATCTACTGTCTTAAAAAAATTTCTGAGTTTTCAAACTTCGCCTTTAGGCAACCATCCTCTGCTACCACATTAAACTTCTTACAGCCAGTTGGTGAAGGAGGAGACCAGAAGTCAATCTTTGGTCAGTTTAAGATTTATTCACAAAGTGAGACATTACAAATGCACAGCTCCTAACTCTACAACCGACCACCAGTCTCAATAAGCGTCTCTTTATTCCTCTTTTTAGCATCAATGAGTGTCCCATTTGAAAGGGGTACTTTTTCTTTTTTATACTTTTGCAGCCACTTTTATCTTATGTAACCAAACAAAAACTTTAACTGATCAAATTAAAATGTCATTCCCGGAAACAATGATGCACTTCGGCCACCACACCTCCCAGCAACCCCCGCCACCCCTCCCAACCACCAGTCGCAGAAGGCCTCAAGTGCACCCGTGGCCACCAAAGTGTCTCTTTTTAGTACCAATAAACAAATAGACAAATGATCAACCCCTTTATAAAGGGGTATATTCATGTTATTGCAAAAAAAACTAAACTTTTTAACAGAAATTTGGTAAATTTGTTACAGCACAGCGGATGGTAAATGCTGAGCTGCTCAAATCCCAGAGGAAAACTTGAGACAGCTGACACAACTGTTTTTTCAATTTTCATTTTTATTTTGAGATGCATGCCTTGAATTCAGTAATAATAAGACCACTGAGTCTTAGAGGTCTTTGACAAAACTAAATTAAACACTTATTAATAGAAGAAAAACTTTTAAGCATATACATAGGTCTACAAGTTACTACTATAAGAACTCCTAAATTGCCTAGTTAATCTAGCTCCCAGTTACACCTGCACTAAGGCAACAGTAAAACAAAATAGATTTCAACAGACCCAGATAAAGCACACAAAAACCTGGACAGGGGTATTCACAATGGGTTTTCTTAGTTTCAGTTCCTGTAGACAGCAGCTCGATGCATAGAAGCTGGAGGCTCTTCACACTTTTTAGACCTTACAATTCCTTCTCCTTACACATAACCTCCTCTCCTTTGTACAGGTTTCTCCCTTTTTAATGTAAATTTCAGTATCCCAATATGTCTTTGCAACTTTACTTTTTCCATAATATAAATCTTCCATAGTACTCATTATCAGTAATCTTTGGGAAAAATAAACACACTGTTTGGTTTAGCTTCCTATGGCTAGTTGTAACACCTTACCATCTCTTTGAAATTCACGACTCTGGTTTATCTAAAAATGAAAATGTTCTTCACACCTCACATTCTAAACCTTGAGCCATGTTTACATGTTTAGCATTTCAAACCTAGCTTCTCTTTTGATAGCTCAAAAGCTCCAAACTAACTGTCTGCAATTCAATTAAAATCCTCACACAGAGAAACTAATCCAAATCCCACTATTAACATACCTTTACAATAAACCACAATAATATTATGAAAATTATATTTTCATGACAAATTAAAATATCATTTTAGGGGTGATAATGCACTCCTGAGGCACCCACTGGTTGCAAAAGGCCTCAAACATACCAGTGGACACTGCTTGCTCCCTCTCCAGTGACACTAGGGCCTGGAAGGCAGGAAGTTGAGTCGAATGACCCTCCCAAACATCTTCTGCCTCAACCTGTTTATGGCCACCTTGGTCAGGCCCAGGAGCAGACGAATGAGGAGGTCTTATGATCTGCCCGCCCTCCCTGCACTGGGTGGCCAAAGATGAAGAGTATGGGTCTGCAGTGCAGCCAAAAGTTGAGAAGCAGCCCCTTCAAATAATGAAAAGGGGGCTGCAACCTGACACATCCTACTTAAACATGGAACATGGACCCCTCAAGGCTGCAGAAATTACAGGCAGCCTGGGGGTTTGTGAACCAACTTAACTTTCTACTGCACTGCACTGCTGTGTGCCATGCCAAACCCCCCCATGGAGAAAGGGAGGATTCCCGCATAAAGCGCCCTAAACTGGGGGACCCCGCCACCTCCGGACAGCCAGACAGAACAACACGGTGTGTCTGGACAGCTAATGAGGGCAAGGAAATGGAAAGTTTGTAGCAACAGTGCATATGGAAACCCCTCCACACGGAGTGGAATGGCATGGAGGAGATATCTGCAATACGACTCAGATTGTGGGGCTGAGGCTCCTAAAGGAGGTTTCGAGTTCCAGGGCCAATGAGAAATTCTGTCTTAACAGGGGTCAGTTCAATGGTAGTGCTCCACATGCCTGAACCACCTCAACACCACAAGTGCAATCGGTGCCAAGCCCGTTTTTGAGACTCTGGATGGCTTTGGATATGAGTTGGACATTCACTTTTTTATTAATTCATTCAAAGGATGTGGGCTTCGCTGGCTAGGCCAGCATTTATTGCCCATCCCTAATGGCCCTTGAGAAGGTGGTGGTGAGCTGCCTTCTTGAACATTGCAATTCATGTGGTGTAGGTACAACCACAGTGCTGTTAGGGAGTGAGTTCCAGGATTTCGACCCAGTGACAGTGAAGGAATGACGATATTTTTCCAAGTCAGGTTGGTGAGTGGCTTGGAGGGGAACTTCCAGGTGGTGGTGTTCCCATGTGTCTGCTGCCCTTGTCCTTCTAGATGGTAGTGGTCATGGGTTTGGAAGGTGCTGTCTGAGGAGCCTTGGTGTGTTTCTGCAGTGCATCTTGTAAATGGTACACACTCCTGCCACTGTGCGTCAGTAGTGGAGGCAGTGAATGTTTGTGGATGTGGTGCCAATCAAGGGGCTGCTTTGTCCTAGATGGTGTTAAGCTTCTCAAGTGATGTGGGAGCTGCACACATCCAGGCAAGTGGGGAGTATTCCATCACACTCCTGACTTGTGCCATGTAGATGGTGGACAGGCCTTGGGGAGTCAAGAGGTGAGTTACTTGCTGCAGGATTCCTTGCCTCTGACCTGCTCTTGTAGCCACAGTATTTATATGGCTAGTCCAGTTCAGTTTCTGGTCAATGGTAACCCTCAGGATGTATAGTGGGGGGTTCAGTGATGGATTGCCATTGAATGTCAAGGGGCGATGGTTAGATTTTCTCTTCTTAGCGATGGTCATTGCCTGCCCTTTGTGTGGCTTGAATGTTACTTGCAACTTGTCAGCCCAAGCCTGGATGTTGTCCAGGTCTTGCTGCATTTGAACATGGAGTGCTTCAGTATCTGAGGAGTTGCGAATGGTGCTGAACATTGTGCAATCATCAGCGAATATCCCCACTTCTGACCTTATGATGGAAGGAAGGTCATTGATGAAGATAGTTGGGCCTCGGACATTAGCCTGAGGAACTCCTGCAGTGATGTCCTGGAGCTGAGATGACTGACCTCCAATGATCACAACCATCTTCCTTTGTGCTAGGTATGACTCCAACCAATGGAGATTTTTTTCCCCTGATTCTCATTGACTCCATTTTCGCTAGAACTCCTTGATGCCACACTCAATCAAATGCAGCCTTGATATCGAGGGCAGTCACTCTCACCTCACCTCTGGAGTTCAGCTCTTTTGCCAGTTTGAACCAAGGCTGTAATGAGGTCAGGAGCTGAGTGACACTGGCGGAACACAAACTGGGCGTCAGTGAGCAGGTTATTGCTAAGCAAGTGCTGCTTGATAGCACTGTTGATAACTCCTTCCATCGCTTTACTGATTCTCGAAAGTAGACTGATGGGGCGGTAATTGGCAGGGTTAGATTTGTGTTGCTTTTTGTGTACAAGACATAACTGGGGAATTTTCCACATAGCTGGGTAGATGCCAGTGTTGTAGCTGTACTGGAACAGCTTTGCTAGGGCTTGACAAGTTCTGGAGCACAAGTCTTCAGTACTATTGCCGGAGTATTCCCAGGGCCCACTGATGCATGTTGCCCAAGTTCTTCTGGCAATATCCAGCCCACTCCTCCACCATCCAGCACATCCCAGACTCTGGTCATCTTAGCAGCCAGAGCCTTCTCAGTGTCTCTTCAAATATTTTTTCAATGAGTTTATCTTCCTTGCTTGGCCATTTTAAAACTGAATGTGTGTGGCAGCTCTGAATCATATGTTTGTTTTTGTTTTGTTAAATTTAGAATTTGTTTTACATCATGTTATTTATCTCAGCGAGTGAGGGGTGCCTCTTATAAATGAGCCTGAGAGGACACCGGATTTCCAGAGCTGAACCAACTCCAGTCCTCAATATTGGTTCATTCATTCAAGGCCACTTAGTAAATTGATGAGAGTGTAAACACATGAACAATAATGGACAGTTCAGGACCCTCCATTTAAATTCCACCAGCCACAGTGGTAGGATTTGAATCCATGTTCCCAGACCATCAGTCTGGGACTCTCAACGTCCAGTGTCATTACCACCATGTACCATCTCCCTACTAAACGGCAACACTGCAACCTTTCCTCACACTGAGGTGAGCAAGTTTTAGAGCTTTCCTTGTGTCTAGTGGCACAAGGCAGACAAAGCATATGCTTATGTCTGTTTCCGTGACTAGCTTTGCCTGGAACAGATCATCAGCCTGATAGATGAAGCTATGGCTTGAGAGGCACTACCCCACCTCAAGCATGGCTAACCAGGACACTCTCCCTCTTTAACCGTCCGCTAGAAGCATATTGGAGGGGTTTTAATAGGTTCAATAGGTGCACTTATAACACCTGTTCTACCGTGTTATGAATGCACCTTCCTTGGTCATCAAGTCCTGGGACTCGAACCCAGAGCTTCTAGCTCAGAGGCAAGGACGGTCCCACTTTGCCACAAGATCTCCCTTGCATGAGTAAGTTTTAGGTATTTTACATTTACCTGAGAAAGCAGACAGGGCCTTGGTTTAATGTTTCATTTGAAAGACATCACATTCAACAGATGCACTAGACTATTGTACTGAAGTCTCTAAGTGGGACTTGAACCCACAACACGCTGACTCAGAGGCAGAAGTGCTACCACTGACCCACAGTTGGTTGAGTAGGTTTTAAAACTTTTCAAAGCAGTGTTCAACATCCAAAGGTAGCTGCTCAACTGATTAGATTATTCTGTAATCCTCAATCGTTGCTCCGCTTGAATGGCAGGGCCTTTTAGGAAAACAGTGATTTGAAAAAGACGTTTTTTCTTGAACAAGTCATTATCCAATGAGTGCCCTCCCCACTTGTAAACACTTAACCTTCATTTACACAATTAACAACGCAGCCCAACCAGCTGATGTGACACCAAGATCCCAAATTTCGGCAATGACTGTCCTGGCAGGATCTGTGTTAAATATTCAAGAGAAAGGTGTGAAGCTGCAAGATGAGTCCTGCAGTCATGTTATTTAAAAGGGCCAAGAATGCTGATAGCAGTTAGTTACATTTTTGGAACTTATTCTGATCCAAAGTCTCTGGAAGTACTCTGGACTGTTTTGGTGAGTTCCTAGATTTGCCAGAGAGTGTTCCCAAGATCACATGGGAGGCTGCAGAGGAGTAGCTGACCTGTGCAATCACAAAGGGCAGAACATTGCGCTTGTCGGGTGGGCACGCACCCGACAAGAACAAGTGTAAAATGTTGTGCGATGATGTTGGGCGAGCATTCCGACCTCATTGACTATATTTCAGTCGGCGGGCACACACGGGAGCCGGCAGCACACCCACCGACAATTAAAAGGCCTATTAAGGCCATTAAAGTTCTAATTAAATTCAATTTTTCACTGCCCATCCAACCTTGCAGTTGGCAGGCAGGCGAAAAGGCCAAGCGGCCTTTGGATTTTTTGCACAGTTCAACTCATCCACAGTTGGGCGAGGTTTCGATCAGTGATTTTTTAAAAAATAAAAAATTTTTCAAACTAATTTGTAACATGTCCCTGCTCATGTGACAGAGTCACATGAGGGGACATGTTATTAACATTTGTAACTTCTTTATTTCTCATGTTCAAAAAGCTTTAGCTCCCTGAGGCAGCTCTGTGCCTCAAGGAGTTTTTACTACGCGCACCCGCACGCATACACAAACTTCCGCGCTCACCCTCCCCACTCCCCCGCACCCCCCCTTACAGGCAGCGCCGAGCACTGCAGCGCATAATTCACGCTGGCTGGCCATTAATTGGCCAGCCAGTGTGAAATGGCGGTCGCGGCCCGATCGCGGGAAGTGGTCCAATTCACGGCTGCTACCACTCGCCCCCGCCAAGCCCGCCCGAGGACTGGAAAATCCTGGCCAAAGGCTGCAACAGGAAAGGGGGCAGCAGTGGCAGTGCTCTGGATCTGCAACATCTCTCGGTCTGCAGTACAACAGGCAAATGGAGCAGAGGCTCCATGGAGTCTCCTCCAAGTTCCCTGACAGTGACAATAGAGTCCGTCAGGTCAGCAATGTACCCAGCATCTCAACGTTCATGCCTATTCATTGCTCTCCTGTATATCACCCCATTGATATCCTCTGCAGCAGAACTCATCTACTTCCTTGCCTCCAAGATGACTGACAAACAAACTATCTTTCATACCTGACCTGGCTGCAGGCCACTCATGCCCGGATGACTCACCATGTGACTCAATACTAGCCTCAAAGGTACGTGCAGTGCCAGTATCTGAGCTGTAACTGAGATCAAGTGTTGAGACCTCTTCATCAGGGCTCTGGTGTTGCTCTCTTTCCTTCTCCTGGGCACCTGTGGTAGGGCAGGTGGCAGTTCTTGGGTGTCTGAAAGTAGGAACTTGGAAGAGGAAAGTTGGTGTGAGAGAAGGGGAGTGGGATAGGAGCAGGAGGTCCATGGTCACACCATCTGCAGCTTCTTCATCATACCAGATAGCAGGATGAGGTTGTGCTGGGATTTGAGAAGAGGCATAAAGCTGAGATTCTCAATGATGTTGGATGCCATGGGCCCCATCACAATTGGCCCCACGATACAGAGAGCTATCACCTCCATAGGATTCATGAGATTTAGGCATCCTTGTCAACCAGCAGTATGCTCTGTTCCCTTCTATTTTGTACCACCTTGTCCTGCAAGAGAGTGGACAGAATGTCGGCAACTGTGCAGCAAATGTGTTTGAGTGATGTGCCTGCCATAGCTGAATAGCTGGAGGCATATGAAGGCAGGGAGAGGTTGGTGTGACATTTCCAGCATTGGTAAGTGTGTGAAGTTGAGGTAGAGAATCAAGATAGTGTGCCAGGGAGTGCTGCTGTGAGAGTGATAGGGGTGTGGTGAACTGAGCAGCAAGAGGCTGGTGATAGGGTGGGTAGGAGGTCAATGAGTACACCTTTACCATCCCTGTGAGGTCATCAGACTTCTGGTGACATTGCTGTCAGATCCTCGGGTCTGTACTCCAGGAGTTGACCTCCTACTGTCTGAGAGTAGTTCTTGAGGTTCTCCTGTGAACCCATGGCTTCTCTCCTTCACCTACTATCACCACTAATGCTTCCAGCAGCATCTGTCACAATGGATCTTTCTGTCTGCTCTGGTGTTCAGTTTGCAATAATTTACACTGCTGCAATATTTTTGTGCAGCTGTCCTTCAAGATACAGGCTGCCTTTAAGAATGTAGCAGGACCCTCCTACACGTTGCACACCTCAATCTGAACAGATGAGAGCAGGTTTTGAATAGTGACCTCCACACCCAAAAAAAACCGAACCAATTTCTAGCCCAAATAATTTTGGTCTACCTGCTACCAAGTGCTAGTGTGCATGTGAATGTGAGATGAGGACAGAACCAGAATCAACTGTAATCCCTATGGTGGAATGGCTCACCAATACTGTGTATGCAGAAACACAGCACTTCCTGCACCCATGGAACTCTACCCAGAGTCACTGCCCGAAAGTGAATTGAGAAAGAAATGAAAAAATAAAAGGTTGTGAATTGTTTCAGGAGATTTATAAATGTCAGTTCACTCTCCTTTCACTCCTTCTGTTGTTCCTTTTGCTCCTAATTTTTCTTCCCCCAGTTCTCATGGCTCAATTGACCCACATAGCCCAACAAAACTACAGGCAGCCAATCTGTGCAGTTTAAAGTGCCAGCACTGTAGAAGTGGATGCGCTGAGCTTTCTTTTATCCAGGGTCACGGAAAATGATCATATCAGATATATCTACCGCCAATTTAGATAAAAATAATTTTCACAGCAAATTCACATTTCCCTTTATTTCTCTCTCACTCCACTTTACCCGCTATTTTCAGAGGCTGCAAATCAGTCCAGTTTGTTAATGAACTGAAATTCCTGTTGACTGAACAGGATATCAAATCTACAAAACATACCCTTTCACTGACCAACCCCAGGGTGTGTGGAAGGACTGGTTTCTGTTTACGCACTTGCTACTATTTACTCGTTGTCATCAGGAGTTTGAGGCTCTAAGGAACGCCTGTTGACAAACTCTGTGGTCCAGTTTAGGGGCCCTGGTGCTGCTGTTTCTTCGCCACGCTGGGCATGTCAAGTCAGACGAGTCAATCTTGACTTCACAATCACAGGCCGTGCTCCCAAAAGCTTCCCTTCAGTAAACGTGTTTAAAGTCACAGTGAAAACTTCAGATTACTCACTCAATTGAAGTTGGATAAATTCAGCTGCGTTGTGAGATCGGGGAGAGAATTTTGAATTAAGTGGAAATATAGCAACCATTACGATTGGAACTTGAAGATTTTTTTTCAAACGTGACAAAAGCAGAAAAAAAGTAGATTACATCCCAGGTTGAATGGTGCCTTTCAATGCTAGTGAATCGTTTTTTTACAGCCGAGCAGCTTGCTGTAACCAAGTGGTTTTTTTTTCCATGGAGGTAATGGTCGAGTACTATTTGGAAGTTTGCTTATTCACAAGCAAATCTCTAGGGAACAGATGATAACTAAAAACATTTCAAAAATATATTTGACTAATAGAAATGTGGGAAAAAACAGAAAAGCGAAGGTCCTTTCATAAAGTTAACTAAAATTGTCCAAACACTGTTCTTTGTTGGCTCTGGCTATAACATCCAGTTCTTTGGGCAATTCAAGAAAGGGGTCATTTTAAAACTTCAATACACCCACTATGACTCCCTTCCCCCATAAGTACTTCAATTCCACATTTACTAGCGGTCTCTAGTTGCCCTTGAGAAGGTGATTGTGAGCTGTCTTCTTGAACCATTACAATCCATGTGGTGAAGGCATTCCCACAATGCAGAAATACACCCTGTGGGAAAAGCCTTGTTCAGACTGGCCCTGTGCATACGCTCCCCAATCAGACTTCTGGACAGATCAACTCACATTGATAACCCAGAAATTTAGCAAATTAGTGCCTACCCAATACAAACAGCTATGAGCTGCAAAGTCAGTGAGTTTGGTTGATGTTATTTCCAATCTGCCTTATCAAGTGGGAGGGAAGTCATGGAAGGACAGATATTATCATGCATGAGCTAAGAAATGTTACTGAAAACTTGGTCAAATATTGTTGGCTTTGAGGAGTATCTTAAAAGGAGGAAAGAGAGATGAAGAGCTTTAATCCAGAACTTGGGGCCTAGGTGACTGACGGTATAGCCACTGACTTTAGGACAAAAGAAATGAAGTGTCAAACGTATATGACACTGAGCTGTGCATGTGAAGTCATAAAGTATTAGAATTTAAATATCTCATAACACAGTCAGTCAAAAAGGGAAAAATCAAAAGTTTTACTTTTGCAAATATATTTTCTCAATAATTGCATTTAGGAGAATCAAGGATGGAGATTTATTGTGCATCATTGTACTTATATCAAAGCTATTTCCAAAACGAGACAGGTAGTGCCATGAACATGTAGTTGTGATATTACAGATTTTGTGAAAAAGCTAATCTTTCTTTTAAATGGACAGTTTGGAGCCTAAAAATGGCTGCCAAAAGTCACCTGACCTTTTACAACTGCAATGTTGATCAAGCTTCCCGAAGGCTCCCAAGTGGATCAAATATTCATATGTGAATATTTGAAATTCAATGTGCATTTCCATAAGGGTAAACAGACACTAATTGACAAGGGCTTCCCTGGAGGTGGGAATAGCTCTTTCCTATCTCACCAAACCTGGAAGAATGGAAGTCATTCAAGTTAACGGCTGAAACATTTAAAAGGTTAATTACTTTGGCTAAAAGTCATGGACAGGCCTATGCCCCTAGACCTTGGCTAACCCAGTACCTAATATGGAAATAAAAACAAAAAGCTAAAAGCTACTGCAGATGCTGGAAATCCAAAACAAAAACAGAATTACCTGGAAAAACTCAGCAGGTCTGGCAGCATCGGCGGAGAAGAAATCAGTTAACGTTTCGAGCCTTCATGGCCCTTCGGCAGAACCTAATATGGAAGCATGATTCAACAGTTTGGGATAGCAGCCATTTTTAAATTTTGTACAATATCTGGCTGAGAACAGCTATTTTATGCAGAATCCCCATGAAGAAGTTGGAGAGACATCATCAGAGAAGGCTCTCGGCCAAGGGAGACCAAAGAGAAATCAACTGTTGTTCTGCTGACAAAGAATCTAAGCAATCTTCAAGTGTCATAACCACAGAACTAGTGAGGAACAAGAAACCTTCTCTCCCAAAACCTGCTGAGTCCAGCTGAAGAGGCAAACAATGACTATTCAACTGCAAAAGCCATTGTGGCTGCAGAACAGACCTCTTCAACTACAACCCTTCACTCCCGACAACCAACACTTCAACTGCAAGCTATGGGCCTGCAATGTTGTCTTAAAGAACTGAACTGAATCTCAACAGAACTGAATCTCATCTTTATAAGTATCTTTTATCCTTATCCACCTTTAATCTTTGTATATAGTTAGCTAGTAACTTTATTACTTCTATTTAAGTAACTTACAGCAGTAGTTTTGTAATAAATGGAACATTTATCTTAATTAAGACTAAAGCTTCGCTGCTGGTTATTTTTAAATTGAATCACTCACAAATTAAAAAGGGGCTACATACAAGCACACACAAATTCTTAGCTCATGGAGCACTTTGAGGAAACTCCTTTTAGGTGGTCGTGACAGAAGTAACAGCTAAAGCTTTTCTTGGAGGGAAAACTGTGAAACTATTTACCAAGGAATGTAATACTTTAAAAATTGCAGTGAATTTGAATTTTTGAATAATGAAAATCATCACTGAGTGTCCAAATAGCTGCTCCATTTCATCATGAGGGACCCGAAGCTCAAATTAGATTGGGACATTCTTCCATGAATAACTAGTTGATGGAAGGATGGTAGGATAGAAGAGTACAAGAGCCACATTATTGCTTGTCTGTAAAAGCTACTTCGTGTCAACTCAATTTAAAATAAAACAGAAATGAAGGAAATATTCAAAAAAAGCTAATGTTCTCTCTTTCCCAGCCCTATCATCAACATGCTATGGTTTGTGTGGTAACTGGATGTATAGTCACTCCGTCCTGCCAATCATGGGTCATGTGATGTACCACGGGGGCTTCGACCAATGAGCTTTTAGTGCGGACAATCCACGGGGCAGGGTTTTCTGATGAGAGGCCTGGTCAAGCGTGCAAGCACTTAAAATGTCTCTGTAAAAATGTCTCTGTAATAAAATTTAACTGTTTCTTGATGAAACTAGTCGTTTGCTCCATAGAATCATCACCGTTTGCACGATTGCAGATTGCTGCAACAAAGATTTGACATAATGTAGAGGCAATGTTAAGACATTCCATTTTGATATTGCCAATGGGCATATCATGGGGTTCCACAACATAGATTCATGTCCACAATTTATAGTTGTATGAATTGTATCAACGAAACTGCCAAACAAAGTAGATGGATTAACTGGAGAAGAGGAATTATCTCAGTCACCAAGAACATCTACAGAATGTCACTCATCTTCCCCTTCCATCAGGTGGGAAGGAGACAAATCTTAAGAGGAGCTACAAAGAAGAAAATACATCAACAAATAAATTCCATATATCCATGTAAATGAGTTTGCAACCAAACTTCAAATTGTGAAGAACAATGAGCAGCAGAAGTTACAGCACAGACTGAAGTCCTTCAGTTTGCACCTTTATCAGCTCTTCATTTGGAACCACCTATTATACTCCCATTACCAACCCTTTCCCTGTATCAAAATAAAAACAAAAATTGCTGAAAATACTCAGCAGCTCTGGCAGTATCGGTGGAGAGAGAAACAGAGTTAACATTCCAAGTCGTGACCTTTCATCAGAACTGGTAGAATGGAAATAGAAAGCAATGAAGGTGAACAAAGTAAAAGAGAAAAGCAGAAATCCGGGAGAGAAGAGCAGAACTTCAAGAGAAAAGGCAGTGAATTGAACAATAATGCAAAAGCAAAATACTCCAGATGCTGGAAATCTGAAATGCAAACAGAAAATTTTGGAAATACTGCCTTGTTCCTGATTGACAACTCATTGAATTTTTTTTTATGATTTACTCTCTCAAAACACTCCATAATTTTGAAAGCCTTTATTAGATTCCTGCCCAAGCCTCCCTATTTCATTTTTCAAGACTCAGTATATAAGTCTAAATACAAACTCTCTCAATCTTTCCAGTGAACCATCATGGTATCCTCACTATGGCTCAAATATCCTTCCTCTTAAGTTGTTTCATAAATAGGCCATATCATGCCTTGATATATATGTGACTAACATTCTGAATGCATATACTGAAACCAGTATCATCACCTCTGTGAAGATATAGGAGAGCTTCTTACCCCTGTTGACAAATACAAGAAAGGTTGATATTCCTGTCACAGAAACTTCATTGGATTGTTCTGGGCTTCAGGCTTTCCCTCCTCAGAGCAGTAACATAGGAACATAGGGCAGGAGTAGGCCATTCGGCCCCTTGAGCCTGCTCCTCCATTTAACTCAATCATGGCTGATCTTCTACCTCAACGCCATCTTCCCACACGATCCCCATTTCCCTTAATGTCATTGTTATCTAAAAATCTATCAACCTCTGCTTTGAACATACACAATGACTGAGCCTCCACACCCTCTGGGGTAGAGAATTCCAAAGATTCATCACCCTTTTACTGAAGAACTTCCTCCTCATCTCGGTCCTAAATGGTTTACCCCTTATTCTGAGACTGTATCCCCCTGATTCTGGGCCCCTCCCCCACCACCCCCCAATCAGGGGAAACAACCTTCCTGCGTCTACCCTATCCAGCCCTGAAAGTGTGCAAAATTCTTACAATGAGATCAGCTCTCATTCTTTTAAACTCTAGAGAATACAGGTCCAGTCTCCTAAATCTTTCCCCATAGGACAAATCCCATTATCTAAGGGATTAGTCTGGTTAACCTTTGTTGCACTTCTCTATGGCCAGTATATCCTTCCTTAGGTGAAGAGACAAAAACTGCACACAATACTCCAGGTGTGGTCTCACCAAGGCTCTACAACTTCAGCAAGACTTCATTCCTCCTGTACTCAAATCCCCTTGCAATAAAGGCTAACATACCATTTGCCTTCCTAATTGCTTGTTGCACCTGCATGTTAGCTTTCAATGACTTATGAACAAGGATACAAAGGTCTCTTTGGACATCAACATTTCCCAATCTCTCTCCATTTAATAAATACTCTGCATTTCTGTTTTCCTACCAAAGTGGAAAACTTCACATTTTTCCACATTACATTCCATCTGCCATGTTCTTGCCCATTCACTTAGTCTGTCTAAATCTCCCTGAAGACTCTTTACATCCTCCTCACAACTCACATCTCCACCAAGTTTTGTGTCATCAGCAAATTTGGAAATGTTACATTCTGTCCCCATATCCAAATCATTGTTATAGATTGTTAATAGCTGAGGCTGAGGTGATGTGACAATCTGTATTTAAAGAAACAACACAGGGATGTACAGAATCATTTGTCATTCTTCAGCCCATCACAGAATAGTGACCATGCTGAAAGGGATGTTCCAAAACCATCCATTCTATAGATAAATGATCAAAGACAATAATAATATTTGAAAGTATTTATTCCTTTCCCCGTTCTTACCCATGCCAATTTATCAAAATGGCAATAAATCGCAAAGTAAAGAAAAAAAACTTGCATTCATATAACGCCTTTCAGCTCAGAACATCCCAAAGTGCTTTACAGTCCATAAAGTACTTTTTAAAGTGAAGTCACTGTTGTAAAGTAGGAAACATATCCCACAAGCAACAAGTGCATACATTGTAATGTGAACCGATACATGTTTATCATAATCCACTTTAATTATTATATTGTCTTGGACATATTGATGCCAGGAAAATATGGTTTACACACATTGTCAATTGTATAAAACAGTGAAGCTTATGGTTGTACATAAATTGGAAAGAGAGAAATTGGCACACAATTGCCCAAACAACAAAACAAAACTCAATGGAACCAAATTTGCTGGAGGAGGAGAGGGCATTTGGAGTGAAGAAGTTGATGCAATTTTTCTGTTCTTAAATGACTGTTTCATCATTTGTGAAATTGTGTTAAGTCCATTCTGTCTGCAATTGCAGGATGAGGGGGAAGAAAACTTCCATCTGTGTAGTGCCTGTCATGACCAATGCATGTCTCAAAGCGTTTGACAGCCAATGAGGTTCTTTTGAAGTGTAGTCACTGTAATATTGTAGGAAAGGCAGCAGTAAATTTACACTTAGCATACTCCCACAAACAGCAATGTGATAATGTCCAGATAATCTGATACTTCTGATGTTGATTGAGGGATAAATATTCACCAGGCTACTGGGGATAACTCCCCTCTCTTTGAAATAGTGCCATGGTATCTGTTACATCCACCCAAGTAGGCAGATGGGGCCTCAGTTCAATGTCTCATCTGAAAGACAGCACCTCCAATAGCTCAAAAACAGAAACAGAAATACCTGGAAAAACTCAGCAGGTCTGGCAGCATCGGCAGAGGAGAGCACAGTTGACGTTTCGAGTCCTCATGGCCCTTCAACAGTTCTGTACATCCCTGTGTTGTTTCTTTAAATACAGATTGTCACATCACCAGTGCTTGGGGCCTCAGCTATTAACAATCTATAACAATGATTTGGATGTGGGGACAGAATGTAACATTTCCAAATATCAGTTCTGTTGAAGGATCATGAGGACTCGAAACGTCAACTGTGCTCTCCTCCGCTGATGCTGCCAGACCTGCTGAGTTTTTCCAGGTATTTCTGTTTCTGTTTTTGTTTTGGATTTCCAGCATCCGCAGTTTTTTGCTTTTACCTCCAACAGCTCCCTCAGTACTCAACTGAAGTGTGAGCTTTGATTTTTGTGCTCAAGCCCTGGATGAGATTATGATGTTTCTAATTTTTTTCAAATAATCACATTTCATATATTAAAGAGGTGATCCAAGCAAGTACTCTTACTTTACATAATCACCCAGTGGCCCCAACTGCCACCGCAGTGAGTTTAAAAGATGAATTACAGAGTGGTGAGTTTTTGTAGCAGACATATTAAACATGGAAATATCATTCTCACTTTGATGAGGTGACAATATTTTCAACAAGTGTCCAACACCATACATTCTGAAAATCTCCATTTACTGTAGTTCATAATCTGACTAGAAGTATATTATTTTCACTCTATTCTCCATAGTGAAGGTTTCCTCCCTGAGCTGTGTCACGCAATTCATAAACTTGGCCTTTGTAAACATGTTTACGATTTTGTTTCACATAGTGCAGAGAGAAATATTTTCCAGTAGGAACATTTCCAAACACTATAATGGGGTTACTTTACCTCAGCAGTGTGGGAGGAGGAGGAAATGGAAGAGAGCTGATTGTGTATCTTACCCCAGTGCCAAGTGCTCCAATTGGATCATGTGTTGATGGGTTGAGGGAAGAAGAATGAAAACATTGAAAACAACCAGTAAGGTATATTTTCATTTCACTGCTGTTTGTTAGATTTGAACCATGGACCCAGAACTGAAATAGTAAAGAATCAACCAACTGCCCTATTCCTCCAATGGCACAGACAGAAAAATTCCACAGGGTCATTCCACCCACTGATCCAGCCCAATGCTGACCCTGTCATAGAATCAAAATTCTGTTTATTTGCATCTTCACTGGCATTGCTTGAGTGCAATTCTCATGAAACACAGGAGTGCTATGCCAGTGGAAGGGTTGAAAATTAAAGGTGCAATCTTTAAATAGGCAGGAATAACTGAAACTTTCAGCAGCAGTCTCGTCGAGCAGCAATGCCCAGTTGATAGGCAGTGGCTGATACATGACTCGTAAAATTTGATAGCACTTTTAAAAAATATCAAATGGAGGGTTAGGTAGAAGCACTCAAAGAGGAGAGCAGGGCATTGGAAGGAAGCAGGAACAGAAGTTCAAAATGTTAATTAGATAAATTTTCAGACACTCCTAGATGAAATGCAGCAAAGGAGAGAAAAACTGTTGACTGTCCAAGAGAAGAAAACCTGAAAAGTGTCTTTCTTTTTATTAATTCAAGGGATGCAGGCTTTGCTGTGCAGGCCAGCATTTATTGCCCATCCTAATTGCCCTTGAGAAGGTGGTGGTGAGCTGCCTTCTTGAACCACTGCTGTCCATGTGGTGTAGGTACACCCACAGTGCTGTTAGGGAGAGAGTTCCAGGATTTTGACCCAGCGACAATGAAGGAATAGCGATATATTTCCAAGTCGGGATGCTGAGTTTCATGTACCAGGTAGGGAGAGGTGGCAATGGCACTAGTGCTCTGGACAGGTAAAATAGCTCGTCATGGTCTACATTATCCAGTCTCTTCAATGTGATGGAATATGTTAGCTCTGCTAATAGTGTGTCCTGTTGTCTCTCCTTGTTCTTTATGTCAGTGCTAGTCCCAAGCGGCCTAACCCAAATCTTGAGGAAAAAAAGCAAGGAAAGACCCTGCTATTTGATGATTCAGATCGACAATACAGCTAGCTGATTTGATGTGGATTCTAAGCACAATTTTAAATAGTATCGCCCTGACACCATTTCATTAGTCCCATTCAACTCACCAGGTGTTTAATTAAACATTTGTTGAAAGATGTGCAGAGCATGAGAGGCCTAGCTACCTGGTTACAGAACCCTTGGACTGCGGTCTCAACAAAGAACATTGGCATCAAGGCTGCTTTCAGTTGGCGAATGTCAACATTGTTGGAAAACTGATATTTAGGGTACACGATCTAAGCAATGGACCTCACAAAACAGCTGCATGAGAACCCGTTCAGTTCCTTAGAAAAAATTCCCCCCTCATACTTCTAAAATATTTGTAAAAGAGTGCTCTCATTTCCCATTAGCAATACAGTCCTTAAAGTAGGGTTTCCAACATGCACCAAGTAGGGAACATTTCTGTACTATGCCTTTTTGCTATGAGTTTGGGTAAACAAAATAATGCAAATTAAAGATTGCTATATCCAGAAAGGGGTTTATTTGTCTCTATCAGAAAAACAGCCAAATCTCTCCTAATCCATCTGTAATGCAGTAAATCATCTGCTCGCAAGGGTTTTGCTTATTGCTGTATTACTACATTCAGAAATAATTGTCAGATTACTTGCATGCCTGGGTTGAACCTTTTGAGGTGTTTGCTGAAGAGGGGAAGGAGGCAAATTCATTATATCTATTCTAACCCACTGGGGGTCATCTTGAAAGGAAGACAGTTTAACATTTGCGCCATTGTAAGCTTCTTTGTCATAAATGCGCTGCTGTCACAATGCATCCTTGGTTCAATGTTCAAATTCAGCTGTCAATCAGTTTTAATTTCTATAACTGGCATTCATAGGGATTTTTCCTGACATCTTCAGTGAAATAGCGAGGTGGCAAAGGGCAGAATTTCAGTGAGAAGCACATCTGGCCATGTCACCACCACTGGGGGAGAGATACTGAGCTAGGCTACAGCTAAGACTACTGCAGCTGAAGCAGCCACAAATACGGCAAAGCCACTCAAAAGGGAGAGAAAGAGACAGAGGCAGAAAAAAGGAAGCCTAAGCTGCACTGGAACATTCACTACTGTGTTACCTGTAACAGTTAACTTCACAAGATATATCTTGGTGTAAAAAAAAATTGTGAATTGTATAAATTTAAAATATTTCATTTTTTGTCAACCGAAAGTCTAAATCTGTACATTCTCTGCAAAGGAGAGATATATGCATAGCCAGAGGCAAAAGAATGACACAGGCGGAGAAATGGTGAGTAACAGGCCTCTCAGCAGGAGAACAAAGCTCTGCAACTGCTTGGACACCTCACAGAGCCAGAGAAGATGGAGTTGCATGAGAACTATCAAGTTCAGGTTGATAATGGGAATGAGCGCTTACACAACTGAGAGTTTTTGCTCTCAGTTGGCTTTCTGGTGACTTGAAAGACCTCCTGCTTTTACTCAGCCATATCTTCTGATTGACAAATCAGATAGCACTCTGCTAAAATGAATGTCCCTTGTGTACATCACAGGTCCTGGCACCACCATGGATCCACCCAATCCATCATGCAACTTTACTTCCTCAAGCAACAAACCTGATAAATACACAGGAATTTATAAGGCTGAGGGCATTACTGTGACAGAGAGGATATCATGAGTGAATCACAGAGAATCTGTAAATGGGAGGGTGTGGGAAGGGGTTATGAGAAAACAGCCATTTGTCCCAAGAAAGGAACAACATGACCACCCTCAGCTGAGGAGCCCAAGGACCAAGAGCTCAGGGGTTCAGTCTTTAAAAGATTAATGATTGAGGAGTATAGATCTCATGTGCAAGGTGAAGACAATCTCCTCTCACATAGTGGCAATATTGAAGGGATCCACACCTACAGCTACCTCCCAATAGGGAACATACGGCATGCCATGAGTAAAAGGTATGTAGCGGTCTCAGAGATGACTACAGCCTTAGGACATCAGGAGGAGGCTGGAAGTATCAAGCTGCATATAATTTAAGTTCAGTTGTCACCTTCACAGCCGCAGACAGGCTGTGCTCGTGGTGAGAAGAGGCTGCATGTCAGGTTCCAATAGCTGGCACATCTCTATGACAGTATCAGGAGGAAAACACAGCTTTAAGACATTGCGCGTTCAAGAAAAATCAAGGTCCTTGTGCTCTGCAGAACCTTTGGCCCAGATACCTGAAGGTTGGCTGTTCCCTGTATGCACACAGTCACACTCTCCAAGCTTCCATCCTTTATTTCTCCATATCCTCACTGTCCTCTTCTGCAAAGTGCAGAAACAATGGAATTCGCAGAAGGAAATCCAAATCTATGCAGAGCTTCATTTAAATTCTCAGTTAGTTTCACAAAGTATGTTTTAGTACTCTTCACTAGAATTTTCCTTGACTTTCCACTGCATCCTGCTGATTTTGAATGGTATTGTGGAAGAGAATCCAGCCTCAGTGATGTGAGATCACTGGGAGCTGTGCAGTGGCTCATTGAATTTGGTAAAGTACTTAACTTGATCACTATGAATAAATGTCCAATAGAAGGCTAGCATGATATGGGATATAGTCTGACACCAGTACACCTGTATTTGGTGTGAAGTGGTCAGTTTTTAAGAGGGAAGGAGCTTCCACATTCACGGCTCTTGGCCAAACTATAGTTTGGATGTCCATTCTGGTTGAGCGGAAAATAAATTGGAGTATGATTCACTGTGGGTGAGCAATTAAATGTTTGTGTACCTGCAGATAATAGGAGACCAACTGGAGTTGGAATATAGGGCTAAACCTTGCGTAGGATCAGCACAGTTGGCTGCAATGGGTATTGGCAGTATTGGGCAACAGCAGAGGCTTGATTAGCTTGAACAAGGTTAATCAACCAGCTTGTTGTTGTTGCTGGGTTGGGTGTATGCTGGTAGCTGACTGCATTAACTCCAAGCATAACAGATGCAGGCAGAGTGGTAGCAAATCATCACAGACTATCATGGATGAGGTTCACTGTGTTGAGAGAGTTTATGAAGGGAAGAAAAAGGCCTTGCAGTGATTTTGTTTATCCTGAGAGCATGTTATCTGTTGATCAGGGTGCTTGATGTAACTTGAAGAGGGTCAACACATCACATGGTTGGCAAAATAGCATTGCCTGCTAAAGGTTGGTACAGGAAGTCACATAATCAGTACAGTAACTGAGGGCAGAGTAAATTCCTTGGTAGGGGAGTTGCTCAAGTTTCACAGCAATTATGAAAACAAGGACAGGAGTTGTGGAGACAAGGACGTCAACCCCAAGAGTCCCAGCAAAGCTTTCAGCCTACCTGAGGCAGTTCACCAGAGGGCAAACATAGATAACCAAACACCAAACTAGCAATGTGCATGGACATGTTACATGGCATATGAGGCATGACCATCATAAATTAAAGGAAGTGCCATTTACAAAGGAAAGGTCTCTTTTAGAAAGCACTCCACATGTCCTATGAAGCACTTGAGGCAGGTTGAAGCCATGTTAAAGGGAAAGCTTCTTTTATTTATTCTTACAAATAGGGAAAGCTGAAAGTAGATAGTCTAA
This sequence comes from Cetorhinus maximus, assembly GCF_964194155.1. Lineage (NCBI taxonomy): Eukaryota > Metazoa > Chordata > Chondrichthyes > Lamniformes > Cetorhinidae > Cetorhinus > Cetorhinus maximus. The sequence continues at coordinate 50,649,235 of NC_135900.1, read as the reverse complement.
CATGAATTAAAGGTTAACTTTGAATTAACACAGCATTGTTTGCACAGCAGAACAGCATTCCAAAATGAACTCCTCTCTCCCTTATTTTAATTAAATTATTAAAGTAAAAAGTTTCACTGCCAAAAAGATCAGAATGATTGTCAGGCAGAGTCAACTGTGGACAAGAAAGTGAACCCAACACTGAACCAGCTACCAATGGAACATATCAACATATGCAAGGAAAACAGAGTCATATATTTGTATGACATAATACAATCATTAACGTTCTTTTTGAGAGCTTTTTTAAAAATAAAGAACGGGGGCGTTATTTGGACATTCTGAACACAATGTTCAATACACGGGAGATCAAAACAAATGGAAAATTAGTGTTGCATTTATGAAAACGATAAAATACTCATCCTTAATATTTTTATTCTTGAAATGAAGAATCAACGTGCTGACTCAGTCCAATATGTTGAAGTGCTGTGCTAGAGGTAGGGTATGCATTCATACTCTTGTACTCCCAAGTGATATTCCCATATCAACCATGCCACTTTGGGAAAGTATTCATGTGAAGACCAGGTCCTGCTCAACATGGAGGGAGGTAAGAAAAATCCAGTCACAGCAGGGTTTCAGTTCACCTTCTAGCTGTCAACGTCGAAGTTGCTTGGTTGAGATTTGGCCTATTTTCTCAGATCATAAGCTCATAAGAAATATGAGTAGGCCATTTGGCCAATTGTGCTTGCTCCACCATTCAATAAGATCATGGCTGATTGGATTATGGCCTTAGCTCCATTTTCCTGCCTGTCCCCCAATAACTCTTGACTCCCTTGTCAATCAAAAATCTGTCCAACTCAGTCCTGAATATATTCAATGAACAGCCTCCATTGGTGTCTGTGGAAAGAATTCCAAAGACGAATGACCCTTTGAGAGAAGAAATTTCTAACCTCTGTCTTAAATGGGAGATCCTTTATTTTTAAACAATTCACCCTAGTTCTAGATTTCTCCACAAGGGGAGCATCTTTCAGCATCTACCCTGTCAAGCCCCCTCAGCACCTTATATGTTGCAATAAGATCACCATCATTCTTCTAAACTCCAATGAGTATAGGACCAACATGCTCAACCTTTCCTCATAAAACAACACCTTCACCCCACAAATCAGCCATTTTAGGGGAGGCAAAGGAATAGTGATATTGTCACTGGACCAGTAATACAGAAACCCAGGGTAATGCTCTGGGGACCCAGGTTCAAATCATGCCACGGTAGATGGTGGAATTTGAATTCAATAAAAGTCTGGAATTAACAGTCTAACAATGACCACGTAACCATTGTTGATCGCCGTAAAACCCATCTGGTTCACTAATATTCTTTAGGGAAGGAAATCTGTCGTCCTTACCTGGTCTGGCCACACAGCAATGTGGTTGAGTCTTAAATGCCCTCTGAATTGGTCTAGCAAGCCACTCAGTTGTAACAAACCACTGCAAAGTCACTAAAAAAGGAATGAAACCAAATAGACCACCTGGCATTGACCTAGGCACCAGAAATGACAACGGCAATCTCAGCTCTGTTGACCCTGCAAAGTCCTCCTTACTAACATCTGGAGTCGAGTGCCAAAATTGGGAGAGCTGTCTCACAGACGAATCAAGCAACAACCTGACATAGTCATCCTCACAGAATCATACCTTAAAGATAATGTCCCAGACACGACCATCACCATCCCTGGGTATGTCCTGTCCCAGCGGCAGACAGGCCCAGCAGAGGTGGTGGCCCAGTGGTATACAGTCGGGAGGCAGTTACCCTGGGAGTCCTCAACATCGACTCCAGACCCCATGAAGTCTCACGGCATCAGGTCAAACATGAGCAAGAAACCTCCTGGTCATTACCACATATCATCCTCCCTCAGCTGATGAATCAAGCTCCTCCATGTTGAACACCACTTGGAGGAAACACTGAGGGTGGCAAGGGCATAGAATGTACTCTGGGTGCTGCTTCTGGCATGCCCAGTGACTTCAATGTCCATCACCAAGAGTGGCTTTGTAGCACCACTACTGACCGAGCTGGCCAAATCTTAAATGGCATAGCTGCTAGGCTGGGTCTGCGGCAGGTGGTGAGGGTACCAACAAGAGGGAAAAACATACTTGACCTCAACCTCACCAACCTGCCTGCCACAGATGCATCTGTCCATGATCGGTAGGATTGACCACAGTCGTTGTGGAGACAAAGTCCGGCTTCACATTGAGGATACCCTCCATCGTGTTGTGTGGCACTACCACCATGATAAATGGGATAGATTTTGAACAGATCTAGCAACTCAAGACTGGGCATCCATGAGGCACTGTGGTCATCAGCAGCAACAGAATTGTACTTAAACACAATCTGTAACCTCATGGCCTGGCATTTCCCCACTCTACCATTACCATCAAGCCAGGGAATCAACCCTGGTTCAATGAAGAGTGCAGGAGGGCATGCCAGGAGCAGCACCAGACATACCTCAAAATGAGGTGTCAACCTGGTGAAGCTACAACACTGGACTACTTGCATGCCAAACAGCATTAGCAGCAAGTTATAGACAGGGCTAAGCAATCCCACAACCAATGGATCAGATCTGAGCTCTGCATTCCTGTCACATCCAGTCGTGAATGGTGGTGGACAATTAAACAAATCACTGGAGGAGGAGGCTCCACAAATATCCGCATCCTAAATGATGGAGGAGCCCAGCACATCGGCACAAAAGATAAGGCTGAAGCATTTGCTACAATCTTCAGCCAGAAGTGCCGAGTGGATGATACATCTAGGCCTCCTCCAGAAGTCCCCAGCATCACAGGTGCCAATCTTCAGCCAATTCAATTCACTTCACGTGATATCAAGAAATGGCTGAAGGCACTGGATACTGCAAAGGCTATGGGCCCTGACAATATTCCAGCAATAGTATTGAAGACATGTGCTCCAGGACTTGCCACGCCCCTAGCCAAGCTGTTCCTGTACATCTACAACACTGGCATCTACCCGGCTATGTGGAAGATTGACCAGGTATGTCCTGTATGCAAAGGGCAGGACAAATCTAACCCGGCCAATTACAGCCCCATCAGTCTACTCTCAATCATCAGTACTGACGCCCAGTTTGGGTTCCATCAGGGTCACTCAGCTGCTGACCTCATTACAGCCTTGGTTTAAACACGAGCAAAAGAGCTGAACTCCCAAGGTGAGGTGAGAATGACTGCCCTTGACATCAAGGCAGCATTTGACAGAGTGTGGCATAAAGGCACCCTAGCAAACCTGGAGTCATTAGGAATCAGGGGCAAAACTCTCCACTGGTTGGAGCTATACCTAGCACAAAGGGAGATGGTTGTGGTTGTTGGATGTCAGACATC